>NC_132925.1:73674105-73977136 GCF_047675955.1 Chlorocebus sabaeus | reverse complement strand
GGCCAACCCCGTCTCTACTAAAAATATAAAAATTAGCCAGGCATGGTGGTGCGTGCCTGTAATCCCAGCTACTTGGGAGGCTGAGGCAGGAGAATTGCTTGAACCTGGGAGGCAGAGCTTGCAGTGAGCCAAGATCACGCCACTGCACTCCAGCCTGGGCAACAGAGTGAGATTCTGTCTCAAAAAAAAAATAATAAAATTCTTGAATTTTTGTATATATATGCATATGCATTTTATAGGTATACCACGTTAATAGTTAATATGTGTATGTGTATACACACACATGTACGCATATATACATGTATGATATACACATATACATGCATGGAAAAAATACAACAAATGGTAAAAATGCATTATCAATGAATGCAAGGATTATGACTGAATTCTGTTTGCTTAATTTTACTTTTCTGAATTTCACAAAGTTTTTAGAATGAACAGCTATTATTTCATAACAGGTAGGAGATCATACTAAAACTTAAATCAAAAGAATCAATATTACTATACTGGCATAAGCATATGCATTTCAATCCCAGTATTATGAGCTACTTATATGTGGGATAAGAAGTAGAAGGGAATATTATTTTTAAACATGTGCTGAAATAGACTGTATATCAGTATTCTGTGCAAATTCTTACCTGTTACTTTTGCCTAAATGAGCCTTCATCTGCTTCTGGGCTAATTAAGTATGGCTGCTCAGTCTAATGAAACTTTGAAAAAAAAACAGATATACAATTGAGAAGAATATTTTTCTTACAGACCTTACTTCTTATTACATATGCTGGCCTTCATCATTCAACAATTGGTACATTTTGTGCCCAACTCAGAAGACCAGACCAGCCTGACATTTATCAGCATGGATTTTTAAAAATTGTCTCTAATTACATTAAGGGCATTGTATTGAGACATCAATGCTTTTGCAATTACGATATGCTAACCATCTCAGATCCTCCAAAAATCCTTTGTAGTGGGTTTTAAAGATGGAAAACACGACTAACTTTAGATTTCAAATAGTTCTCTTTCTAACAATTTGTAAACACATTATCAATAACATTACTGAGAGGAATAAAGAAGCCTTTAAAAATGAATAAAAGGAAATTCATCCATTCTGTTAGCACTGCTCTCAGCAACATACTTCAGTTTCTCCTCATATTACCTGACTTGCTCTAATATGAATTTGTGCCACCACCCCCCGGTTTGCTGCTTCCATAACAATGTTTCCTTATTTCTCAAAGAAATTCAGCATCAACCTTGGAGTTCACTTTCTATAATCCAAAGTAATCACCTGATTAAAGGTTTTTAAAGTAAGGATTTGCTTTATCCAGTCCCAAAGAACCAGGGACTAGTTATAAATCTAAACTTTCACGACTATCTGGGTAGCTCTCTTTTTTTCTTTCCTATATCCCCTGCTTCTCCCCAATACAGGAACAAAACAGCAAGATTCATGACCAAGAGCCTAAGAGACTTTCAGAATGTAGAAAGTTGATGCCAAATTGGGAAGTAAGACAGTAAGTGGGGAAGACGTAGGAGAGAAAAACAACTACTTCCACGTATTGCTCACTTTACACTATGCTAGGCACAGCACAAAGAATACTACGAACTTTAAAACTTTAAAAACATTTTAAAGTCTCTTTATGTTCATAAGCCTCTTCCAGAGGCAATATCATCACTTGGAACTTAGCAAAATGACATAATGCCAAAGTCACACACAGCTAGTTAACAACAGAGCCAAACAGCCCTTGCTCCGAAGCCCATTTCCTTAAGCTCTATACTCTGCTCCCTCACGCAGTCCAGGGTCTAAACTTTGAAACGCCTTTGACCTAGGATGGCTGAATCAAAAGAGTCAAACACAGATGGGTCAGACGCACCCTTACTTCAAGCTCTACTCATCTACATTCTCTCACACTAAAGTCCCAAGCTACACGCTTTTGGCATGGAAGAAGCTGCATAACGTTGTTGAGATAATTATTACAGAGAGGGATATTTTTTCTCTTGTCTCTTTTCACCACTCAGAAGTATACTTATATTCACATTTATATAACATTTAAGTTATTTTCCCATTGTATTATTTTAACTGCCTGCAGCAACATTTTTTTAATGTTATGTGTAAAATTAATAGCATCTTTATGTCTATCATGACAACAGTCAGGCTGAAATCCATCCAAAAAGATTCCCTGAACACTTCCTTCCAGATAAACCAAGAACTACTCACTCACACAAAATCCATGTTCAACTAGAGTTGATTTTATAAGATATTAATTAACATAGCTTCATTCTGCAGTGACAAGAGTCCATCTGCTTTCTTGGCATTGGAGAAGTGATGGACTTCAAATCAGCTTAAGGGAGGCTTGAGTTTGGAATGATTTCCATCTGCAACTAGTTCTCATCTGGTTCTACTTTTCACTGTTAACTCAGCATATCCTATCAGACTTCTTCAGCTGGCCAGAGGAGGACCATCAGGTTCTGTCCAAGCCTGGTGAACATCAAAGCGCCAACATCACAGGCTAACTGTGGAGCTGAACTTCTATAGGAGGAAGGAGAAGGTCTAACCCACAATAAGATTTCTCACCATCCAAACTCAAACACTTCCCTATGGCTACATCCAGTCTCTGCACTGTTGTAGTTCTCCAGGGTAGTACATCTCACATCTCTGTATTCTTTAAACAGCCCCTTTTTCCAGTGAGCAGTAAGATGGGAGGCTGAAAGAAAAGGAATGAGCCCTATGGATGTCACTAAGTGGTTAATGACAATGCTGCACTTTCCAAATCCCAAGGGCAGAAATCTAAGCAAATTAAAAAGTTTCAAGTTTTAAAGTCAAGTAACAGGCTGAATAATGGCCCCCTAATGATGTCCACGTTCTCCTCTGCACAACTGCAAATGTCTTACCTAACATTACAAAAGGATTTTACAATTTATGATAAAGGGTATGGACCTTGAGATAGGGGGATTACTCTGGATTAACCAGTCAGGCAGATCTAATCACATGAGTTATTAAAAACTGAGAACTCTTCCTGGTCAGAGAGATGGGATAGAAGGAGGGAAGATTCCAAAAGGAAAAGGAGCTCAACCCTGCTGTTGCTGGCTCTAAAAGTAGAGGAAGAGGCCGAGCGCAGTGGCTCACACCTGTAATCCCAGCACTTTGGGAGGCCGAGGTGGGCGGATCATGAGGTCAAGAGATCGAGACCATCCTGGCTAACACATTGAAACCTCGTCTCCACTAAAAATACTTAGCCGGGCGTGGTTGTGGGCGCCTGTAGTCCCAGCTACTCGGGAGGCTGAGGCAGGAGAATGGCATGAACCCGGGAGGCAGAGCTTGCAGTGAGCCGAGATCACACCACTGCACTCCAGCCTGGGAAACAGAGCGAGACTCCGTCTCAAAAAAATAAATAAATAAATAAAAGAAGTAGAGGAAGAGGGTCATGAGTCATGGAATGTGGGTGGCCACTAGAGGCTGGGAATGGCCCTCGGCTGACAGCCAGCAAGAAAAAGGGGATCTTGGTACCACAACCACAATGAATTGATTTTGCCAACAACCCCAAAAAGCAAGGAAAAGGATCTTTACCCCAGAACTTTTAAAAAGGAACACAGCCCTTCCACCACCTTGATTTTAGCTCATTGACATCCACATCAAGCTTCTGACCTTCACAAATATAAAATAATAAATTTGTGTTGCTTTAGCCATTCTGTTTGTGGTAATTCATTACAGCAGCAACAGAAAACTAATATATAGGTTCAGGCAAAATGAAGAGCATTTCTGAACATCTTCTTAGTCTCTTGGTCTTTAAAATCAAAAGGAACCAATTGCATAGTTCAAGTTTCATATGGTCTGAATGTCAGTGTCCTCCCAAAATTCCTATGTTGGAACCTAATACCCAGTGTGATAGTATCAAGAAGTGGGGCCTTTGGGAAGAGATGAGGTCATGAGGGCCCCACTCTCATGAATATGATTAGTGCTCTTATAAAGAGGCTCTAGGGTGTTTTCTTCCACCCCTCCTGGCATGTCAAGAGATAGTAAGGCACCGTCTATGACAAAGAAGACCTCCCCAGACATCAAATCTGCTGGTGCTTGATCTTGGACTTCCCAGCTCCCAGAAGTGTGAGCAATAAATTTCTGATGCTTGTAAATTACCCAGGCTAAGGTATTTTGTTATAGCAGCCCTAATACACTGAGACACATGGTATATTGCTTACAAATGTTTTTTAATAAGCATGAGAGTTGCACAAAACCCCATTTGCAATGTCTGCAATGCCAAAGACAGGTGTTGATGTTGGGGAAAGTCTCTGAGCCATTACTCTCAAAGATATTAAATCATTCCGGACTATTCTGAAAGGCAAAGATAATTAAGCTTGATCAGGAATCTCAAGTTTTTTTTCCAGTGTAATGTGTTTTCATAATGGCAAAACTATGGCATGGATCCCTACACAAACAGTTGTGCTTTCAGTAGGTGTTGACTGACTCTCCCTCCAATTATACTTTGGATTCAGCAATGCTTATAAATAAATTGTCTTATTAGTCACAATGGTATCTACATACAGGTGAAAAATGACATTCCAGACACATGTGAGATCCTTATTTATGCAGATGAAGCCTGGTACACATACAGAAGCAAAGCCCTTTCTGAGTTCTGACCACCAGCACTGCCCAGATTTTTAATATGAAAGCCAGCGTCATGGATTGAATGCTACCATTAAGATTTTGGCACATACTGTGTCCGCGGGAACATCTGTTTGAGGCATCACAGTTTTTCTAATTTCCACCTTAAGGATAAGTCTGATTTTGGAATCAAATCTTCCTGAGGCTTTTTGTGTAATGCTAAAACCACACCTGGGAAAAATCTCATGAGGGAGAGAGAGAGAGAGAGAGAGAGAGAGAGAGAGAGAGAGAAGGAAAACATAGAGAAAGAAAACAGAGAGAGAGAGAGAAAGAAAACATATAAAGTTCACTTCCAAATAAAGACATGGGGTAGCTATAGCTGGCATAATTTAGTTTACTACCAACCAACCAACGATTGGTTCAACCATGGTTCCAATAAGAGCTCTCATGCAAAACATAAAATATGTTTTAAATCAATGCTAAGTGAATGGGCTGCCACCACACAACTTCTCTCAGTGGACATTATTTCACAACAGATTTCCATAGCCAGATTCTGTATCAGACTCCTTATCAATAGAGGTGCCTTAAATAAGACTGATTTATATTTGCTATCGACTTTCCATTGATTTATGATTCACAGTATTATGTTATGCAATCTGTTAGACAGATTTTAATAATCAGATGTGTCCAAGTGATGAAACATGGGACTGCTTGCCCAAACCCTACCAAGGTTATAAAACCCCCCATGTTTTTAGTAAGGTAAATAGAAGGAGACAATGGGACCTCCATTGTTTATCAGGAGTCCCACCACTTGTGACATCTGGTAAAACAAAAGAAAAGATTTATAGTATTAAACTTAAGCAAACAAGCATGCAAAACTATGGACAGGGTGACATTGGGTGGTTTTAGAAATATTATACAATATCTTTAAAATGTAAACACATTTAGACTCTGCCAGTAATCAGCTATATGCACTTTTAGCAATTGGACCTCTCTGAGCTCCAACTGCTAAATGATATTCCCCTTTATTTGTGAAATGAGGTGACTGCTCTACATTTGATTCTGCATTCTAAATTCATGAATGCTAAGTGAAGTGCCAGTGTCCCTAACAACGACCTTTTTGTCCTGTTCCTCACTTCTAACTTCAAGCTAGAAGCCAGCACATTACTCTGCAACCTGCCCCTGACTTAATGGACAACTTCAAGCAAGTATCACTTCCCCAACAAGCTTCAGTTTCTCCTTCGCTAAGAGTCTCCTCTGCTAATTCTGAGGAAGATGAACCGGGCTAACTGGCAAAAAAATTTTTATAGATTCCAAGTAGCATTACTTGGTCTCAAAAACTAAAATAAGTACAGGCTGAAACCCAAAGCTAGTGAGTTCAAATTCCTCCATGCTTTTAAGGATGGAGCATGTGAAGAGCAGAAGTGTAGAGATAAAGCATCTTATTGTATAACCACGTACACGGTAGAACTTAACCACTCTTCCAAAGTATGCAAAATAGAACACTTAATCCATAAAGTAGATTTGAAGACTGGCCTCTAACTCTTGAAAGTTGGCATGCTATCACTATAAAAATGCCAAGTTTTTGAAGTAAAAAGCAAAGAACTAAATGACTCCTGGTCTTAAGATTCAGGCAGGAAACTCACAGGGCCAAAACAAAAAAATTCCACGTAAATTTTTGCAAATATTTAAAAAGCATCTACCGGAGAGAATTTACTTGTGTGAATGGAAGTTTTAGATAAAATGCCTCTCTGAAATACATTTGCATTAAAGAGAAAATAAAAGGTGGCAGTGTTTGTACAGATTTGAAATTGAAAAAGGCAAATCTGAAATGTGCCACCACATATGTGAGCCACAAGGTTACAGCGTGCCAAAGTTGTAATTCACCTATTTTACCCATTCCTGGACTTACTGAATGTTGAGTAATAATTGTAGGGGCCTTGCCTTTCATATTGTGCCAATAATCTCAAGAGACCTTCCATTACAATTTATCAGGAGGTCTTTAACGTTTTGCTGTCATCATTCAAGAGTGCCTTTTGGTCTCTGATGTTTCCAACCAGCCCTCTTTCTCAGAGCACCTTTCTCTTGAATGCTCATAGATGAACGTTTAATCGCAACTGGAAAGGCAACAACTGCACAGCTATCAGCATAAATCACACTGTGGATTCACTAGGCACCACATTTAATTGGCAGAATTGATGTCTCCCAAATCAGTGCCTGCAAATGCAGCTGGTTCTGTGCAGTCTTTGTGCCTTATAATTTGGTTAAGCCCTTTACAAATGATGCCAAGGGAGGGGCTAAGAGAGATTCTTCAATAGTTAAAGACTTCCAGTGCGGTTCTAGCACATGTAATGAAACTGAACACACTGAAAAGAAAACTCTTAGGAATGGAGAATCACAAAAGAATAAAAGGCTTACAGCAATTCCTCATAACCAAACTGCTAGCATGTCTCTGAATATGACATGCTCTTCCATGCCTATTCGCTTGGCAAGTAACTTCTGTTCATTCATCTTTCAAGACTCCTGGATGAAGCTAGATGCTCCCTTCTCTGTGCCACAAAAGCACTCAGCCCAAAGCTTCTCTTCCAACAATTACCATGTGTTTTGGAGCCATTCATTTTTCTGACCACCTCTCTCAGAAGACCTGAGCCTCTTGTTTATTTCTTTTTTTTTTTTTTTTTTTTTTGAGACGGAGTCTCGCTCTGTCGCCCGGGCTGGAGTGCAGTGGCCGGATCTCAGCTCACTGCAAGCTCCCCCTCCCGGGTTTATGCCATTCTCCTGCCTCAGCCTCCCAAGTAGCTGGGACTACAGGCGCACGCCACCTCACCCGGCTAGTTTTTTGTATTTTTTAGTAGAGACGGGGTTTCACCGTGTTAGCCAGGATGGTCTCGATCTCCTGACCTCGTGATCCGCCCGTCTCAGCCTCCCAAAGTGCTGGGATTACAGGCTTGAGCCACCGCGCCCGGCGCCTCTTGTTTATTTCTATACCTCCACATCCTAGGGTAGCTCTAGGCATACAAGAGATATTTAATGTTTACTGAAATGACTACCCATCAGGCAAACATCTGCCTTCAATCTAACCATCATGGTCTCTATTCACTTTGATGAAAATGGCAAACTATTATGGATACTATTTGGTTTTCAAGTCTGGTTATTATTACTGAATGTGGGGGAGCCTGAATCCTACTCACCGCTTTCACCTAGTATATGACTGTATCAAGGAAACAGATTAAATATGCATTCTTACTATATTTCACTAAAATTCTCACAAGAACTCTACAGTGGTGCAATTATATTCCCATTTGTATGGATGAGGTGAATGAATGGGGCTTGGGAAGGTAAATAAATGACTTTTCCAACATCTCCAAACAGGTAAATCAGTAACAGAGGGCGAGGACTGGAATGTAGGTCTACTGAACTTCTAACACCCATACAATACAACCTCTCTGGCTTCCCCAATAGCATCAGAGACCAACAGCCTAGGTACAACTCCAATTCAAAACAGAAAGACTGAAGATCAACTTTCACCGAATGTGCAAGTATATGTTCAAATATCTATTTACTAGTGTAATCCTTGATGATTTACCTATTTGTAAGTCTTTACTATGTTATATAAAATAAACAATATTCATTTTTAAATTCCAGGCTTTATTAGATTTTTGTTGTATTATTACAAACAACTTGAAGCAACTACCAGCTTTTTTCCACAAGTTAGGTGGCAGGCTTCAGCATGCTTTTGAGCATATTCAATCTATTATAATCTGAGCTCCCAGAAAAGTTTCCTTAATTGAGTAAACAATTATATGAAGCCAAAGGTTTGTTCAAAAGAGAGGGGCTAGATCTCTTTGTTTCATTTGCATGCAGGAAAAAGTTTATGAACTTTCACAAGCTCCCCAGTAGCTTTCTGTGGCAGTGAAAATATCTTTAGATTACTAGTACACATGACTAGCTATGTAACAGAAATCTACAGTCCATTTGCAAATTCTTACTCAGCACCTGCTTCCCTAGGCACTGGGGATGCTGTGGTGAACACAGCAAGTGTAATTCCTACTTTTCTGCAGCTGAAATTCTTATGCCAAACACCAGCTGATAGATAAACAACAAAGATAACTTCAGATAATAATAAGTGCTAAGAAGAAAATAACAGGATGGTATGAAAGTAAGAGGAGGTAGGAACATGAAGATATTGGCCAGAGGAGGTTCTATAAAGGCTACTTTAGATTGGGTAATTACAGAAGTTTCTGAAATGGCATTGAATTTAAAGCTCTGAATGAATCATCCAAGAGAAAAATCGGAGGGAAGAGCACTCCACATAGAAACCTCAAATGGTGTGAATGAGCTTAACATGTTCAGGAAACAGCTCAGGAAATCCAAGTAGTTGGAGCTATCTTTCTCTTATTGATTTCTACTTTGATTCCACTGTGGTTGGAGAATATGCTTTATATGATTTCAGTTCTTTTAAATTTTATGCTTTGTGTTATGGCTCATGATGTGGTTTTTCTTGGTATATGTTGGGTGGAAGGTCTACAAATGTCAATTAGATTCAGTCAGCTGATGGTGTTGAGTTCTTCCACATTTTTGCAGATTTTTCTCTCTAGTTGTTCTGTCAATTATTGAGAGAGGGGTTTTGATATCTACAACTGTAATTGTGGATGTTTCTATTTCTCCTTTCATCTCTAGCAGTTTTAGCTTCATATATTTTGCACGTCTTTTGTTTGTTGCACAGGCATTTAGAATTGCTATGTAGACATGGTGGAATGACCCTTTTATTTATCATTATAAAACGTCCCTCTCTGTCTCTGGTAATTTTATTTGCTATGAAGTCTACTTTATCTGATGTTAATACAGTCATTACTGCTTTCTTTTGATTGGTGTTTTCATTACATACCTTCTTCCATCCTTTCACTTTGAACCTGCCTATATTGTTTTATTTGAAGTGAGTTTCTTGAAGACAGCATATAGCTGGGTCATGTTTTTGTCCACTCTGCCAATCTCTTGTCTTTCGATTGATGTTCTTAGAGCATTTGCTTTTAATAAAATTGTTAATGTGTTAGGTCTTAAGGTTTTTATTCTATTTTTTGTTTTCTGTTTCTTCTCTGTTTTTCTTTTCTCCAATTTACTTTTTCTACCTTCTTCTGGGTGACCTAAACTTTTTTAAAAACTCCATTTTGGTTTGTCTATAGTATTTTTGAGTGCCTCTCTGGTACAATATTTATTTTATTGTATCCGGGGACTAAGCACTATGTAACTACCTTATTCACATCAAGGAAACAAGAAACTACAGTTACATGATAAGGACATTAAAAAATTCATTGGTTCAGACTTGTCTGGCAGGAAGAGAAAATAGTGTTAAAGGGGCTGCTTAACATCAATGACAAATGTACCAGCAAGTAAACTTGTGTCAAGCAAGTAGAGAAAATATTCACCTTCAACCCAAAGCCAATGAATTTCCTAATCCCATGCATTTGCATTACCTGAGTTTCTGATTCTTGTTACTTTAACAAATAGAACTCACAAGTATGATAAAGGCCATTCATGATAAGCCAGTGTTTGAAAACAGATGACTGTATACAAGAAATTAACGACTCTGTCTGCTGTATTTACTTTCATTGCCAGATAATATTTGCATTAATATTACATTTTTATAGTGAAAAACAAGAAATCTAAACTATTTAAATGTAAAGGAGAAAATTCTTATTTTACACTATTTACAGACCATTATTTGGCAGATTTAAGAATTTATATTTACAATTTTAGCACCCTCTGCACCATATATAGACTCTCCCACCCTGTGCTTGAAACCAGAATGCAGCCCTTCTGTTCAATCGCCCTGTTTCTCCCTTGCAGATTACATTAAGCATCTTGTTTATTCCTGTTTTAATTATAAAAGTTGGTATGGTGGATAAGAGATGAGAGCAGAACTGAAGTCCACATCACTGCAGGAAAGCAAGTTGTGTTACCTGCTCAACTGAGGACCCAGTGTCAAGGCACAAGTTTGGTAGTTTGTGGCATGCCATCCACATTTCCCAAGGGGCACACTGCTGTGCTGTCATTTACCAGCCAGACATTGCATTAAGCAGGTTGTCAGACCAAAGATGGAAGGCAGGTACAACCATTCCCAAGTAAGGGGTAAAAGGTACAGTGCATAACATCACAAAGCCAAAGAAAAAATGATGTTCTCATTGCAAATGTGAATATTTTGCTCCATGAATACAAAATCTGAGTCAGAAGAATAAAACACTCTACTCAGTGATATGTTGGATGGTAACAAAGAAATAAATCTAACTCTGCAGGCACAGTATAATGTTCGTTCACCTTTCTAGTTTCTTAAAGGATCTCTAAAATATAAAGCAGCTGAGGACTAGTGGCTTAGTGGTAAGGATTACGAATAAAGGACAAAAATAAGGACGCACAGGACAAAGACAGGACCAGATAGGTCCTTTTCAACAGGAAAGATGACGGTCGTGTAAAGAAAGGGAAAGAGGCCAGGCCTCATGCCTGTAATCCCAGCACTTTGGGAGGCTGAGGTGGGTGGATCACAAGATCAGGAGTTCAAGACCACCCTGGCCAAGATGGTGAAACCTCATCTCCACTAAAACTACAAAAATTGGCCAGGTGTGGTGGCAGGCACCTGTAATCCCAGCTACTCAGGTGGCTAAGGCAGAGAATTGCTTGAACCCAGGAGGCAGAGGCTGCAGCCTCGGCAACAGAGTGAGACTCCACCTCAAAAATAAATAAATAAATAAGTAAAGGGAAAGAGCTGTGCTTTCCGTGGAGCCATCACTTTTGTAAATATCTGGTGCCACAAACACCACACCCGCAATCATCTGCCCTGGTTCACTGTCTTTGAAACTATTAAATTGTAATATAAATGGGAGGTGTTATAATAACCATCTTACATACCTTTGACCTTTCCTCACAGATAGGTCCTAAATGTGACACCTTTTGGAAAAGGTTCCTAAGAAGTAATTACTGACACTATCAAGACAGAAAAAAATAAAGGTTTTCTTCAATTCAAAAAAAAAAAAAAAAATCAAAAACAGAGAACTTGCTCTTGCTTCTCCACGAAGCATTATGGTATCTCAGCTCCAAGAAGACCCAGGTAAGATATGGCAGTCACCTCCTGCTAGAAATAACTCCAGGCAAAAAGGCAGATGTGTGCCTTCCTGGCCCTGCCCATCTCCATCTGGGCTGTCATTTCTGCAGCAGCTGCTGAACAACCCCACAGATGACCATCAACTGCAGCTGCCACACCTGCTGAAGGAAGATAAAGTACAATATGAAAATAGGGTTGGTTGATGCCACGACCTCCCAGAGATAGGACAGAGCTCCTGGAATTCTTCCAGCAACATTGTCCAGTGCCCACCCACCTGGAAAGTCAGATGACCATTGTATCTCTCCAGCTCACACAAGGGAACCACAGCCAGCAGATGCCTTTGTCCTCTGCTTCTATAAAATATGCCCTTGTCCTCTGCTTCTATAAGATATGCCATGACTCCACCCAGCTGCTTACCCAACGACGGAGGCCAACCTCCTGATGCTTGGTAACAGAAAGCATCTTCTCTAAGGTATAAACACTAAATATGAATGCAAAGCATGAAGTAACTCAAATTTGCCATTTTCTTTTTTATGTTTTTCTTTTTAAAATCACAGGAGTGGTTTCGGTCAGCATTTAAATCTATGTTGGTCTGTTTTGCTCATCTCTGCTGTCCTGCTTGATATTTTTAGGTAGTTCCTAAAAGGCATAACCTCAAATTTCACACTTCCTTATTCGTCTTTAAAGGGTCTAATATAGGGTTTCTCAAACTCAGTTTGACCAACCCATGAAAGTCTTATTTTTAAACTTTTTATTTTGAAAAGATTTTAGGTTTACAGAAAGTAGTAAAGATAGAACAGAGAAGTTGTGCATACCTTTACCCAGATTCCCCCATAGGTTACATCTTACATAGCCACAGTATAACCTCAAAGTAAGAATACTGGCATTGGAATATTTGTGTATGAGTTCTATGTTATTTTATCACATATAGGTTTGTGTAACCACCACTCCAAGATACACAACTGGCTGGGCACAGTGGCTCACACCTGTAATCCCAGCACTTTGGGAGGCCAAGGAGGATGGATCATTTGAGGTCAGGAATTCGAGATCAGCCTGGCCAACATGGTGAAACCCCAGCTTTACTAAAAATACTAAAAAATTAGCCGGGTGTGGTGGCGCACGCCTGCAATCCCAACTACTAGGGAGGCTGAGGCAGGAGAATAGCTTGAACCTAGGAGATGGAGGTTGCAGTGAGCCGAGATTCCACCACTGCAGTCCAGCCTGGGTGACAGAGTGAAACTCAAAACAAAACAAAACAAAAACAAAAAAGATACACAAATATTTCATCACCACAAAGATCTCCCTTGTGCTACTCCTTTAGTGTATATACACCTCTCCACAACATGCCTGGCAACATTATGTTTTCATCTCTATAATTTGATCATTTCAAGAATATTACATAAATAGAATCATACAACATATGACCTTTAGAGATTGTTTTTTCTTCATTCAGCATAATGCCTTTGAGATCCATCAGAGTTATTGTGTATATCAATAGTTTGTTCCTTTTTATTGTTGAATAGTATTCCACGGCACAGATGTACCACAGTTTGCTTCACCATTCAGCTATTGTAGCACATTTTAGTTGTTGATCATTATAAACAAAGCTGCTATGAACAATCGTGTACAGGTTTTTGTGTGGACATAAGTTTCCATTTCTCTAGGGTGAATGCCTAGGAGTATGACTGGGGTCCTGCTGTAAATGTATGTTTAATTAATTAAGAAACTGACATATCATTTTCCAGCGTGTTTGTACCATTTTACATTCCCACCAACAATGTATGAGAGACTCAGCTTCTCTGCATCCTCACCAGGATTTGGTGTTGCCACTATCTTTTATTTTGGCTGTTCTCTGTGTAATAATAACACACCATGGTTTTAATTTGCATTTCCCTAATGGTTAGTAATGTTGAACATCTTTTTAAGTGTTTAGTTGCCATCTGTGTTGTCTTTTGCCCATTTTATAATTGAATTGCTTGGTTTTTAATGTTCAGTTCTGAGACATCTTTATAAATTCTAGATGAGTCCTTTATTAAGTCATGCACTGCATAACATTTCAGTCAACAAAAGACCGCATCTACAATGGTGGTTCCATAAAATTACAATGGAGCTGAAAAATTCCTATTGCCTAGTGATAACTGTAGCCATCATAAGATTCTAGCTGTTCATGTGTTTGTGGTGATAGTGATGTAAACAAACCTACTGTGCTACCAGACATAGAAAAGTACAGCACACAGGATTATGTACAGTGCATCATACTTGATAATTACGATAAATGTTAAGGTTAATATATTACTCATATTACACTTTTTATCACTATTTTATAATGTATTCTGACTTTTTTTTTTTTAATTGGCTGTAAAACAGCCTCAAGCAGGTCCTTTAGGAAGCATTCCAGAAGAGAATATTGTTACAGGAAATGACAGCTCCATGAGTGACAAAGGCGTAAACAATTCGATGGAGGAAGGATAGTCTTCAACAAATAGTGGCAAAATAAGCTGAGCCTAAACTCATCTTTAAACAAAAATTAACTTAAAATGGATCAGAGATGTAAATGTAAAATATAAACTATAAAACTGTTCAGCTAAAACACAGGAGAATACCTTCAGGACACAGGGCTTGGAGAAGAATTCTTAGACACGACATTGAAAGCATGATCCATAAAAGGAGAAGACTGACAAACTGGACTTTATCAAAATTCAAAACTTTCGCTACACAGAAGACCTGTGAAGATGAAAAAGTAAGTTACGAACTGAAAGACATTACTTGCAAACCAAATATAGTCATGTTGTAAAGCATCTTTATGATGTTGAGTCTTCAATATATGCAATGAGGTATGTCTCCATTCATTTAGATCTCATTTAATGTCTTTAATTAGCACTTTATAGTTGTCAGCATATTAAATCTGGTATATATTTTGTTAGAGTTATACCTAAGTATACGTTTTTGTGGAATTGTAAGTGGTATACATTTTAAATTCAGTATCCATGTGGTCATTGCCAGTATATAGAAATAGGATTGATTTTTGTAAGCTTATCTTGTATCCTGTGACCTTGCTGAACTCATTTATTAGTTCTAGGAATTTTTTTTTTTTTGGTCGATTTCTTAGGCTTTTCTCTGTAGACAAAGATATCATCCACAAAGATGTAGTTTATTTCTTCATTTCCAGAGTATATGATTTTTATTTCCTTGTCTTGCCTTACTACCCTAGCTAGAAATTCCCGTACTGTATTGAATAGCAGTGGAGAAAATGAACATCTATGCCTTGTTCACTGCCTCAGGCAGAAGGCATTCAGTCTTGCACCATTAAGTATAATGATAGCTCTAGGTTTTAGGTAGATACTCCGTATTGAGTTAAAGAAGTTTCCTTGTATTCATACTTTCCTGAGAGATTTTATCATGGATAGGTATTACATTTTATCAAATAAGTTTTCTGCATCAATTGATACAATCATGTGATTTTTCTTTCTTAGCCTATCAATAAGGTGAATTACCTTGATTGATTTCTAAGTACCGAACCAGCCTTATATCCCTAGAATACACCCTTCTTGGTCATGTTGTAGTACAATTCTTTCATATATTGCTGGCTTCTATTTGGAAGACACTGTTAAGGATTTTGGTGTGGGCAGGGGGTGGCCTAGATTCATGAGGGATATTGTTCTGTAGCCATTTGTTTTGTTTTTGTTTTTAGTATTATCTTGGTCTAGTTTTGATATCAGGATAAAACTAGCTTCATAAAGTGATTTAGAATTATTTCCTCTTCTTCTATTTTCTGGAAGAAATTATATAGAGTTGGTATTAATTCTTTTTTAGACATTTGCTACAATTCTCCGTTGAAATCATTTGGGCCTAGAGATGGGGGAGAGCCAAATTACAAATTCAATCTCCTTAAAAATAACAGAGCTATTCAAATTATCCATTTGATAGTAAGTTGTGGTAGTTTGTACTTTTCAAAAAATTGGCCCATCTCATCTCAGTCATAAAATTGATGTGTGCAGAGTTGTTCAGAGTATTATTCCCGTAGACGTTTTTGGTATCTGCATGGTGACATCAACAGGGACAGCCTCCATTTTATTTTTTATATTAATAATGTGCCTTTTTTATTTCTTAGTCTTGCCAGATATCTATTTTATTGAACTTTTCAAATAACTAGCTTTTTGTTTCACTGATTTTCTCTATTGTTTTCTGTTTTTAATTTCATTTATTTCTGTTATCTTTATTTCCTTTCTTCTGTTTGCCTTGGATTTATTTTGCTCCTCCTCTTCCAGTTTCTTGATGTAGGGGCTCCAAACTTTTACTTGAATTTTTCCTCTTTTCTTTCTTTGTTTTGTTTTGTTTTATGTTTCTTTTCTTTTTTTTCTCTCTTTTTTTTTTTTTTTTTTTTTTTTTGAGATGCAGTCTCCCTCTATTGCCCAGGATGGAGCACAGTGGTGTGATCTCAGTTCACCACAACCTCCGCCTTCAGGGTTCAAGCCATTTTCCTGCCTCAGCCTCCCAAGTAGCTGGGATTACAGGTGCGTGCCACCACATCCGGCTAATTTTTGTATTTTGAGTAGAGACAAGGTTTCACCATGTTTGCAGGCTGATCCTGAACTCCTGACCTCGTGATCCACCTGGGCTCAGACTCCCAAAGTGCTGGGATTACAGGCATGAGCCACCATGCCTGTAAATAAGTAACCAATTCTCCTCTTTTCTAATATAAGCATTTAGTGTCATAAATTTCCCTCCACCAGCCTTTGTAAACCAACACGGGGTTCACAGGAACCTAACTGTATAGTCACATCCCTTAGCATCAGGTCCTGAATTTTAGAGAATAAAAGACCCACATTACAACTGGTTTGAAATGAGTCAACTCACAGTGACTAAGGGGCATCTGGGGTTCATTTCAAAAAACAGGATCCTTATCTAATTTGGTACTATAGATAAGAAGAAACTCAATCTTAGTAATAAAATATTTAAATAAGTAAATAAATATCGGTTTGAACATTTCTATCAGTCCACCTTTCCAGTTCCTGCTCTAGACCTCCACTATATGAAAAGCATTGACTCAAATTTTTACTGCCATTTCTCAAACATCAAAACAGATGTCAATGCCCTGAGTTATGGAGCCCTTTCCTAGAGAGCAAGAAGTAACTGAACTTCTCTCCTGGGTGTCTAAGAGATAATAAGTAAACAACACCATCTTTTTGTAACACTACAATTTACAATCTAGTAAGGGAGGAGGTGTAAAAGATTATTTAATCAAGTAAAGGAATTCACACCTGTTTTCTCTCTTTTTTTTAATGTTCATGTCCCCTGAAATTTTATAGATGTGTACTGTTTTTTTTTTTTTTGAGTTTCGCTCTTGCTGCCTAGGCTGGAGTGAAATGGCGTGATATCGACTCACCACAACCTCCGCCTCCCAGGTTCAAGCAATTCTCCTGCCTCAGCCTTCCCGAGTAGCTGGGATTACAGGCATGCACCACCACACCCGACTAATTTTGTATTCTTAGTAGAGACAGGGTTTCTCCATGTTGGTCAGGCTGATCTCGAACTCCCAACCTCGGTGATCCACCCACCTCAGACTCCCAAAGTGCTGGGATTACAGGCATGAGCCACCGTGACCGGCCATAAATGTGTACATCTAACATAAAATTAAATCCTGCCGAAAGAAATATTTGGACCACAGCAAAATGCTTCTCTGTAATTCATTCCTGCCTTTCTTTTTTCTAGTAACCATCAGAACCAACAGGGCTCTTCTCCTGGAAGGTGAAGTCAAGGTGGCCAGCTGCTCTTTACTCAGTCTGACATGTATGTTAATCCTCTCTGCTTACTCTTAGACCGTGCAATATGATCCTTCCAATGGGAGACAGTGGCTTTTCTCTTACACTTTTCCCTGTCTCCTCACCATAAATAAAATGAAAATTGAAACATGTCTCCCCTACCAAAAAAATCTCTGTCCCTTCTTACGCATCCATAATATGTAGCCCCTACAATAGTCTTCAATGATCACCACCTTCTGGTATTCATAACCCTGAATAATTTTCTCCCCATAAGTGTAGTATAGACTTATTGAGTCAATTCTAACAAAAAGAACTGATCAAAAGTTATGGATGTCACTTATAAGGTAAGGTTATAAAAAGACTCTCTTCTGTCTTAGGTCATCTCCCGCTATCTCTTGGATCCTTTTTCCTGGAAGGATCCAGATGCCATATCATGAGGTTCACGGAATGAGGGACCAAGGCCTGCCAACAGGGAGAATGATTCCAGGAGGAGATTCCCCCACCATCCCAGCCAAGTTTTCAGATGAGACTGCAGCCCACCTTAACAGTCTGACTGTATCTTCATTAAAAACCTGAAGCTCTGGATCCCAAGTTAAGCTGTGCTCAGTTACTGACCCACAGAAACAACGAAATATTACATGTTTGTTGTTTTAAGCTAACAACTTGTGGAGTACTTTGTTACACAGCACTAGATAACTAATGTACCTTCCCAGCTAGAGACTTCCACAGCCAAGATTAAGACTTATTTACCTATCAGTGAACTCACTCATTTCCAAAGACCCTCTGATTCCAGAGGACCCCTTCTTTGTTTTACTCTTCTCATCAGGTTCCTGGTATAGGGAAATAAGTCATCACCATGACTGAAACTGTGTGGACTGTTTTGTTTTGTTTTCACATCAAAGCAACCAAAACAGAATAGAACTAAAAGAAAGCAAGGTTTAAACTTTAGTCCATTTTCAACTCCAGTCTCAGAAAAGCTCTGAGAGAAGAGGGTTTTATGGTCAAAAATGTTTCACCTAAATGGCCTGAGGTGAAAATGGTTCACCATTCTCTTGACCCAGAAACCCCCACAAAAAGCAGGAAAATTGAGAGGTTAAAATTTTCATTTTCACTATAAGAACACCTGTGGAACCACTCAGGCCATCGAGGGTATGCATATATGAAAGCCACCAAGTATCTAAAAGATGTCACTTGACGGAAGCAATGGGTGCCATTCCAAAGCTACAACAGTGGAGTTGGTAGGTGTGTCTGGGCCAAACAGTGGGGCTGGACCAGGTTCGGTGGCCCAAGAAGAGTGCTAAATTTCTGCTGTACATGTGTAAAAATGCAGAGAGTCATTATGAACTTAAGAGTTTGGATATAGATTGGTCATTGAGCAGATCCGGGTGAACAAAGCACCTAAGATGTGCTGCAGGATTTGCAGAGCTCATGGTCAGATTAACTGATACATGAGCTCTCCCTGCCACATCTAGATGATCTTGACTGAAAAGATACAAATGGTTCCTAAATCAGAACAGAAGGTTACACAGAAGAAAAGGATATCCCAGAAGAAACTGAAGAAACAAAAACATATGGCACAAGAATAAATTCAGCATAAAATAAATCCAAGTAAAACAATTTTAAATGTCTGGAGAACACTACAAGCTATGTCCTCTTCTCAGAGAACCCTGAAGTTTCTTAACATATTGAAAGCTCTGATCTTGCCAAGGAACTCCACTTAACTTCAAAACACAACCTCCACACACATCAGGATCAACTGAGATCTTACCGAACCAGCATCCTGAATGGCATACTTTGGGAACAGGGGTCCAGAGAAGCAGTTCTCAAAATGCAGCTTAAAAAGAAAGTGAAAACCCAATTCATAGAAGACCTAGGGCTTATTCTAAAGTGTTTTCCAGTGCAGACTGGATCCAATCTAAACACATAAAATAAAATTATGAAAAATGATACAGACTATTACTTACCAATCACCCACTAAAGGATACTCCAGGGATCCCTAACTCCACTCTTAAAGTTTAGGAAGACATCAGCACTCTTTGTGGCCATGCATTAATTTGCTCAACCCTTTCCTTCATCTGAGTATTTCTTCTACCCATTGAAATCCTTGGGCACAGGTGGGGCACGGTGGTTCACACCTGTAATCCCAGCACTTTGGGAGGCTGAGGTGGGTGGATCAACAGGTCAGGAGTTCGAGACAAGCCTGGTCAATATGGTGAAACTCCATCTCTACTAAAAATACAAAAATTAGCAGGGTGTGGTGGTTCACACCTGTAGTCCCAGCTACTCAGTAAGGTGAGGGAGGAGAATCGCTTGAACCCAGGAGGCAGAGGTTGCAGTGAGCTGAGGTCATGCCACCGCACTCCAGCCTGGGCAACAGAGGGAGGCAGGGAGGGAGAGAAGAAAGGAGGAAAGGAGGGAAAGAAGGAAGGAAAGAAAGGAGAGGAGAGGAGAGGAGAGGAGAGGAGAGGAGAGGGAAAGAAGAAAGAAAGAAAGAAAGAAAGAAAGAAAGAAAGAAAGAAAGAAAGAAAGAAAGAAAGAAAGAAAGAAAGAAAGAGAGAGAGAGAGAGAGAGAGAGAGAGAGAGAGAGAGAGAAAGAAAGAGAAAGAAAGAAAGAAAGAAAGAAAGAAAGAAAGAAAGAAAGAAAAAGAAAGAAAAAAGAAAGAGAGAAAGAGAGAGAGAAAAAAAGAAAAAGAGAGAAATCAATCCACCCAACCACCCACCCATCCTTGCGCGCACAGTGCTGTGGTTAAGATGATGGGCCCCTGGAGTAACGTTGCACTTGCTATCTGACCATCACTTACTATACATGTCAACTAATCTCACTAAGTTTCACCATCTTTATCTGAAAATGAGCATAATAATAATATCTACCACACTGGAATGCATGAGATAATTCTTGTTTAGCTTTGGCACAGTGTCTGGAACAGAGCAGGCACTCAAAAAAGGCCACCTACTGCTACACTTTTCATCATCCAATGCATCAGATCTTAAACTAAGCAATTTTAGTTTCCAGCTGGGTCCAAACATCTCAACATGTTTCTACCACATCACTCACAACTGCACCAATTTCGTGTCTTTGCTATGCCTTTGCACTGCCAGACTGAAGAACTTGAGTTCACTCCCATGTGGCAGCTCTTAGCTCTTCTTCTCCATTTGTTCCAGCGACACCTGTCTCAACCTTCTCTGGTTCCAAATGACAACTTGAATTTTATAAGTTTCACAGTCTTTTACAAAAGGTAAGTTTTGCTGTTTTGCTTCCAGTATCATTCAGGATGCCAGCCAATATTTTGCTGGCCTTGTGATCTGATAGACAGGTTAACCTGCAAAGCCTATCAGATTATTTTGTCCTTTTCTGGTTCAAAGATAAAAAGCAGGTAGACAGCCGGGCTAAAAAAGCTTAAATCTTTCTTTGATAAAATTTGGGAATCAAAGCTTCAAAGCAGTAGTAACAATGCCACATTCAACACTTCATTTGCCAAGGCCAGAAGCCATCGAAACTGCCTTTGTGCAGGGGTAGACATACACAGAGCAAAGGAACAGGGACCAGGCAGCTTATAAATCCAGCATCTGCCAGCCCCTCCAACAGAAGGCAGTGGTTATGTAAAAGTATTATTTTCAAGATCATCACTAGAATCTATGAAAATGACTCGTAAAGCTGGCTAGAGTCTGCCTGAAAACCAGTCTCATTCTAGGATGCAAGCCCGTATGTAGTGTGGTCTCAAGTGAATAGCAGCTGGAAAGGGAAACTTCACCCCAAACTCTGCTACATTGCAAATCTAGGGCAGGGTTGAGACACAGGATGCAGGTTTGGCCTTTGAGTGACCTTAATAAGTTACTTAGCTACTCTACCCACACTTCATTTGTAAAATGGGGGTCATGATCTAGATCTTCCACGGCGTTATGGTTAAATGATGCTCTGCCACCAGATTCATAATAGGGCCCCATAAAGGTCCTTATAGTAAGGCTGAGTAGCAACAGCCTCAAAGTACCAGCAGTCATGATCACCAATATGTTTTGAGCACACACTCTGTAAAAATATGTACTTTAGCCTTGCAACAATTCTGAAATAGGTCCTGTTACTATTGCCACCACAGATGGCATTAACTGAAGGTCTGAGAGGTTAAGTAACTCACCCAAGGCAGCTAGGAAATGGTACAGCTAGAACTCAAATGCAGGCAGTCTAATTCCAGGGCCTATGGTCTTAGCCATTATACCACATTGCCTCTCTGAGGAAGCACTAAACACATATTTGAAAGGATGGATGGGTTGACAAATATAATTATCTGGGGGTTTCATCCTTTGGGGTCCTACTTCCCCAAACAAAGGAAAGAAACATTGACTGGTTCTTTCAGATTACAAAGAATAGCAGTGTCTTAAAAAAAAAAAAAAAAAACTAAGCACATTTGTTTATATCAATTTTAAGACAATTATTTCCTAAACTAAGTTTTTACTACCCTGAGTTGGGGTACTTATGAAAACACTGCTAACATAATGAAATGACTGTGCAAAAAGCAACAGCTGATCACCAGAGGCAATTTTCTTTCTTGTAAATACAAAAATCCCATCAGCTAAAAGAATGTAGCATGACAAATCACAAATCAGAGACGGAGTCTTCTACATAAGGATTTAAAGCTCAAGAATTTCAATGTACTTAATAACATAAAATCTGAGGCAGATGGCTCAATGATTTAGAATTCCCAAATTGTTAAGGGTATCCTGGATGGAAATACCCTAGCTAGGTTTCTATTTCTCTTCTGGATCAGAAAATGGCTGGCACCACCTGGTGGTTCTTTTTCCTCTAAAATGTAAGTCCCCACAGGCCGTAAAATTAAGATCTGGACAGCATTCTTGCTGTCAAAGTGATCCATGTAAGAAATCTTTAATTTCATACTCATATAATTCTAACTAACGTGTTGAACAAATTTCATTTTTATCCGTATGGACGTAGTCTCATCTCTAGTGCATTCTCTTAAATATATTTATCAATGTGTATGATAAATATCAAAATATATGAATTTAAAATCCCGAGAGTACTCTTGCATGGGGAACAACCAACACATCATTCAACTATTATTCATTCATTCCCTCATTCGTTTATTTATCTTTTATGCTAAGGATGCAGAGATGATTTTGTATAAGTTAAATGTGCTTTTGATGATGAAATTCCACTGGGTACTAAGCTCTTCACTATTTTATAAGCGAGGACGCTGAAGCTCAGTCTAATTAAGGAACTTGTCTCAGGTCACAGAAATAGCACAGCTGGGATTTTGGAGCCAAGCATGGTGGCTCACACCTGTAGTCCCAGCGACTTGAGAGACTGGGGTTGGGGTATACCTTGAGTCCAGGAGTTTGAGTCCAGTTTGGGCAACACAGTGAGACTTCAACAGTTTGGTTGATCTTGCATAGCTCAGAAGTGATCAGTACCCTTCCCCCACAGAAGAACAAAGGAGATAGCCAGAGAATAAGAATTACCCAAAGGACAGGAAATTCATCTGCCCAATTTATTGCCAGAATCAAAAAGAAGAAAGAAGTCAGAAGCATTCCACTTTGTGAGACCACGTGTCTCTGTTTGGCTTACTGTAAGAATGGTGAACATGGGAACTGCATGTTATCCTAAATGAAACTTCATATAAAAGAAAACCAAATGGGAAACATATGGAAGAATTACAGTGGTGGGCTAAGCGAAGCGAAGCAAAGCAAAGCAAAGCAAAGCAACTTAGAATGTTTTGTATCCTACGTTGGTTCTGGACAGACTTAATAAGAAGCTGAGATCGATATCCGATGGCCTGGAAATCTACTTCAGTTCTGAAGTACATTTACTCCTGGTCCCAAAGACCTATTATCATTAAACTTGCAATAATACGACACTTTCAAAGAAATGACAGGCAATCTTTAATTAAAATACATTGAAGATAACTTGAGGCACAGTTTGCACAAAGAAAACAACTGTTCTCTTAGTTAAGTTACCCAACATAAGTTGTATACAATTTTTTTTGTGTATATTTTCTTTCAAAGCTGAGAGTTTTCATTGAAGGGAAGAAACAGATTTTACAATGAATTAAGAGATGAAAAACCTATAGCTTAGCAGTTAAACACTTGGGTGCTAGACCCAGATAGTCCTGAGTTTGAGCCCTATCACCTGCAAGCTGAATGCTCTTGATCGTTAAACTCTCTTAGCCACAGGTCCCCCATCTTCAAGTGGAGAAGACTTCCTGCCATAGTACACACCAGAGCAGATCACCAAATGTGTCCAGCTCTCTGCTTCTGTGGACACTTCCTGGCCTGCTGATTTGTGAGTGAGTGGGGACATGTGATAGGTTCTAGCCAGTGAGTTGTATGCAAAAGTGAAGCAAATCACTTGCAGTCCAAACACTTAACTGGCAGCTCAAGGCTATTCAGAGCATTCTTTCTTTCTTTTTTTTTTTTTTTTTGAGACAGAGTTTCACTGTTTTTGCCCAGGCTGGAGTGAGGTGGCGCAATCTCGGTTCACTGCAACCTCCACCCCCAAGGTTCAAGCGACTCTCCTGCCTCAGCCTCCAGAGTAGCTGGGATTACAGGTGCCCGCCACCATGCCTGACTAATTTTTTGTATTTTTTAGTAGAGACAGGGTTTCGTCATGTTGGCCAGGCTAGTTTTGAACTCCTGACATCAGGTGATCCACCCGCCTCAGTCTCCCAAAGTGCTAGGATTACAAGCGTGAGTCACCGCACCTGACCCAGAGCATTCTTTTCCCTTCTGCACAAACACCAGCAATGTTGGGTAGCCTCTCTGTCAATCTGAGTGACAGTGATAAGCACAGTCCCTCTCCCTACCACTGACCCATTCGCTGCACAAGTATCCTAAGCTAAAAGTAAACTTTCATATATATATCATCAAATATACATATATATGTATATATATGTATCTCACTGGGATTTGGGGGTTGCTGGTCTGTTATCAGTAGATGTCTAATACTGACTGACTACTTTATAAGCTGGTTGTAAGGACTAAATGAAAAAAAGAATAAAGCCTGGTAAGATGACTGTAAGTGCTTAATAAATGACATTTTGTTGCTGCTGTTAAGACGCATTTCTTCTACACAGTGGTTAGACTATGTATTTTTCATCACGTCTAACAGAGAAAGAAGGTAACTGAGCTAAAATACTTTCTCCTTCCCTTTCTTCCAGGTTCCACTAAAGATTTGATGTCAGTGTTTGGGAATCTACAGAAATTTAACCCCAAAGAAACCAGCTCTCCCTCTCTAGATTCAACTTTAAACTACAGAATTTCCCTGAAATGCAGATAAATAAGTCACTTTACTAATTTGATTCAAAGCAAGAATATGTACCTGAAATTAATTTATCAATTATGTACTATATCATTTATATACTATTATGATCTAGGATCATATCCCATATTTTTTTCCAAATCACTGATACTAGAAGTGAAATAAAACATTACCAGCCAAACTTGTTTGAATACCCTGTTTCTTTACATATATATATATAAAATAGTGCTAATTTAAATGTATGTCAGGGAACATACTAAGAGGCTGAACCCATGTGTTTGTGTCATGCTCTAAATGATAGTAAATGCAGTCCCCTTCTTTTGCAGTATACAAACTAGGATGACCAACTAGTCACAATTTGCCTAAGTCTTGACCAGTTTTAGCATGGAAAAACCTGGAAACCACATGCAAACTTAATCCCAGTTTGCCCAGCGCTGTCTGGGTTTTAAAACTGAAAGTCTTGCACCCCAGGAACACTCTCAATCCAGGGTAAACCAGGATGGCTAGTCATCCTAATGCAAAGATATCCTTGAAGTGTCAAGATAAGCAAGACACCTCTTCCTGGAATGTAAAGATACAAGGGAGGAACATTACATCATCTAAAAGAGTTTTCCATTAAAACAAAGATACTTAACAGAATACAATATAAACTCTGGATGAACTTTTAGAATAGAACTCAAGCTATCAAAGTAATGCTGGGCTTTTTGTCCTCTGTTTTTACAGGGGCACACTGGAGAAAAAGACTAATAAGCAGTGCTTTAGAAGAAAAGCCACCCACTATCAAACAACCAGGATGCAACGTTCACTCCCTCCCTTACTTTCTCCATGGGCTGAGAACAGTCATTAACCTTGCTCTAGGTCCCAATCAGGCTATCTTTATTTTAAAAACATGCCTCAGGAATGGCACAGTGGCTCACACCTGTAATCCCAGCACTTCAGGAGGCCGAGATGGGCAGATCACCTGAGGTCAGGAGTTCGAGACCAGCCTGGTCAACATGGTGAAACCCCTTCTCTACTTAAAATACAAAAATTAGCCCAGCGTGGTGGCAGGTGCCTGTAATCCCAGCTACTTAGGAGGCTGAAGCAGGAGAATTACTTGAACCCGGGAGGCGGAAGTTGCAGTGAGCTGAAATCGCACCACTTTACTTCAGCCCAGGGGACAAGAGTGAGACTTCGTCTGGGGAAAAAAAAAAATGCCTCATTAGAAAGCAGGGACCTAGCTTTGTTCACTGATGTATGCCTGGTACCTAGAACTATGCCTGGAGTTTGACTAAATGAGCAACTAAATCTCTCAGCCAGGCATAAAACTAATATTCACATCAGGACTGTTGACGCTATCAAAGAAGATCATATACGTAAAAGTGCTCTGCATATTAACAAGAACTGTACAAAACTGACTATTATCTTTCAGATCTCTTGATTACCTTATTTTCTCTCACACAGTGACTTATGAATATTATGTTGTTGCCTTATTTGGATTTTGATGAGCACTGGTGATAGACTGTAAGCTTGCAAACTAAATCAAAGAAAATCTGTTAGGTTGCCAGGCACAGTGGCTCATGCCTCTAATCCCAGCACTTTGGGAGACCAAGGTGGGCAGATCACTTGAGGTCAGGAGTTCTTGACAAGCCCAACTAAAATGGTGAAACCTCATCTCTATTAAAAATACAAAAATTAGCCAGGCGTGGTGGTGCATACCTGTCATCCCAGCTAGTCAGGAGGCTGAGGTAGGAGAATTGCTGGAACCCGGGAGGCAGAGGTTGCAGTGAGCCAAGATGGTACTGCTGCACTCCAGCCTGGGCAACAGAGCAAGACTGTCTCAAAAAAAATCTGTTAGGTTAACATGTACACACACATACAAGATGGCCACATAGGTTTGGAAATATTTCAAAAATATACAGGCAGAAGTCGAATGTTTATGTTCACTAATATAAAAAAGTTTAATCAAAGAAGTTTTAGAACATATACATCATAAGGAGGAAGAGACCACATAGTTTTGATCTGCAAAAGAGGCAAGGACGGGGGAAGAATTTGAGAGGAATGTGGATAAAGGCCAAAAGCTGAATCATACGGGGAAGGTTTTTAAGTAGGAATAAAAGCAAATACATTGAGCTGGAGGTGGGAAGGCTCAAGGAATTGTGGGCCCAAGGCAAACTTGTCAAACCAGGAAGATATCTGGTAGGGCTGTGGAAAGTCTAAATACTAAGCGAGTTCATGCATCATCACTACCTATATCTGCCCTCCTTGTTGGCCCTATCATAAGAAGAAATCCTTCCTAAGATTATCCTGCTGGTGGCTTCCACAAGGTAACAAGGTAGCTGGTGATGGAAGTAGCACTGCTATCTAGGATGGGCTCTCTGCACCTGGCCAGCATCAGTTTTGAGCCTCCCCAGAAAGGAAGAGGAGGGTAGTGAGCAAACATATCGTACTTGTTACCATTGTTCTCACATTGTGTTTCAGATGGTGGAACAACATGTGAAACTCTACCCAGTAGGTAAACACTAGACAGACATGTGTGTATACACACACCTCCATTACCATAAAAATGTTCAAAGACACACTTGACAGTTTTTTGTTTTTTGGTTTTTTTTTTGGCGACAGAGTTTCACTCTTGTTGCCCAGGCTGGAGCACAATGGCACAATCTCGGCTCATCGCAACCTCTGCCTCCCAGGTTCAAGCAATTCTCCTGCCTCAACCTCCCAAGTAGCTGGGATTACAGTCATGCACCACCATGTCCGGCTAATTTAGTATTTTTAGTAGAGACGGGGTTTCTCCATGTTGGTCAGGCTGGTCTCGAACTCCCGACCTGAGGTGATCTGCCTGCCTCGGCCTCCCAAAATACTAGGATTACAGGCGTGAGCCGCTGCACCTGGCCGACACCAAATTTTAAGTAATTGGCAACGTATTAGAAAATATTCGTGGTTTCTACTTGGGGAAACATCAGTGGCATCTTTGTTAATTCATAACTCCAGATTTAAAAATAAGTCTTCAGATTAATGATAGCCCAACCCAACAAGATACGGTAAACAGCTCAACTGAAACTGTAAACATCACCTTGCTTGTGTGATATAAATAGTTCTACAAGTACATGTTTAATGCATTGATAGGTGAATTCCTAGTAGGGCAAAGATAAGATCTTAATTCATTCACCTACGCATACTTTGTGCTGACGAAATTTTTAACACGAGTTCCATCCCTCAAATGTTTCAATATCAAAAGTCTAAAATGCACACCATGCTTTTCCCAGCTGCTAGGAAGTTCAAACATATCAAAACATACTCATTTCTCAGTTCTGCCCACACTAACCTCCCCATCAACTTAATATTAGGGAGGCAAGCAATGAATTTCTGGATCAGTAAGCAAAACCTAAGACGTATCCCAAAAAAATGCAGCTGAATGCAAGCAAAAAAAGCAGTCTCTATCCTCACAAGACCATATTTTATTAAATGATTTCAAAATGCTTCTGCTTGATGCATTTTGCTGCTGACACTCAATATGGAAACCTTCCTGGGAGAAAGTGGTTATCTCAATCAAGAAGTGCCCCGACAGGCTGGGTGTGGTGGCTCACATCTGTAATCTCAGCTCTTTGGGAGGCCGAGGCTGGCGGATCACCTGAGGTTGGGAGTTGGAGACCAGCCTGGCCAACACAGTAGAACTTTGTCTCTACTAAAAACACAAGAAAATTAGCTGGGTGTTGTGGCACACACCTGTAGTCCTAGCTACTCAGCAGGCTGAGGCAGAAAAATCGCTTGAAGCGGGGAGGTGGAGGTTGCAGTGAGCTGAGATCATGCCATTGCACTCCAGCCTGGGCAACAGAGCGAGACTCTGTCTCAAAAAACAAAGTGGCCCTGACAAAAAAAGCTCAGCTGTGTGAAAATTCTAATCTGTTATTTAAAGGTTAAAAAAAAAAAAAAAAAAAAAAAAAGCATCAGCTACTCAGGAGGCTGAGATGGGAGGATCCCTTGAGGCCAGGCGTTCCAGAGGAGCCTGGGCAACAAAGTGAGACACTGTTTCAAATTTAAAACAAAACAAAACAAAGAAGTAGCAGAAAGAAACAAAGAGACATGAGTACATGCAATACGGCTTTCTCCTTTTCACTCAAGGATTCTGCTGTCCCAGTAAATATGTACACACATCTTTGAAAGAATAAGTGAATGAGGCAATAATGTGCCTCCATCTCTCCACGAAAATCCTGAATTCTCCTTAAAAGCTCAGAAATTCCCATGCTGGCAACTTCATAACCACCATTTCCATGTGATTAAAATAAACAGCCACCTTTTCTGCAAAATGGGTAACTTTGCAATACGTTCATGGAAAATCTCAATGCTGTTCTTACAAATACCACTCAAGGAAGTTTTGTTTGGAAGAATTTGGATAAAATGTCCCACCAGAGAGTGCTCAGCCAGTGGGTTTTGCAAATGAGGCACACACCTAAAAACACGGCTAGTCTCTGTCATCTAAACGAGCTGCTATGGCCTGGCTCATCTGGTAGCACCATGACTCACAGTTCCCGCAAACCTCCCAGGGTGCAAAGCCATGACAGACGGTCACACTACTAAAAGGGGGAATGCCTACAACCGCAACCAAAGGGAGAAGTCCACAGAAGTCCACAACCAAAGGGAGAAGTATGACACCTCGGAAATGTAAACAGCATCCTCTAATGGAGGGTTGCAAACTCAAATGTCTAGAGGGACAAGGAAGGTAACATAAATAAGTACACACAACATCTGCTGGGTGTTACGCAAGAGGGAATGGATGGTGCTGGCTGCAGCTGCAGAGGGTGTGCCACACCGGAAGGATAAAAATTAATATTTAAACTCTGGGTTGATAAAACCTACCCAAATCCATAGGGGGGTGAGTTTACAGCCTGAAGCACTTAGCACCCTAACCAGCATACAGGATGTGCTCAGTAAAAGATGCCATTATAAGCAGGAAGCCTTGTGAGTCCACAAGAGAAAAAAAGGCCTGTGAAATGTTTGCTTAGAGATCTGCATAAAGAGATAAGCAGTACCAAAGAAATGGGAGGAAAGGGCTTGGTGCCATTGCTCACACCTGTAATCCCAACACTTTGGGAGACAAGACAGGAGAATTGATTGAAGCCAGGAGTTTGAGACAAGCCTGGGCAAACTAAGACCCCATCTCTGAAAATAAAGTAAAATAATTTTAAAAATAAAATAAAATGGCCCAGCACAGTGGCATGCACCAGCAGTCCGAACTACTCAGAGGCTGAGGCAGGAGGCTCACTTAAGTCCCAGAGTTACAGGCTGCAGTAAGCAATGATGAGACCACAGCATCCCTGCCTGGGCAACAGAGTACAACTGTCGAGGAGAAAAGAAAAGGAAAGAAAAGAAAAGAAGAGGGGAGGGAAGAGAGAAAAAAGAGAAAAGAAAGGAAAAGAAAACATAATTAAATAAAATCAGAAAGTGGCAGATGGTACATGTAGATTTATAAGAACCAAGCCTGGATAGCTCATTAAACCCCATGCATACACTGGTTTGGGTGGGGAAAAGCACCATGCCAATCCAAGCAAATGTGAAAAGAAGCCTTTCACTCATGTGTATCCATTCACTCATTCTTTCCCTCACTTATGCAACAGATAGTCACTGGAAGCTTCTCACATGCCAGGCACCCCTGGCTCTGGCCTGAGGACATGATGTTAGACCAACACAGGACTCTTCCAGAGCTTACTGTGTCCAGCACTGACCAGCAGAATTTTCTTGATGATGGATGTATTTTAGATCTGGTTTGCCCTATATGATTGCTACATGTGTCTACTGAGCATTTGAGATAAAACTATTGCAACTGAGGGACTGGGGTGGGGGGAGGAGTAGTATTTTATTATGTTTAATTTTAATTAATTTATATCTCAATTTAAGTAGTCACATATGGCTAATGGCTACCATAGTGGATAGTAAAGGTCTAGGTAGGGTGTCCAGGCATTGCCCTTGGGTTGGGGAGAAGAAAAAGTAACAGGGAATAGAAGACTCCAGAAGACTAGAATACAGGTTTTACCTCCCTGTATACTCGTAACTTTCTATACCAATCAAATGCACGGCTTTTCCATTCCTGCTTCCCACAACCCCATAACATACCATCCTAGATGACGGAAGTTAAAAATGAATGGCAGATGGTGACAAACACTCAATGTCCTACTCGATAAAGTGTGACCAGAGCAAGACTCAATGAACTCAGGTGTCTGATCCAATTTGACCCAAACAGCAACGCGGCCCAATGCTGTGTCCTTCCCTCACATCCCTGCCTGGAGAAGGTAATCTGGTGACACAGACACTGCATCACTATAGAAAACAAGGATTCTAAGACAACACGCCGGGCTTTCCTCCCCTCCATTCTGACTCATCTCAGATGAACAAGTAAGGACATCATCACGTGCTACACCTCAATGTCAATGGCACTTTTTCCAAGAGGTCAGTGTGTCCCCTCCATACTGATGCCTGGGACACCAAAGTTGGGAGCGGATGATCTACACTCTCTCTGCAAAACTACAATGGTCTCTTGGCACCAGCCAGCAGCACGAACTAACAGGACCTTGCCTCTCCATGGGAGTTTCTGGGCATGCTCAAATTCATGAGACGCCTAATGGAAGGGGGACTCAAATCGCCCATGGATCCAGACTTCCTTTTCTGTTAATCCAGTGACATAGAAACTGTCAACTAACCTACCAGAAACACAGGAATCACATGAAAAACAATACACCCTGACGACCTTGCTTACTTGACAGGAGTTGGCCAGCTCCAACAGCGGTAATGGGGCTTACTGGGGCTTACGGCCACTGCAAACGCACAGGCTACACCTGGCAGAAAGGCAGCCCGTCTTTCTCAATAGGAGTTGGCCTTTGTTCTTAAGGTCAGTTGCCAGAGTCATGGTCAGAAGCATTTAGAACAGGAAACAGAGCTAGTCTTTATGAGGACTGGCAAGCAGTTTCCTGGAGAAACGAAACATGAGAGAGTAGCACAAAAATCTAGGACTGGTTCAGATTTCATGAACCATCAAAACACAGAAATGCTACCAAATAACGCTGCAGAGACATCCTATTCTTCACATTCAAAGAAGTTAAAATTTGATAAACTTTTGTTCATTATCACCCTATGATTGTTTGCAAATCAGAAGACTTTCTTAGCTATTCTCTAATTCACACCTGCTAATCCTTGCATTACTCCAGCCAAAGCAGATATCATCGGCCCCAATTCACACAGGAGAAAACAAGAGCGAGGGTCCTGCTGAGTCACACAGTTCAGGGTCCAGAGCTAATAGCTCAGGCTGCCCTGGTAGAGATATGTGCCATATCATATCGTAGAAAGCTAGTCGGCAAAGCTGTGATTTTTAGCTCTTTTGCCAAGCATACTGCCTCTTGGAAAACCTTATAAAGGTTTATAAACTTCAGATGCTGTCTTTGGTGAAATTTTTAAAACTGCTATGTAGTAGGAAGGTAGTCAGGTCACCCACAAAGATGGGACAGAAACAGAAGGGCCTGCTTTACAACTGTGTGACATTCATTTCTCGGGGACATGGTGAAAAATCAAAAGAGGTAGGAAGGCAAGAAGGGAGGGAACAAATGGGTCTAATCATACAACATTTAGGTGATTAGGCAGGGACTCATTAAAACCTAGTGTTTTAAATAGTATTCATTTTAGTCTGGTATGGTGCTTGTGCCTATAGTCCCAGCTATTCGGGAGGCTGAGGTGGGTGGATTGCTTGAGCCCAGGAGGTTGAGGCTGCAGTGAGCCAGCATTGTACCACTGCACTCCAGCCTGGGTGACAGAGAGATACACTGTCTCAAAAACAAACAACAAAAATAATATTAATTCTAAAATTATGTTAACAAATATAATGTTTTAATAATGGCCTAAGCATAAATGCCATCCTTATTACCATCAAACAAAACTCATGACCAGCAGAAGTTTCCAGAAGACTTCAGAAAGAACTCAATACTCCATGTTGACATAATACGAAGTGATGCTGTGATTTACAGAGTTAAACAGAATGATTAGGAAAAGGAGCTCAGCCTACCACCTATGACACAAGCCAGTTGCGGAGACAACAAACACATCAATGGGTCTCTGCTGCATTCAACTAATTTTTTCATCTTGTAGATCTGTGACTCTGATTGGCTGGGTAATGCTATTAATAAATTGGTAAAAGATAAGAACCAAGATTTTCAAAGTTCAAATAAAGAATAACTAAATAATTGCTTCTTCCCAGAAGGAATTGAAGATTCTTTTCCTTTTAAATCTGTTGTATTCTTTATCTCATCACAGGATCTAATTATGAATACTTGTCTTTGGAGAAGAGGAAAGGAGGAGGAAGATAGCCTTGTGACCAGAAATCTTTGCTTTTTAAAACCACAAAGGACCTGGTCTTATCAGCTCTGCAAAAAAAAAACTCCTCATCTGTGATGACATGGGGTGAAACCACAGTGCAATTTTCAAGAAATATTTTATGCAAATATATATGCTCCCACTGCATATAAAAATAGTAATAAATCAAATTCTATTTTCTGATTGGCTTGTATTATTATTTCGGTTAATTCCTCTTCCTTTCTGAATGAGCTAACACCAAGTTTCTCTGCATCCACCACAAGTATAATTGGAGCCGTCAAACTCAAAGAGCAAGAAAGGGAGGGATGAGAAGAAGGGATCACGTACACGTCGGTCTGCTGTGTACCAGATATTGTGCTATGTGCTTTAAAAACGCTACAATTGGCCAGGCATGGTGGCTCGTGCCTATAATTCCAGCACTGTGGGAGGCTGAGGCGTGCAGATCACCTGAGGTCAGGAGTTCAAGACCCACTTGGCCAACATAGTGAAACTCTGTCTCTACTAAAAATACAAAAATTAGCTGGGCATGGTGGTGCATGCCTGTAATCCCAGCTACTCGGGAGGCTGAGGTGGAAGAATCACTTGAACCCAGGAGGTACCTGGGCGACAAAGTGAGACTCCATCTAAAAAAAAAAAAAAAAAAAAAAAGCTAAACTTTATGGAAGGCCATTGTTTTAGCTGAGAACCTGCACTAGGCCCCTACACACCACCAGACAAAACCGAAACTCCATTTAGCATGGAGTCACTAATGCTAAATGCCACATAATCAAATTAAAACTTTAACGAAGCAGGGCTGGGCATGGTGGCTCATGCCTGTAATCCCACCACTTTAGGAAGCCGAGGTGGAGGGATCACCTGAGGCCAGGAGTTTGAGACCAGCCTGGCCAACATGGTGAAACCTCACCTCTACTAAAAATACAAAAAAATAACAAAAATTAGCAGGGTGAGGTGGCACTACTCAGGAGGCTGAGGCAGGAAAATCGCTCGAACCTGGGAGGCAGAGGTTGCAGTGAGCTGAGATCATGCCACTGCACTCCAGCCTGGGTGACAGACTAAGACTCCATCTCGGGGGGGGGAAAAAAAAAAAAAAAAAAAAAACACTTTAAGGAAGTAGATAGATCCCCCAAACAGACCAGGTTTTCTTGAAAACAGGAGATTCCAGTCTACCTGAGTCAGCAAAATACGTAGGTCCCCTCTGCTTTAACCCCTACCAAAAAGTAACCTATGCTAACCAATCAGGTGTTTTTTCTTTCTTTCTTTTTTTTTTTTTTTTTTTGAGATGGAGCTTTGCTCTTGTTGCCCAGGCTGGAGTGCAATGGTGCGATCTCGGCTCACTGCAACCTCCACCTCCCGGGTTCAAGCAATTCTCCTATCTCAGCCTTCTGAGTAGCTGGGATTATAGGCATGTGCCACCACACCTGGCTGATTTTATATTTTTTAGTTGACACAGGGTTTCCCCATGTTGGTCAGGCTCGTTGTCGAACTCCTGACCTCAGGTGATCTGCCTGCCTAGGCCTCCCAAAGTGTTGGGATTACAGGCGTCAGCCACCGCATCCAGCCTAATCAGGTGTTTTTTCTATTGTTCTATTTCCCCATGCCCACCTAACAAAACCCACTGTTCTACTACTGCCCAGAGGGAGCCCTTATTCTATTTTGAAGGAGGCTGCTCAGATTCATGGATCGCAAATAAAAGCCAATTAGATCTATAACTAAGTTTACTGTAATTTCATCTTTGGACAAATATGTGATTGTACTTAATCCTTATATCAGAACTGCAGACAAGGGTACTGACAGAGCCATCTTTACAGATAGAGACACGGAGGCAGAGTTGATCAGGGGCATGTCAGAAGCCACCGATCTGGGAAGCCCGCGCGTTCCCCTCCCTCAGCACTGACTGAAAAGAGGGACAGGTCCTCGGAGGGCGCTGCAGGGATCTCTGGGTACCTCTCTAACAGGAGCCATGGGGATTTGCCATGGTAATGGCATGCTCAGCCAGGTGCCAGAGAAAGGTCCCCTAGGATGGTGTCAAGAGTCTGTCCTCCCCAGGGCAGCCAGTGCTGCTGAACAGAATCCATGGGGGAGAAAGGCAGGATGCGTGCAGTAGGTTCATGGTGAGGAATTTTCCCTCTTCTTCCATTTCCCCAAATTATTTGAGAAGGGAGGTTGTCCTTCAGAGATTTAAGCCAGGTCTGACCAACAAATACATTTGTCAAGTCATTTCATAGTAACAAACAATAATCATTATTTTACCCATTACTTCTAGGGTAACATAGAGAATTCAAATAAGAAGGTCATAGGTTGTTCTTTAATGAAGGTTGTTATTTTCAGCAGCATCTCTGTGGATGTGAGAAGGACAGCCACAGCACAGCCACAATGCAGCCTTTGACCATGGGGCCAGGGTCACACTCAAATGTACGAGTGACAGAAAGCAATAGTTTTCCAGCTGCAGGGAGGCAAGGAGATATATTCCTTATCAGAAGTTACAAAGTGGAAACGTGGAGGCTGAAGAAGGCTGTTGCCTTCTTCAAATATTTGGTGTGCCAACAAAATGTTTGTTTGATTTTTAATTAAGTTTTGAATTTCTTATACCAGGTGTGTACTCTCTGGTCCACCCACCACCCCACCCAGAGGTTCTGACCCTCTCAGCCAGGACAGTGTCACTCTTGAGTTACCCGCTTGACTCTAAAGACTTGGAGTTTGCAATCTCTGTTTTATAATAGTCATGGGGAGAAAAGAACAAAACCCCTTATCTACACAAAAAGTATTACCCCTCTTACTAACACCTCTTGTATATAAACTGCTAAAACTGGGTATGTTAATATTGTAATAGGGAAAATAAGACTCCAGAAGAGATTATTATAAATAAAGACAGGTAACAGTGCAGCATGAACAGAGAAGAGGGAAATCCATCTTGGTCTAAGGAGGATGAAAAGTTTCAGAGTGAGGGGCCATTTGACCTCAGTCACAACGGTGAGTGGGAGCTTGCAGAGGGAAGGGGCACCATGAGAAAAAGACATTCATACAATGAAGAGCAGAGTGGCTCAATGGCTGAATCACAGGGACTGGGCCTTCACTGTCCCATCTAAAATGTGAATCTAACTTTTCTTGAACAACCAACACAGAACAGCCAACAAAAACCCTTATAAAGCAACTTGTTGAGCTATTAGCAGGCATGTGCAGTCCACAGTGCTAAATCACGTCAGGCATCAAAAGCTGGCAGATCTGGAACAACTGGTAAGACCTCTTGCACAAAAGGTCACACAGACCATGCCCTGTCTCTCTAATTGGCACCACCAGGCTCCCAGGACTGACATCTTATTTATCTTCAATTCTTCTCTTTGCACTATGTCTAATGAGGCTCTGTCCACCTCATGTAAGACACAGTTCTTTTGTTTACCTTCTCTTCTTTATGAATACCCAGAAAGGTAACAGTGCCTAGCAAGAGGCATTCATTAGTGGTTAAGAGCTCAGGTGCTGGAGTAAGACCATCCTGGGTCTGAAAATCCTGGTGCTTCTTTCAGTAAGCTACCCCATAAGCTCAGTTTTTCTTCTGTAAAATGGGGAAACAGCAGTACCTATTCCCATATGGTTGATGTGTATTAAGTATTTAACAGCACCTGCCACAGAGTTCATACTCAATGAATGTTAGATTTCATTAATCTAATTACTAGGGCCTTCACCATGAGCCCTCTTCCTTTTCTGTCTCTGTGTTTCTCTCCTCTAGATCATTCTCAACAGCAGCATCATCACAATTAATTTGTCATAAACAGCAGCACAGCAGGATCTACCACTCTGTTCCTCTTCACCCTGCACCACACACCTAGTTTCTATTCCACAGCCTCACGTGTAATGTGGTGGGACCGTGTAACTGGGTTCTATAGTGAACAGAAATGTGAACTAAAGTGACGTGAGACCATTTCAGGCTTGGCTTATAAAAAACTTCATGACATGTTCTCTCCTCTTCCACCAGCTCATTACAAGTGTGCATAGTGGCATGGAAACCACATGCTGCAGATGGCAGAGCCACAAAATGGCAGAGCCTAGAGCCCTGAATCACCACTTGGAAGACAGTCACCTGCTAATTAGAAACACCTGTTTTGGACATTTAGTGAAGAAAATATAAATTCTCACAGATTAAGCCACAGAGGTTCTGAAGTTTCTCTGTTATGGCAGCTAACATTACCTTACTTTCTCCATTCTTAAACGTTTGATATATCCGCACTATCTACAGAATGAAACCTGACCTCCCGAGCACAGCATTCAAGGTCTCCCCCAGTCCAGCCCCAGCTACTCTCCAAGCCCATTTCTCACCATGAAGCCAGTAATGTACCCAGTACTTTCCATAAGTACCAGGCATTAATAAACCTTCCCAATCCTTGAAATCTTTGCCCTCACAGTTCCTTCTATCAGAAAGTACCAAATTCCTTAATAGCTGACAAAATTCAGATCAATCTTCAAGGAACAGTTTCAACACCATCTCCTCTGAGGAGCTCATGTGATACTAGTCACCATGTCTTCCGGCTACCAGAATAGACAGAACAGACCGTGCTCACTCCTTTACTACCAGAGTATACTTATGATATGTAGCCAAGTGTCTCTCCATATTTTCACACTACTGAGGACTTCTGGAGAGACAGCCTTTCAATTTCATATTCTTAATCCTTAACACACTAGCTGGAATGAGTAGGGACTTGGTAAATGTTACATAGGATAAATTTAAAATCATAAAGAAATAAGGGCACATTCCATGTATCACTAGGTAGTATGCCCAGGCAAGACTACTTGGCCTCAAATATCACAAAAGTGAGACCACTTCCTTGATGTAATTTCTTTGCAGGTCAATTACCTTTGTCGACAGCCCTGGTTGAGATAAACAAATTGGGATCACTGGACACAAGAAAGACAAATGAGAGTGCTGGCAAATTCAGACAGATCCATTCTACTGCTAGACTAAGAGTTCGAAGCCTCGAATCCATCCATCAAAATGGATAAATAGATGAAAAATCAGCAATAATCTAAATGCCACCCAAAATGACTTGATACATAAATTATGGCATATCCATAAATTAAATATTATACATCTATAAAAATGGATACAGTCCCCTCGTTTCCTATCCCAATTCTACCTCCACGTTTTAGTCTTCAGATCGTAGCTGAAGTGTCATTTCCTTAGAGACTGGTCCCCTCTTGTTAGGCACTCCCAGAGTAACCTTCCCTCAGCGCTCCTTCACATTGATTGGTATAATTATTCGATTATTGTCTTTCTCTCTAACTACTACTAAATAAATGACAGTGGAAAGAATATTTCTCTTTGTTATCTGTAAATAGGGTGAGTGAATGAATGGATAAACATTCAACAGAATATGAAACAAAATGGAAAAAAAGGTAAACCAAAATAAAATTAGGTTATATAATAGCATGTATAGCATGATACTATTTCGTAAAGGAAGAATGTTATACCCATCTGTCAACCTATATACACACAGAGACACAGGGGAATGTACAAATAAATAACCTGTATAACCTAAACTTTGGAAGATTCTTCACCAAAAGCTCAACACTGGATTTTTCTAGCCAAGGTTGAAAGGATCTATGTGGAGTGATCATGACCTCATTCAGGCTCTTCTTTCCCCCTGGTACAGGCCAGGGTTAGTTTCCTACTAAGTGATGGATGAAGCAGACAGCTTTCCTGAACATTTGGAGGAGGTGGCCTGATTTCTTGCTTTGCCCAACAACTACAAAAACGGCAGCTGTGATGGGGAAGCCTGGACTCTCGAGGCCATCCATCAGCCACAGCAAGATGGCAGACTCCATGGCACGTGCCACACAGCTACGCCAGCCACATCCAGTCCTGCACAGCTAAATAGCAGAATCAGGAAAAACAACACTTTTCATTCCGGCTTTCCAGCTTGAACCAGCTCACTACAGAGAGGAGAAGGTGAAGAATGGAGTGGGGAACAAGACTCTGCCTCCGTAACTCTGCCACTTGCCTCCAGGCTGTGGGAGGAACACCAGGTGGCTCCTCATGGCCCTTCACCAGAAATATTAGACTAATATGGAAGTTCTGCCTACTCACTCTGCCACTGTTCAAATCCAAACTACAGTCACAAAATGAAGATTCTACTGAGGCTACAAATATTGGGAAAATCAAGATTTTTAAAGGCTGGCAGAGACAAAGAAAGATATGCAAATGGTCACCATTATCAAAATGATAGACACTAAGCAGCACTCCTCTTCGATACTGTAGATACGCACATCTGTAATTATGCCATCCACATACCTACATACATACAGAGTCTATATAACATATGGATAGACACTAAGCAGCATTCCTCTTCAATACTGTAGATATGTACATCTGCAACTTTGCCATACACACACCTACATAGACACACCTACAGAGAGGGTCTATATAACATACAGTAATGTTTACTGAAAAATCAGAAGGAAACCAAGTCAGCATAAACTCATATTCTCTGCCTTTTGATGGTATAATTTTCTCCTAGATTTTTACCAAATAAATAGTCTAGGATGTGCGCCAATATAAAAAATCAGAAAAATCCTAAATGGCACCTGTTAAACTTAAAAAAAAAAAAAAAAAAAAAAAGTGCTGACCATGTGCAGTGGCTCACACCTATAATCCCAGCACTTTCGGAGAACAAGGCAGGCAGATCACTTGAGTTCAAGAGACCGAGACCCGCCTAGGCAACATGGTAAGATCCCATCTCTACAAGCAATACCAAAATTATCCAGGCATGGTGGCACACACCTGTACTCCCAGCTACTTGGGAGACTGAGATGGGAGGATCACTTGAACCTGGAGGCAGAGGTTGCACTGAGCCAAGATCGTGCCACTGCACTCCAGCCAGGGTGAGACAGTGAGATCCTGTCTCAAAAAATAAAAATAAAAAATAAACACTTTGCAAGTTTTTTGTTTTGTTTTGGTTTGTTTTGTTTTGTTTGAGACGGAGTTTCGCTCTTGTTGCCCAGGCTGGAGTGCAATGGTGCAATCTCGGCTCACTGCAATCTCCACCTCCCAGGTTCCAATGAATCTCCTGCCTCAGTCTCCAGAGTAGCTGGGATCACAGGCATGTGCGACTACACCCAGCTAATTCTGTATTTTTAGTAGAGACAGGGTTTCACCATGTTGGTCAGGCTGGTCTCGAACTCCTGACCTCAGGACAATCCACCCACTTCAGCCTCCCAAAGTGCTGGGAATACAGGCATGAGCCACCACGCTGGGCCATACTTTGAAAACTTTTAAAACCACAGTGCCAGTAGCTGACATGGAATGATGTTCATGACATATGATTGAGAGAAAAATAGATTTCAAAACACTAGGCACTGTTTTAATTTTTATAATGTAAACATATAATTTACAATTATTAAGTAAACATGTAATATATAAATACATTAAATATATAAATATAAAACATGTAAATGATATAAAATATATACTATGTATGGAGAATAACTGTGGCTGGGGGAATTGTTGATATTTGCTGTTTTCAATTTTTTTCTACTTTTTTTTTTTTTTTTTTAACAGACAGGGTCTTGTTTTGTTGCCCCAGTTGAAGTACAGTGGTGTGATCATGGCTCACTGCAACCTCAACTTCCTGGGCTCGAGTGAGCCTCCCACCTCAACCTCCTGAGTGCCTACTTTTTTTTTTTTTTTTTTTTTAATGCGATGTGCATTTAAGAGGGGGAAAAAAAGCAGTAACAGAAAAAGGAAACACTAAAAGAAAAAGGAAGAGAAGATCCTAGGCTGGGATTCAGAAAAGCAGGTTGATCTAAGATCTCAGTAGGCCTTGAATGACTATTCATAATCCCCTCCCACCCAACCGCTACCTGCTCCCACCAATACAGAAAGACTAGGCAATGACAGACTAACCTGTATAACCTGAACTTTGGAACAAAAGAGCTAAAGAGATACAGTACCTCATTTATATATATACACAGGGCTGACATACAAATTCCACTGTGGGTACTGCCTACTAAACATTTCTTACATTCTCTGTCACCTCCCCTCGTCCCAGAGGTCTAAATTTCTGTCTTCTAAGGTTGATTGTTTCCTAAGGCACTGCAATGTTCATCAAATGAGCTGGGGGGGAGGGGGGGAACATAACTTGGGGTCCCTTACCGAAAGCAAAAGGTGGCAGCTATTCAGTGTAAACAGGGAAGAAGGGAGGCATCACGGAAGAGTGGATGGTGGAGACTGTGGTCAAGCAGCTCAACTACTGCTGGCTGTCCCGGACAGGATGTGAACTCAGCAGCATCCACCTGGCTTCAGAACTTTTTAAACAGAAGGTGAAGACCCAGATGTCTGGGAAATCTCTCTATTTTTCAAGTGTCCATAAGCATACCCTTGGGGTGAGTTGCTTAGTTTCCTGATCTGGAAATTGGAGACAATAAGAATATGTGTCTCACAAGGTTGTTGTGAAGTTCAAATGAGTTAGTCTATCCAGAATACCTAGAAAGTTACCAGGCGCACAGTAAGCATTTGGCACTCATCATCATCCCACCACCAGCATCCACAGGCCACCAGTTTGCAACCCCTGGGCTGCTACTACCTGAGGGCCAAGGTGTCCCTAGGGTGAAGATATGCTACCTTCATTTGTTCAATCCCTGGCACAGCTGCTGGCACCCTGTTGGCAGCAGCATCTTCTTAATACATCAATCAACTGTAGAACAACTCCTAAAAAGTTAAGCTCCACAAAGCTTTTCTGGCATCATCAGCCCAGTTCCCCCTAACTTCAAAGGGTGTGAGTGGGAGGCCAGGCATGGTGGCTCACGCCTGTAATCCCAGCACTGTGGGCGGCCGAAGTGAAAGAATTGCTTGAACCTAGGAGTTCAAGACTAGCCTGCGCAACATACGGAGACCCTGATTCTACCAAATGACTAAAAATTAGCCAGGTATAGTGGCCCACGCCTATAGTCCTAGCTACTGTGGGGGTGAGAGGAGGAGGTGATGGTGCTGAGGCAGGAGGATTACATGAGCCTAGAAGTGCAAGGCTGCAGTGAACCATGATCTCACCACTGCACTCCAGCCTTAGCAACAGAGCGAGACCCTGAATCAAAAAAGGGGTGGGAGTGGGGGTATGAGTGGGCTGTGCAACAAGCATGATAAGACGGCTCCACACCCTGTGCCATTTACTGAGCTTTCTCAATTTCAGTCTGCATTGGAGACTCAGGGTCCAGGAGTCTGAGGAGGCGTCAGGTCTGAGGAGGATGGGAACAGATGGCGGTCCCAAAAGTGCCTCCTTGTAACCACTGATCTATCAGGAATCTGTAAGCCACTCCTCCCTGCCCTGTCATTTGCTTACAAGTCAGCCTGCTGAGAAAAATCCCCATGAGTTCTTAGGGTCCATATGCTGTTCTGGAAAGTTGGCCCTGTTTCGGGTAGAGAAAGAAAGATGCTCCAGTGCTTTCCTACCACGGTCTCTCCTCTGGCCTAGGTTCCAGATACCTTTAAGAGACTAACTGTTATCATAGCCATCTTGCCAGCGAGGTTTACCTTGAGGCAAAACCTCAAATGATCCTGCAGACTAAGGACGGATGACAGTGATCACCACTGCACAGTAAATACTCAACATGTGTGAGATCCCAGACTAAATGCTGGCAGCAATCCTTACATCAACCTTTGGGCTACGTATGAATATTCCCATTTCACAGAGGAGGAAAACAAATCTCAAAGAGGTGACACCACACACCCAATGCTGATGGGTAGAGCTCAGATTCAAAATGTTGTCTGACTGTGAACAGAGGGCCTGTCATGAATTCACCACATAACCTCCTAGACAGATGCCCTCCGCCCTGGAAAAATGCCTCAGTATCTCATTGTATCAGTTATGGGGTATCATAAAGGCACTCAGCATATATCTTTGGGAGAATGCTTACCCACATCCAGTCTCTCCTGCTCTTAATGCCAATGGGAATCTGTCAGCATTATTCCCTTGAGCACCAAATTATATGTTGGGAGCTCACTAATGCCCCTCAAAAAAACCATAGGCCATTAGAGGGCAAGGGTGACAAGAACCATTCCTACATTACCCAGCTCAGCAAAGACTTGTTAAATGAGTTCTTAAATAATTGTAGCTAGATTCTAAGACAAAGTAGCCTTTTTGAATACTTTGCATATTTTTCTGAATTCTTGACTTCTCGACGAAGTCCACCTGAATCACCCCATGTAATACTACCACCTGCTACCTGCCTGGACATTGTCGACCCTCTGACCCTGTCCTACTTTCTTCTTTGCCCATAGCCTGTATCAACTTCTAACATACTTTATAATTACTAATTGATTATGTTTATAATGTGTCATCTATCCTACCCTACCTGCCACCTCCACTAGAATGTACAGATCCCAAAGGCAAGACTGTTTTTTAACTGATGTATTCCAAGGGCCTACAACAGAGCCTGGCACATAGTAGGTACTCCATAAATATTTCTAACCCAACTGAAATGAAATGAGAATCCTGGCCGCTTGGTGTCTCACATTCCTCACCTGCAATTAAGAAGTTGTAGTGCTACTTATTTCATGCTTATTTCATGAGAATGAGAGGGCAAGAGATACATGTGCAGCATGTGACCCAGTGCTGGCACGCAGTAAGCGTTCAGTGCATCTCCCCTATTCTTTACCCTAGGAAATGAAATCTGCATTGCATTCTGTACCTGGCTTCATAGCTTAGGCCATTGATCACTACCCTCAAGTTGTTTCTGAATCTGGAAGAGCCATTCTTCATTAAACGCAATTCCTCTTAGAAAGAGTGATTTGTTCTACATGGATGCTGAGCATTTATTTCTATCATAGACAGGAGCCTATAATGTTGACAAATGTGCATAATGATCAGTAAACAAACATGGGAAGAGCAGGGACTGAACTTAATTTAATAGGCTGCCTGAGCACTGAGATACTTTTTTTTAATTTTTAATTCCCAGGATCCAAGGTCAATTCAATACTGGAAGCCTGGGCCTCCAAAAACCCTTCAGTTTCATTTATTAATTGAAAAAGGAGGACTGTCCAAATGATAGAGAAAGCCTGTGTAGCAATGAGCTATTCACATTCTGATCTCCTCACGGCACCCTGGTCTCTTCTCTAGGACCTAGAGGGTAAGGGTGTGTCTTAATGCATTTTTCTATCTATCTCCTGGCCCCAGCTCCATGAACTGAACAAGGCAGTGACTCACTGAAATGAGAAAGAGAGGAGGGAAGCAGGGGAAGAAGACAGGGAGGCAGAAAGGAAGACAGTAAGAGAGTCAAATCAAGTAGAGAAGGAGGGAGGGAGAAAGGAGGAAAGGAAGACAAACAGAGAAAGAGAGGAGAGAGGCAGGGTGGGGAGGGGTAGGAAGAAGGGTAGCGGAGAAGGAAAACTAGGACTGTTCATAGTGGGATTTTACCATTTTATTGAAAAAAAATAAAGAAAGAAAAGGAAACGAAGAAAGACAAAGACTTTTATATGTTCCTATAAGTGTGAAAAGATATTCAGGCTGGGGATGGTGGCTCACACCTATAATCCCAGCACTTTGGGAGGCCAAGGTGGGAGGATCCCTTGAGCCCAGGAGTTCAAGACCACCCTGGGCAATAAATTGAGACGAGGTTCCATCTCATATATATATATACACGTTTATATATATGTGTATATATATAATTTTTTGTTTTAGACACTCCGTCATCCAGGGTGGAGTGCAGTAGCGCGATCATAGCTCACTGCAACCTCTGCCTCCTAGATTCAATCAATCCTTCCACCTCAGCCTCCTGAGAAGCTGGAACTACAGGCACACAACACCATGCCCAGCTAATTTTGTATTTTTTGTAGAGATGGTGTCTTGCTATGTTGCCCAGACTGATCTTGAACCCTGGACTCAAGCAAACTGCCCTCTTCCACCTCCCAAAGTGCTGGGATTACAAGCATGAGCCCCCACACCCAGCCTAATAGTTGTATTTTTAAAACAAAATATATATATATATTCAACCAGGTAACACTGAATGCCTCAAGGTTGGAGGGAGGGAGAGTTGAAATTGGGGTTGCGGGGTGTGGAAGAGAAGAATGCATGCACTCTTTCTTCATGCACCTGTGTAATTAATGTTTCACTTGCTCCAGGATTGGGACGGCGTGACTGCAGCACAGCCAGCCAGCTGAAAGCACAACACTGAGAAAAGCAAATTTGGGAACTGCTGAAGGGGAAAGAGAGAAAAATAACTGTGGAATTCTGGGTGCTTCCCAGGAGGCCAGTATTACAGCTTACAGGCCAAAGCAGTCAGCAGTCAAGAGCTGGCGTGAGGCCAATACAGCTGGAAACACAGCAGGTGGAGTGAGGTGTAAGGAAGAACATGCAGGCTCAGGGATCCGGCTTAGGAAAGATCAGGCAGGGGGACTTAAGGTGAGAAGGAATCATAACTACTCAGGTTTACCTCTGTGCAAAGTTTTCTACTGAATGCTGGGACAGAAACTCAAAACCTTGCTCTTCAGATAAGGCTAAATATTATAAAAAGAAAATTTTCAGCTTTCCTTTCTCCTTAACCCCACACAGTCATTGTCCCTAATTGGACCAGCCCAGAAAGCCCTGGATGAATCACTGGCTGGTATTCTATTCTGCCAGAGTGTGTAACAGTTCTCCACCTGTTCCTGTCTATAAGCAAAGACATTCTCTTTCATGTCTGTCTGCCTCCCAGTCTTCTGCAATCAATACATTGATGTCAACTTATCAGAATTCTTGCTCTACTAACTAACCAGTTGTGTGACCTGGGGACATGTTACTGACCCTCTCAGACTTTCACATTCCTAACTGGGAAAATTAACAGAACACAGCTCATGATGTTGTTGTAAAGATCAAATTAAATAATTACATTAGCACAATGACTAGCAATGGAAAGCCCTCGGTAAATGTGAGCTGTTACTTTTAGGTGATGCTTCATATACTGCTCACGGTCCCTATAATATAGGTGCTTCTTATCAACCCTGTTTTCCAGGTGATGAAAATGTGGCTCAGAGTTGACTTAAGTTTTCTAACATTAAGTAGCTAGTAAATGGCAGAGTTAGAATTTGAATCCATATTAATAATTTATGTACCCAACTAATATTTTGTCTCCAGTTCTTCCTCTCCACTGTCTTCTCTAACTTTCTTTAATACATGTTAGCCTGTCCCCTTCCCCATTCTACCTTCATCAATTTCTCTTTCTCTTTCCTGACCCCAACCTGCACACACTTGAGGCCACAAACACATACTCTAAGCACAAAGCTGAGTGTGAGATGAAAACAGAAGAGGATACAAAATTAGAACTTATTGGCAGTGTCTTCTAAAGCCAAACAAATGAAAGAAAGGAGTGTTTATGTCTAACAAAACATTCAGACAACAATAAATAGAGCAGCTTTATTGAAAATAGCCCCAAAGTACAAGCTATCCAGGTGTCAATGAATAGAAAAATAAATATTTTACTGTATGTGCATGCAAGTGAATACTATACAACCAATAAAAATGAACTGATACACACAACACAAGGGTTGTGTCTCCCAAACATACTGGACAAATTAAGCCAAACATCAAAGAGTACCTAAGGTAGTTTTTATTTATTTGAAGTTCATAAGCAGGCAAAGCAAATATATGGTAATAGAAGAACCAGAACAGTGCTGACCTCTTTAAGAAGAGAGCACTGAGTGGGAAAGAGCACAAGGAGCCTCCCAGGGTACTTATGATGTTCCACATCTTAATCTGGTGATGGTTACACAAGAATACCTCAATTAAAAGGTCACGAAGCTGCACTTAGTATCAATGCACTTTATGTATTCTAGACTTCTATTCTAAAATAAGAACAAAGGTAAGAAAAATAATCAGAATCCATTTCACTGCAGAAGTTTCCAAAGTTCTGGGGCAGCGGCCAAGATGGCGAGCTTTGGTGCTGTCCGTGGGTAAAGTGCTGATTTGTCTCTTGGCTGAGACCTCAGATAACCTTGTGTGTGAGAAGGAGAAGGAGTAGATCAGGACACATCCAGTGACGTCATAGCCAAGTACATCTGCTGCTCTCTGGACCCACAGCAAGCTCTCAGGCCTGCAGAGGTTTGCAGCAAAATCTACAGCACAGCTCGTCCACAGCTGAACTGCTTGGGCTTGCTCTACATAGCGTTCCTGTGATAATCCTCAAAGTTAATTCCTACTGCATGTTTTCTGGCACATATGATGGTTTTTATTTGGTACATTGTGGCACTTTTGTTCTCTATCTTCTCCTTCTCTGAGCAAGGCTTCATGCCTCTACGATGTTTATGCCCTCTGATCACAAAAGTTTCAGACAAAGGGGGATTGCTGAAATCCACTCATTTGATTATCAGGCACGTTATTGCATTATTGCATTATCACACTTTGTGGGAGAGAAGGACAGCATGTGTAGAGACTGGACAATAACAGTGTGTCAAGACCTCTGCATATTTGATTTCAACACAGGTGCCAAGAAAATTCAATAGAAAAAGAATCATCTTTTCAACAAATGGTGCTGGGACAATTTCACATCCACATGCAAAAGAATGAAGTTGGGACCATTTCCTATGCAATACACAAAAATTAACTCAAATGGAACATATACCTAAATATAAAACCTAAAACTATGAAACTCTTAGAAGATATAAAAGTAAATCTTCAAAACCCTGGGTCAGGTGAAGCCTATTGAAATATAAACCAAAAGCACAAACAAAAGAAAAAATAGATAAAGGTTTTGTGCTGCAAATGATACCATCAAGAAAGTGAAGATGCAAGCTAGGTGCAGTGGCTCATGCCTGCAGTCCCAGTAGTTTGGGAACCCCCAAGGCGGGCAAATAGCTTGAGCCCAAGAGTTCGATATTAGCCTGGGCAACATAGCAAGACCCCATCTCTATAAAAAATACAAAAATTAGCCAGGTGTGGTGGCATGCACCTGTAGTCCAAGCTACTCAGAAGGCTGGGGTGGAAGATCACTTGGACCCAGGAGGTGGTGGTTGCAGTGAGCCGAGATCTCACCACTGCACTCCAGCTTAGGAGGCAGACTCTGTCTCAAAAAGTTTTTTTAAAAGCCTCTGTCTCAAGAATTTTTTTTGGCCGGGCACGGTGGCTCACGCCTGTAATCCCAGCACTTTGGGAGACCGAGACGGGTGGATCACGAGATCAGGAGATCAAGATCATCCCGGCTAACACAGTGAAACCCCGTCTCTACCAAAATACAAAAAAACTAGCCAGGCGAGGTGGCTGGCACCTATAGTCCCAGCTACTCGGGCTGAGGCAAGAGAATGGCATGAACCCGGGAGGCGGAGCTTGCAGTGAGCCAAGATAGCGCCACTGCACTCCAGCCTGGGCAACAGAGCGAGACTCTGTCTCAGAAAAAGAAAGAAAAAAAAAAGAATTTTTTTTAAAAAGTGAAAATGACCCATAGAATGAGAGAACATACTTAAAATCACACATCTGATATAGGACTTGCATCCACAACGTATAAAGAACTGTTACTCGGTAATAAAAGACATATAACACTATTTTTAAATGGGCAAACCATCTTAACAGACATTTTTCCACAAGATGATGTACAAAAGACCAAATAAACACATTAAGAGATGGGCAACATCATTAGCCATCAGGGAAATATAAGTGAAAAACACAATGAGATCGACTTCACATATCTTTGATTGGTGTACGAAGACAGGCAAGTGCTGGTGATGACGTGAAGAAACTGGATCGATCCTTCATACACTGCTGGTGTGAATGTAAAATGGTGCAGCTGCTTTAGGAAGCAGTCTGGCAGTTACCAAAAACTTAAAAAGTTTCCATTTGAACCAGCAATTCCATTCCCAGGTATGTACCCAAGAGAAATGAAAACATACGTCCACACAAAAAGCTGTACATGAATATCCACAGCAGTATTACTCATAATAGCCAAAAACTAGAAACAACCCAAATGTCCTTCAACTGATGAATGGGGAAAAAATATACATATATATAGAATGGAACATTATTTAGCCATTCAAAGGAATGAAAAGCCAGGTGTGGTAGCTCACGTCTGTAATCCCAGCACTCTAGGAGGCTAAGGCAGGAGGATCGCTTGCAGCCAGGAGTCTGACCAGCCTGGGCAACATAGCAATACCTTGTCTCTACAAAAAACAAATAAACAAACAATGGAATAAAGTAATGATACATGCTACTATATAAATAATATTGAAAATACTATGCTAAGAAACCAGTCACAAAAGACCTCACACTGCAGGTTACATTTATATGAAATATAAACAGGCAAATCCAAAAATACAGAAAACAGATTAGTAGCTGCCTAGAACTTGGGGGTAGGGGAGTGATACAGAAAAGGTAAAGGGTTAATTGTTGAGATGATGAAAATGTTAAGTTAGACTTCAGAGATGGCTGCACAATTTTCTGAATATATCTAAAGTATTTAGTTGCAAACTTTAAACGAGTGATTTATATGGTATTTGAATTATAAAGCTGTTATGTATTTCAGAAAAGAAAGGAACCGGGAAAAAGGAGAACAAATGACTATGAAATTTAGAAAATGTTTTTTACAAAACCCTTAAGTCTACAGAGGTTACATGAGGAAATGGAAAAAACACATGACTATGACCAATGTCAGAGGTGCACAGATCTGTTTGTAGCTCTTCCTCTCTCTATCGATCAGTCCCATGACCTTGGTAAAGACACTTATCTCCTCCAGGCCTCTCTGAAAATGAAGGACTACAATAGGTCATACTGTAGTTTCCTTCCAGCCCTACTATATCCTCATTCTTAAAGATACATTACAGATTAGTGACCACAGCCTAACATAATAATGAAGAAGAAAAAGGAATAATAACACTGACTGAGCTCTTACTTCACGCCACTGCTGTTCCTGTCTCAGCTCATTAAATCTTCACAGCACCTCCCTGAGACTGCTATTATCCTCATTGCACAGATGAGGAACTGTGGCTGAGAGTGGATGAGAGTTGTGGAATCAACATAGAAAGCAACCAGTCCACATTAAAGCAGGTGGACAGAAAACAACAAGAGAGAGGAAACCAAGATTTTTTTTTTTAAAGGACTGATGGATTCTTTAACAGGTTTAGCTATGCTACGAGGGTTTTTCAGTTCTGCTGTGAGAGTTTTTCAGTTTTGCTGGAGAGTTTAGGGAAGAATTAGAGATGGGGATGTAGAAAATTAAGCAAAATAAAAGCAAAGCATTTTATTACGTCATAAAAAAGCAATACAACTGGGTACAGTGGCCCATGCCTGTGGTCCCAGCTACTCAGGAGGCTGATGCAAGAAGATCACTTGGGCCCAGGAGTTCAAGGCTACAGTGTTCTACGATCACCTCTGTGAACAGCCACTGCACTCCAGCCTGGGCAATACAGTAAGAACCCATCTCTTTATCCACTCACCCCCGCTCCCAAAAAAGGCAATATAATTATAGTGCCCTATGTGGCTCAGCTGAGAAATGCTGATATACTGATACTACTATGTAGTTAGGAAGAAGGTAGATGGAAAAAAGTGTGGGTTTTAGGGAGTAAAAAAAAATTAAATCCTCAACTTCTTTACCAGGGATAATAGATAATAACAATAGATAATACCTAAAATTGAAATCACAGTAAATATAAATATGAACATATGGTTTCTAAATATAGAGAGAAATGCCAGAAGGAACAGCTTACAGAGTTAAAGGTGGTACCCTCTGTGATGTCACACAGAAGAATGGGGAGCAGTGATATTAAAGATTAATATTTTTGTGATAAATCTTAAAGTACTTTTGAATTTCTTGAGATTATCTACATGTATTATGCTTTAATTGTATTTTATTTATTTATTTATTTATTTTTGAGACAGAGTCTTGCTCCATCACCCAGGCTGGAGTGCAGTGGCCCAATCTTGGCTCACTGCAAGCTCCGCTTCCCAGGTTCACACCATTCTCCTGCCTCAGCCTCCTGATTAGCTAGGACTACAGGCGCCCACCACCACGCCCGGCTAATTTTTTGTATTTTAATAGAGATGGGGTTTCACCGTGTTAGCCAAGATGGTCTCGATCTCCTGACCTCGTGATTCGACTGTCTCGGCTTCCCAAAGTGCTGGGATTACAGGCGTGAGCAACCACGCCCAGCCTATGCTTTAATTTGTAAGTAAAAGTTAAATTAACACAAAACAAAAGCCTTATCCAAGTTTAAGCTGGGACTCAAATTCAAGTGTGAGTCCAAATTCCAGGCTGTGATCAACATACTCTGTGGTCCAACTTATGGGACCTTTTCCCATATGGGATTTATATAAAATGCTCTTGAGATGCCTTTATACAAATTAAGTAGTTTTTGACATAATCACCAACATGAGTCAACATACGGCAGAGAAGAAATGAAACGCTGCAAGGTACAACTCCCTCTTTACCAACAAACATGAAACTGGGATGAATAACATCTCAGGGCATGGACTTATACAATACTTAGGGTACAAACATAAATGCTGGCAGCCTCCCTGAAAATGTGAGCAGCTCTCAAATGCCCACGGATATTTTAATGTGTTTTTCTCCACTTGTATCCATGCGGACAAGTTCCCCAGAGATGATCTCAATTTGAATCCAGAAGCATACAGCATGCTTCTAAGACACTTGGAGAAAGTGTCTTAGCTCTCAGACATGAAATCAGTAAGGTAAGAAGAAGGTGGGGAAAGATTTTCCTACCAAAACAGCCACCTGTGTTGTAGTTTAACTAATTCCCAGGTTCAAGCAATTCTCCTGCCTCAGCCTCCCAAGTAGCTGGGATTACAGGCACCCACCATCATGCATGGCTTTCTGATCATTGGAAAAGAACCTGATCATCTATGAGAACAGAACACCCCATAACAAAACAGGAACACGGGGCCGGGCATGTGGCTCATGTCTCTAATCCCAGCACTTTGGGAAGTCGAGGTAGGAGGACTGCTTGAGCCCAGGAGTTTGAGACCAGCCTGGGCAACATGGTGAGACACTGTCTCTACAAAAAGTGTTTGAAAAAATTAGTCAGGCACAGTGGTGCACACCTGTGGCACCGGTTTCTCAGGAGGCTTAGGCAGGAGGATCACCTGTGCCAAGGAGTTGGAAACTGCAGTAAATCATGATCACACCCCTGCACTCCAGGTTACGTGACAGGGTCCTGTCTCAAAAAAAAAAAAAAAAAAAAGGAAAAAAACACAGGAACATGATACATCACAAAACCACATTGGGCTTTGGATGAAAACCTCACCTAACACAGTTTCCAGGCTTCAAGTCAAAAGTTGGATATAAGAATGCAGACTTGGCTGGGCATGGTGGCTCACACCTGTAATTCCATCACTTTGGGAGGCCAAGGCGGGCAGATCACCTGACGTCAGGTGTTCAAGACCAGCCTGGCCAACATGGTGAAACCTTGTCTCTAAAAAATACAAAAATTAGCCAGGCATGGTGGCAGGTGCCTGTAATCCCAGCTACTTGGGAGGCCGAAGCAGGAGAATTGCTTGAACCTGGGAAGCAGAGGTTGCAGTGAGCCAAGATCGCACTATTGCCCTCCAGCCTGGACAACAGAGCAAGACTCAGTCTCAAAAAAAAAAAAAAAAAAAAAAAAAAGAATGTAGACTTACTTTTTTATTTGCCAAAATAAAGAAAAAATAAATTATTATTCTGTACCATCCTCAAATAAGTGTTTATTATACCCCAAGATTAGAAGGAAGAAATAAAAGTAAAAGATAAAGCACACCAGCGACAAAATGGATAGGTTTCCCACCATGAGTGCATATTTCGTTTGTGGCAGTTTAAATATTACACTTTGCTTCAATGCTGTCTGCTGGTTACAAATAGCCCAGGGCCCTGCTCCTGATCACAGCTCAAAGGAAGGCTGCCTGTACTGATTTAACGACCAGCTCCGACCAGAAGCTGCCTCCAATTTATCTACGAAACAGGTATAGGTAGGGGAAGGAGCAGAGGTGAGTATGGTTTTTGCAGTGGGCAGTTTCCTTCTCCAAGGCCCTCCTCCACATCATTCAGTCCGCCCGACCTCCTTTCACCTGCCCCTGCTGCCTGAGCTCCAGCTAGGGGTTGCAGTGATCAAAGTCAATACAAGCCTACTTTAGAATGGCTTCCATACCATCAATCCACGCTTGAAAAACAACCACCAAAAAGACTCTTGCTCATTGGTAAACAAGAGTATCCCCACCAGGCAGGTCCACAGCCTAATTGGGAGTGAGTCAGTTCATCAATGCACCAGAGACTCAGCTGAAAATTTCTCAACTTGTTGATACAAAGTCAGACATTAAGGTGGAAGCAGAGAGCAAAGAGAAGCATTTAAGTTCTCTGGGAGTCCCAGGGTCCACCATTAAGCCCCCTGTTTTCAGCAATCATTTTGCATTGCTAAGGACAGTGAAAGACCTGGCCCCCATCCACCACAGTAGGCAGAATCTGAATATGGGAGTAAAGGTTCCATGCAGAGAGAAGTCAGGCGATTTCCACAAGGGAAGAAACAGGTCTCTTTGACAATTAAAGCCTACCTTATGATCATGTTATTACACTTGGAATAAACGTTACAACGCGCTAGGAGACATCATGCTTAAAGCTTCACATATTATAACAACGTTGGGCAACCTGACCACCTATGACATAATCCCAGTTCCTCTAAGTGCTGGCTGTGTGTTCTCAGGCAAAGTTCTTAACCTCTCTGTGCTCAGAATCATCTGTAAACTGGGAATAATCATGAGTTCCACAACTCAAATTAGAGTTATAAGGTTTGAAGTTGATAGTCTAAGTACAATACCTGGTACATAGAAAGGAGTCAAATGGTAGCATTATCATTTCATGATGGTTATTATTATTATTCCCACTTTACAGACTAGGAAACCAACCTTAGAAGGATTCACAAATTTGCCTCAAGTCACACAGCTGATAAGTGGGCTGAACTGGGTCTGTCTGATGAACTCCGAAGCTCTTTCTCTATTTACTTATTACAGTCTCTCCTCTCCCCTTGTAGTTTCTGCCCTGTCATCCCTAACAGACACAGGGCATCAGCTACTAAAATCTGTGTGATTAAAACATTGGGCGCGGTGGCTCACACCTGTAATCCCAGCACTTTGGGAGGCCGAAGCAGGAGTTAAAGACCAGCCCGGGCAACATGATGAAATCCAGTTTCTACTAAAAATATAAGAATTAGCTGGGTATGGTGGCACACACCTGTTGTCCCAGCTACTTGGAAGGCTGAGGCAGGAGGATTGCTTGAGCCTGGGAGGTAGTTGCAGTGAGCTGAGATTGTGCCACTGCACTCCAACCTGGGTGACAGAGCAAGACCCTGTCTCAAGAAGAAAAAAAAAATAGTCTTAGAAGAAAATTCCTGTAAAAACCCATACAGCAGTAATGATAACAGTGGTAACAGTAGTGGCGGCAGTGATGGCTGCTGTCATCATCACAGTAGTAGCCGAAATCAGTGACCCTTAGTGCATGTCATTGTGGGCTAAATGGTATATATACAACATCTCATCTCCCGTGTCAGGAAGGAGTCCATGTGTCAGAATTCAGCCAACACATCAGGGATTTGGAAGTGGTATCAGCAAAGCAGAGCTATATGTTGGCAGGACAATTATGAACAAGAAATATCGCTGACTGGTCCCAAAACAAGTATCTTTATGACAGATGAGGTGGGAGAATCAGCATATGAAATGGCCGTGTCATAAAAGTAGCATTCCATGCTTCAAACTTGAGGAGATGATAAACAGCTGACAACTAGAGACCACCGGGAGAAGATCCTCACTAACGGATCACAGCGGCAAAGGCAGGGAAGAAACACTTTTAATTTTTATTCACTTACTTCCACTGTGCTAAGAGTAAAATCCAAAGAACTAGTGTAACCTCTTGAATTAAAGAAAAGATAAAGATACTACTGTTGGCCTGGGACACATCTCAGCAATATCTCATCACGTTCGTCCTCTTCCGCATTTTCATGGGAAATAAAATATCTCTAGAGCATGCGCGCACGCACGCGTGTGTGTGTGTGAAACAGGGTCTCCCTCTGTCATCCAGGCTGGAGGGCATGGCACTTTGCCACCTCTGCCTCCCGGGCTCAAGTGATCCTCCCACCACAGCCTCCCAACTAGCTGGGGCTACAGGCGTGAGCCAACATACTTTTGGTATTTTTTGTAAATACAGGGTTTCGCCATGTTGCCTAGGCTGGTCTCGAACTCCTGAGTTCAAGCGATCCACCTGCCTCAGCCTCCCCAAGCGCTGGGATTACAGGAATGAGTCACTCTGGCTTCTGATTTTAACCCCTCTTCTGCACCCTGAGATTAAGAAAGGCAAGCACTGGGACTTGTTCACTGCTATACACCCAATACTCTTAGATAAGAGAGTACCTGGTATTAGGAAATAGATAATAAATAACTGATCAGTGCATAAATGATGGATCTAAATCTCTTAACAAAGCCAAGTGCAGTGGCTCACACCTGTAATCCCAGCACTTTGGGATCGCTTGAGGCCAGGAGTTCAAGACTAGCCTGGGCAGGCTGGCAAGACCCTATCTCTAAAACCTTTTTTGTAATTATCTGGGCTTGGTGGTATGTGCTTATAGTCCCAGCTACTCAGGAGGTTGAGGCAGCGCACTTGTGCCCAGGAGTTGGAGGCTATAATGAGCTGCGATCTTACCACTCCACTCCAGCTTGGGTGACAGAGTCAGACTCTTTCTCAAAAAAAAAAACAGAAACAAAAACAAAAAAAACAAAAGGACTTCCATATGAGTTTTATAAGCTCATCAAATGATTTTTATTTTGTTTTAAGAACGTCTAGGTATACAGGAATGTGTTCTCAGGTCTATGGGAGGGGGATTCAGCTCCTAGTGTTCATCCAAGCACGTTTTTTAGCAGCTGGGCTGAATAGGAGGGGAAGTCCTTAAATTCCTTTCTTCATCTAAGTAGGCTGTGGTCAAAAAGGCATAAGATCCTCTGGAAAGCCAGCAGAGGAAGGGGTTCTAGCTAGGCAGTGCCCATCCAAGGCCTGTCAAGAGGAGATCAAGTTCTATCACGGATCAAATGACTAACACTTCCTATTCCCCAAGCAACCTTCAGTTTAGTAAACTCCTGACTTCCCCTCTGAGGCTTGCCAACAGGGAGCAAATGCATTAAAATGCAACAATAAACATTCTATCCAAAGAAAGTTGGTTTTCTTTCTGTAAATTCATAAGCAATCATTTTGATCTCTGTATCATTCTCTGTGAGGTGGGTTGATGTGAGTTTCTTGGGAAACACCCTTTGTGAGGCTCCTTGGGATCACTCTAAGATGTAGCTTTCAGACACACTTCTTCAGTTAGTAACAGAAACCAACTCTGGCTAATTTAAAGAAGAAAAAGCAGTTTACTACATGGACACAAAAGACAAAGCTGAAGCAACAGTCTTAGGAAGGTAGGAAATCAAAATAACTCTAAGACCTAGGCAGCAGGAACTAGCAATCTCTTCTGTTCACCTCTGGGTGAATAGTTTTTACATCACTCAGTTCCATACTCAAAGTCAGGAAGAGTATGTCTGATTGACAGAGCTTAAGTTACATGTTTTCCCATCTACAGGATGGCAGGGAACCTCAGCTGACCATCCCATTAAGACTAAGGGATACATTCCTCAGCTGGGGGGAAAAAAGGAGGAGGGGAGAGAGAGAAAGAAAGGAAAACGAAGAGAATAAATCAGAAAAGAAAATGTGCATGCCAAAAATGCACAAGTTGTTCAGGCACAGTGGCTCACATCTGTAATCCCAGCAGTTTGGGAAGCTGAGGCAGGCAGATGGCTTGAGCTCAGGTGATTAAAATCAGCCTGGGCAACATGGTGAAACCCTATCTCTACAAAATATCAGAAAAAATTAGCCAGGCATGGTGGTGTGCACCTGTAGTCTCAGCTACTTGGGAGGCTGAGGTGGGAGGATCACTTGAGCCCAGGAGGTTGAGGCCGCAGTAAGCCATGATCACACAACTGCATTTCAGCCTGGGCAACAGAGCAAGATCCTGTCTCAAAAAAAAAAAAGAAAAGAAACGAAACGAAAAGGGAAAAAGGAAAAGGGAAGGGAAGGGACAAGTTGACCTCACAAGCAGTCAGGTATCTTAGCTGCCCCTAACCTGTGGCCTACATCAGCAACTTATCCAACCATTTATCTCCCCAGTTTCTTTTAACATTCCAGTTATTTCGTGGCTCAAGCTACAGTAAAAAGTCACAGGTCTGGAAATACCATGGCCACTCAAGTGAAGAGCACAGTTTTAAAAGCATATGTTTGAAATGAGCTCAAAATATTAGCAAATGGCATAAAAAAGGATTCAGGCATTTTACTACACAACAGTTATTGAAGTTGGATTTTGTGTTACCTAAACAAGTTGGAAAAAATATTTCACAAAACCCTCCTACACAGAAGTTGCACTAGCAAATGCTAGTCTAAAAGAAGTAAAATCAAATAATTCTGAAATGTGACCCTCAAGAATAAACAAGAATATATATTTTATAAACAGGATGAGTCACAGTAAGGAAGAATTTAATACTTGCTAAACAAATAATTCTTCACAACAATTATAACAAAGACTTATCTCTGGAATTCTACAGAAACTGGCAATTTGCTATGAGATTCTACTTCTGGAAGACCACCCAGCTTAAATGGAATGTGTCCTTTACTGAATTATTAATATTCACAATTTTCAAAAGATATTCTGTGAAAAAGAACTGTTGCTTTAAGCACTGGCATCAGACTATCCAGTTATGAGACAAATGACACATTGCTGAATTGCCACTGGGTTTCCCACTGTTCTAACCCTCTCCTCAGTCTGATTTTCCCTGTCTCTTACCCTCAGACAGAGGGAGAAACAATGGCTGCTGCAGTAACAACTGTTTATCTTAGGTTTTGCATACACATGAATTGCCTGTGGGCGTTTCCCAAAATGTGACTCCCCCAGTAAACTACTGGGGCCAGTACATTTCCTGTTCATCAGAAAGAAATAAGCTTTTCAGTCTTAATTCCCCAGTCTACCAAAAAGAAAAAAGAAAAGAATTCTTTCTGAATCATTCCCTAAAAGACTTAAAAAAAAAAATCAGAAAGAAGAAAAATGAAATGAGACTCCAGTAGAAAAGCAAGACAGAATACACTTATCTTAAAGGGAAAAGAACAAGAATGAAAAGAGCAAGATAAACAGAGAGTAGAAGAAACCAACCACAGGTTTTATTAAAGGGATTTCAAGGTGATGGTCAACTAATTAGATTCCTGAATTCACAATATAACAGAAAGAAAAACATGTCCGAATAAAGCCTACCAACTCCCTCCGCCCTGCTATGTGCTGCCGCTTCTTAGATACAACAAGGAACTAGTGACAGTACCCACTGTGCATGAGGTATCCAAGTGCAGACTCATTACCGATACAAAAAGAAAAATTGTACTGCATGGGGTGGCAGAACGAAGGGAGAACTTGACCAAGCTCCCATTTGGAAACACACAAGATAGGTGACCAATGGCCAAAAAGTACTTCCCTTAAATACAAAAAGCATGGCATCAAAATGTGAGATAAAGTTAAGGAAAAGTACATTTAAGACAACTTGAATCCATTTTCTAACTATTAAAATACTGAGCTATTAAACAACTAAGTTTGCTATCAAATGAACAAATATTTTCTTTTCTTTTTTCTTTTTTTTTTTTTTGTTAAGACTCAGGGGGTATGTGTGCAGGTTTGTCACACGGGTATATTGCATGATGCTGCGGTTTGGGCTTCCAATAATCCTGTCACCCAGGTAGTGAACACAATCCCGTCGGGCATTTTTCAACCCCTTCCCCCATCTCTCCATCACCACTTTGGGAGCCCCAGTGTCTACTGTTCAATGTTAGTTTCCACTTATAAATGAGAATACATTGTATTTGGTTTTCTGTTAGAGGAACAGAGATTTAAGGATTGGGGAGAGTATAAGAAAATTTGTATTAGCATGATGTGTACCAAAACCTATAGATTCTATAACCAAGTAATTCCACACGTAATATTTGTCTCAAGGAAATATTCAGAGAGGTACATAAGACCATATGCACAAAAACTGTTCATCACATCATTGTTTATGAAAGCAGTTCAGAAACAACCTAAATATTCAACAAAACATCACATATAAAATACATTAGAAAATATCCATAAAATAGATACCTGGATAAAAAAATGTTTTCAGGTCGGGCACAGTAGCTCACACCTGTAATCCCAACACTTTGGGAGGCCGAGGTGGGCAGATCACCTGAGGTCAGAAGTTCAAGACCAGCCTGGCTAACATGGTGAAACCCCATTTCTACTAAAAATATAAAAAATTAGCCCAGTGTGGTGGTGCGCATCTGTAATTTCAGCTACTTGGGAGGCTGAGCCAGGAGAATCACTTGAACCCAGGAGGCAGAGGTTGCAGTGAGCTGAGATTGTGCCATTGCATTCCAGCTTGAGCAAAAAGAGCAAAACTCCATCTCAAAAAAAGTTTTCACATATATTGTGAACCTTATTCCCTACCAAGTATAATGAGGGGAGAAAACCAAACTCAAGAGTATGTGATATGGTGTCCCCACTCAAATCACATCTTGAACTGTAGCTTCTCTAATCCTCACATGTAGTGGGAGGGACCCAATGGGAGGTAACTGAATCATGGGGGTGGGTTTTACCCATGCTGTTCTCATGATAGTGAGTAAGTCTCATGAGATCTGATGGTTTTATAAAGGGCAGTTCCCCTGTACATGCTCTCTTGCCTGCCACCAAGTAAGACATGACTTTGCTTCTCCTTGACCTTCCACCATGATTGTGAGGCCTCCCCAGCCACGTGGAACTGTAAGTCCATTAAACCTTTTTCCTTTATAAATTACCCAGTCTCAGGTATATCTTTATTAGCAGCGTGAGAGCGAACTAATACACTATGAAATGGTTATAACTTATACAATAAATGCTCATGTGCTTATAGGTGGTGTCTGTCTGCATGTGTATATATGTATACACACATATACACTCACACTACATAATATTATTTAAAAATCAAATGTTGAATGGTGGTTATCTCTGAGCACAGACGTTACAGTTTTATTTATCTGTATTTTCTAACTATAGCAAACAAGTATAACTTAAAGCAAAAATCACCTTAGAAGGAATAATGTGCTATATACTTAAGTTGAGAATGGGCCAACTTTTCATTCCATTGAGAAATAGGCTCTTATATTCCATATCTCCCTATTTTACATAGTTTTATTACCTAATAAGATATTGTTTCACACCATTTCTGCATAGAAAGTTCATATGTAAATGTCCTATTATTAGCAAGATTATACGTTGTATTTTTTGACAGTCAAACTGCATAAATGGATGAGGACAAGAAAATATTCTAAATAGCAATTTTTTTTTCATTTGGCACATCAAAGAGATTTTTGATTTAATCTCAAATAAGTGTGTCTCAAGATTCCGTTTTTAAAAAATAATAAAGGCATGCTCTTCAGCAAAGACTGAGTTACCTCCAAAAATACATTCTCCCCTTCCTCCAAACTCTCAGTTGAGCATATGGCTGCCCTGATTAAAGGCTTTTGTTGCAGCTAGTTACGGCCACATGAGCAAGGTCTGGCTTATGAGATGTGAGCAGAAGCACAATGTGTCATTTCCAAGCCGTGTCTGTGAAGAGAAGAGACCTGCTCTCCTCTTGTCTCTGTTCCACTAGCCAGAAGGCACAGGAGGACAATATCTCTACAATGACAGACCAAAATATGAAATAGAATCTCAGTTCCCAACCTTGCAGAATCACAGTAGTGTAGGACTGTTACATGGCTAGACCGTTACAGAAGGTAGAGATGAACTTCTACCATATTGAAGCCACTACGATTTCAGGTATCTGCTAATGCAGCCAAACCTGTATGTTGGCTGATACACAGAAACCTTGAATAAAACAACCAGTATTGAAACAGTAAGCTATTTAATTTCTCCAATCTGATCCTATACATCTCTTCTTCAAAAAACATTTCAGAATGGGTGTATACCACTGTCATTTCTTAATAATTTAAGAAAATAAAGTAGCTAGTTAATGTCAAAAGCTTCTGTGGAAACTCATAAAATACAAGGTGCACTTAAAATAAAAATAAAATACTGATTAAGAATAGTCTAAGTTGAAACCAAGATTCTCAGACATGAGTAAAATAAGTATGCATGCCATCTCGAAAAAAGATTCCAAAGATCATATGCATATTTTTATCTGTATAGAAAAATTGAAAAAAATATATCCCAAATGGGTTGCCTCTGGAGGATTAGAATTTTAGGTTGAGAACAGAAGGAGGTAACAGGAAAAATTTAGTTTTCTACTTTATATTCCTGTGTTTTATTTGAATTTTTGCCATAAACATGTTTTACTTTAGTAATATGCAAAAACTACAAAAATAAAGCACATATTAGAACTCTGTACAGCAGACTGATACCCAAAAAAAAAAGGCAGGGGCAGGAGAGGGGAATAAAATTTCTATCTATCTACAAATAAAACTTCTGAATTCTGGGATGTAAATTCATAAACCTGTAACTTCCATTGTGCATTTAAAAAAAACTATAACATACTATAAAACCTGAATCTATTTCTTTAACTTCCTTACCTTTAACAAATTCTCTTAGAGAATTTCTCTTAGAGAGAGTAAACAGAAAACTCATGAAAAACTAAAGAGAGAGAAAAATAAAAACTCTATGTCTGGTTAGGATGTTAATAAGCTCACAATCATAGGACACCACTATTATCTAAGGCACAGTGTTTTCAATTTGGATGGTAAGTCAGTTCATCTTTGAGCTTCGATCAAGGTCTTAAGGCTATCAAGACCACATGAGGATATGGTAGGTTGCCCATTATTTCACTTACCGAGTGACCTATTATTCATTGAACTTATTTCCACACAAGAGAACAGCATAGATACACTATCCTAAATGATGATGCACAAAAAACACACATTAACATCATATTCATTGTTAGCAACTATTAGAACCTATATATGACAGTATCAATAACTGTATCATTCAGGTTGCTATTAGTTCAATATGGTATATTGAGTGTTTCCTAAAGAACCTATCACCAAACTAAGATTTTTTGAGATCAGCAAAACCCAATCTTTATAAAAGGTGCCCAGTTGATTAGTGAAATTACCTTCTCTCTACAGTGAAAACAATTCCCACTACCCAACCTGATGGTAAGAAAGATGCCACATATGGTATTTGGTTCTCTGTTCTTGTGATAGTTTGCTGAGAATGATGGTTTCCAGCTGCATTCCAGCTGCATCCATGTCCCTACAAAGGACACGAACTCATCCTTTTTTATGGCTGCATAATATCCCATGGTGTATAGGTGGGAACTGAACAATGAGATCACTTGGACACAGGAAGGGGAACATCATACACCGGGTCCTATTGTGGGGAGGGGGTAAGGGGGAGGGATAGCATTAGGAGATATACCTAATGTAAATGACGAGTTAATGGGTGCAGCACACCAACATGGCACATGTATACATGTGTAACAAACCTGCACGTTGTGCACATGTACTCTAGAACTTAAAGTATAATAAAAAAAGAAAGAAAGAAAGAAAGAAAGAAAGAAAGAAAGAAAGAAAGAAAGAAAGAAAGAAAGAAAGAAAGAAAGAAAGACACCACATAATTGTGTGTGAAGGCCCTGAACTTCAAACATTCCTAGAACAGACTGTTCCTAATAGTGACAGGACTTAAAATCTAAGAAGCCATATGAAGCATCAGAACCCATCTCAATAACTTTACAAAAGCACAAGAATAGTCAAGGAGAGGTTGAGAAAAGAAGACTTTCATCTTCAGAGTCAGAGCCAAGAAAAGTACTGAGCAGGGAATTAGTATATGTCTAGCACTGGCATTCAAGAGGTCCATTATAAATCTTTATGTCCAAAAGAATTCCTATGAGGCTACGTTAAGAAGAAAAAAATGTTGGAATACATTGCAAGTTACCACTGGTAGATGTTAAGAAAATAAAATTATACAAGTAGTAAATGGGATACAATTTTTAATGAAATTAGAAATGAAAGGAGATTTAGAATTAAAACTAGCAACTGGATTCACAAGTCTTAAATACACACATATACACAAGTACATACACATTAAAACAATCTTTAAGATTTTTTCAAACACTCAAAAATGAAATGCTGATGTTAAAGAACTAAAAGCTTTAATTTCTCCTTTCTAAAAAAAAGAAAAAAGCCAGAAGACTGGCGAGGATGCCCAAGACCTTCCAATTCAATGCTCTCAAAAACTACGAACCACAAAACCTGACAGATGGAAAATGGTTATTCCAAGGGGTTTGAGATTCTACAGGTACACCAGAAATTATCTGTGCACTAAAAAAATGTGAGTAAAAGTATTTTCTATAATATACAGATGCCATATATGTATATATGTTTATATATTTATATATGTGTGTACGTATACATATGCAACAAATGTAATATTACATAGATAAAATGTATAATGACCTCTGTAGGCTAGTACTGTTCATTATCAGATTCACAGCAGTTTTCCAAAACCAAGAGGTCCTAAAAGTACAACTAATATTAAGTAAGCATCTGTGAAACTTTTTGAAGCATAGCCTCTAAAAGACTGAAACCACCACACTAATCCAGAGTGATCCTTCAGTTGACCTGGATGATATAATATCCATGGGTCAGAGTGAGATGGCCGAATTAAGTAAGCAAAGAAAGTAATCATCTGATATGTAGGAGAGAATGTGGGCAAGGAGATGGGAAAGATCCATCACTTTAAAAAGACGAGAACCCCTTCTGTTTCTGAGTCTTTTTAGAAGCCCATTTGCTGATGCATATTTTGTATCCACACAGACTTTTCTCTTCTGGGCTTAGCGAGACACTCAACATTTTCAGTCCAGAGTCATGAGTCTCTGTTCTCTCCTCTATTCAGCTACATCATGAGTCATAGTAATGACTATTCTTGAATACCACTGGTGACGTTCAAAAAATTCTAAGCTCATGCCAACCAACTTTTGAACATCTGTGAGGCAGGGGAGAAATACTCGCCTAAGAGCTGCCGCCAGAAACAGTAGTCTGCCTTCCAAAGTCAGCACAACACAGGAGTTTAACTTGGGAGGCCTTAACATAACAATAAGTAACACAACAATGAAAGAATCTGTACTAATAAGGAAAATAATAATGCCAGTTACCATCTATTGAATGCTACTATATTGAAAACATTTACACTCCTAGTCTGGGGGTATGGGGGGTTGTCAGGTAAGGCTTCCTGGAGGGGGTGCCACCTGAGCCGACACCAAAAAGATAAGCAGAATGTACTAGTATGTACAGAAATGTACTGGTTTGTGTTCACAACAGAGAAGCATGAGGATGCCACCACATGTATGAAGACGGTCACTGCAGTGTTCCTACAAAAGCCAAAACACACAAGCCAGCTTTGTGTCTTTCAACAGGTTGTTATCTTAATGTCTACCTCATGCTGTTCACAGAAAAAAATAAAAGTGGGCAACCAGTTCTCAGTTCCAGATGACATTTAAAACTCATCATATGCCTTCCCAACTCACACACAGGCACACACACACGCCAAGGAGGGTCAGAAATACGTTCTTGTGCATCCAACTTCAAGCTTTATATTAAGCTTTATAAAATTCAACAATATTTTTCTCATTTCATGTCTGAACAAGGCCCAGCACAGATCCAAGGACCAAAATTTCCCAAAGGACTTGCAAGAACATTCCAACTTTAACACCACATCCAACGCAAACACTTCTTTAAAAGAACAAGCAGATTCACATAGCCAAAAACTCAGGAGTTAAACAAGTCACAAAATATCAGCCCATCCATTTATAAGAGGTACAAGTTGAGAACCACTGTGGTTGAAGGATCTTGCCCCAGGCCAGTTATACAGCTGGAACTGCAACCCAGATTCCAATTTTAGAACTATCCCAATAAGCTACATTGATTGAACTCCTATTGTATTTGTCAATAGCCAGCTGGAACAGCACAGGACATTAACTTGGAAAGAAAAACAAGAATAAAATTTATCGCCTTGTTTGTTTAGACAACAAAACCTATTCTAGCCTGGGCAGTGGTTCACATCTGTAATCCTAGCACTTTGGAAGGCTGAGAGGCAGGAGGATTGCTTGAGGCCAGGAGTTCAAGACCAGCCTGGGCAACATGGCAAAACCCCATCACTACAAAAATTACAAAAATTAGCCAGGCACGGTAGCATGCACCTGTAGTTCTAGCTACTTGGGAGGCTGAAGTGGAGGATAGCCTGAGCTCAGGAGGAGGAGGATGCAGTGCGCCTGGGCGACACAGTGAGCCCCTATCTCAAAAAACCAAAAAAAAAAAAAAAAAAAAAAAAAAGGAAAGAAAGAAACCAACAACAACAAGAAAAAAACAAAAAACTATTCTAATGGGTTTGTAATTCGGACAACTACTTGCTCTTTAAAGAATGAGACAGATAACTATAATGGTAAGAAGTCATTTATTGAGCACCTATTACAAATCTGGCAATATGCCAGGCCCTACCACCCATCACTGACCAATCATTGAACCAGGACTTAGGTAAGCACAATCAACAAAACCCTTAAAGTACAACTGGAAGAGAAGCCTGGGCTGCTAGCACAATAAGCCCCAACAAACTAAAATATTAGATTAAAGGATAGAAGTATTTTCTACCTCATAAGTTAATTATATATTACAAGGATTACTTTTCCCCACTATTTTGCAGGAGTCAACATGATACACAATGTAACCAAGGGTGACAAAAGCAACCACACTCCAAAGTATTCAGCAAAATATTTGACAAGCAACATGCATGACAACAGCCCTAAGGTGTTGGAAGACTGGGATACAAATCTATGTTGCTCCAATTCAAATTCGTGACAAGTAACCAGTTATAATAGGAATTTGCTGGACAATGAGATACACCCCCTCGCATATTGTTCTAAATAGATACTTTATACGGAAAACTCATTATAGATACTCATTATATAGAAAACAGTCTTTAATTAAAGTCTCTAAAATAGCTATTCCCCATCCTTAATTATCATGTAACATATAACATGAAAACTTCTGATCACAGCCTGATGGGCAGCCAATGGGCAAATTCCCTCAAGGTTCAATGACCCTAACTATGAATCTATTTTTCTTTAATTATGTTACAGAAAAAGATGTCTCAATCCATGGTCTTCCTAAACTTCAAAAGGTTTGGTTGGCTGGGAAGAAACTCATTAACTTAGTTATGATAATCTATATTTCAGAGAGGAAAGAAAAAGAGAAAACTTTTCATACCTTCTTGATGGACATAAAATAATAGCAGAATCAGATTTTATTTAAGTGGCATACCAACATTTGCAGGCATTCTTGTGTTTATTTTTCAGAAATTATCAAAATCTACCAAAGCAAATCTAAAGAACGTATATAAAAGAACTTACCTAAAACATTAAATTAATGTTAAGTATAATTATAACAGCAGCTAACATTTATTTATTAGGTCTTCACTGTTCAATTTTACATGTTGTTTTAACGTCTCCCAAATCAGCCTAACGTAAGACTTACGTGGGGCACTGAATCACAGAATCCCTGGAAATTCTAATTCTGTAGCTCTGGGATGGGTCCCATTATTTTAAAAAATGCACTACAATCATTCTTATGACCAAGCTAGGTTAGGAAACAGATTCTCATGGGCTCTTCTTTAACAATGCAAGGAAATAGGAAACACTAGTAGACCCATTTGACAACTAAAGAAACTGAGGCTTAGAGAGGTCACAAAGCCACCCAAGGTCAGAGGCAGAAACAAACAGAAATGTGAGCTCAGATTTGTAGCTTTTAGCCTGAAAGTAAAACTGCAATCATTGTTCCTTTCTCCACGTAACACACCAGAGAAGGACACTAACAACCTCAATTTCAGGGACGATAAAAATTAAGTAGCAATCCATTCTTTTCTTATTATGTCTCAGAGTATCTAAGAAGACTACACTGGTAAAAGACTACAGTGCAGTTTCTGGCACATAAGTTACTGAAAATAAGATTTCTTTCCTACCTCCCATCCTTCATCCCTTCTTCTCTATTGATGTCCTCTAATTGGAGTCATAAGTCCTCTTTCTACCAAGCAAAGCCAAAGGTTCCCAGACATATACAACCTTAGAAAAAATATGTGAAATAAATGGCAGATACTAGCATCAGATTTACTATTAATTTTTCTTTTATTTTTTTCATTTCATGAAAATTACATTCAAACTGGTTTCTTGCCTAGAGAAAGGTACAAAGCAAAATTTACATAAGTCCTTTAAAAATCAAAATACAATTAACGTAAGTTTTTTCATGCATTCCCAAAATCCATCGATATAGTTTAACAAAAAATAATGACAAGTTACATTTATTGAGCGTATCAAGTATTATATCACTAATTCTCATCAGAAGTCCAGAGGGAATTATCGTAAGCCCCATTTACAATTAAGAAAACAGACACAAAGAAGTTAAATATTTTGCCCCAGGTCACACAGTTACCAAGTGATAGAGACAGTATGCAAAATTAGAAGGAGAACTACCATTTATTTGAATCTCACGATATCTTTATTACAATTATCTACTGCTGTGTAACAAATCATCCCAAAATATAACGGCTTAAACTGACAACAATCATTTTATTATCTTTCACAATTTCTGTGAGTCAGGAATTTATACAAAGCACAGCTGAAATGCTTGTCTCTGCTCCCTGATGTCTGGATCTTACACTGGGAAGACTGCAGGCAACTCAATGGCCCAGGGCTAGAATCATCTGAAACCTCAGGTGTGTTTCACCTCCCCTGGAACACTTAGATGTGGCCTCACCATTTGGCTCCTTGAGCTCCCTTGCAGCCTCCTAGCTGACTTCCAAAACCAAGTGTCCCAAAAGAACCAGGCAGAAGCTATATCACCTTTTATGACCCTATCTTGGAAGTTTCACAGCACTGCTCCACCTTAATCACATGGCCACCCCTCCATACAAAAAGGAGGAACAAGACATCACTACCCGCCTCCCTATGGAAAGAATCTCAGAGTCAGAAGAACAGCATAATTTCTGCCACAACCCCTAAATAACAATCAATAATATCATCTCTACCTACTAGTGAGAAAATGGAAGTTCAGAGAGGCTGTGTGATCGCCCAAGGTCACACAATTAATAAATAATGGCACTAAGATGCCAACGCAGGCCCTTGTGACTCCAAATCCTGTGAAATTTCCATTACATCATACTTACAAAACATTCCACTGAAACTGAGTTATTCCTTGGTGAAAGCTAGGAAACATCCATCTTTAAAAAATAATAATAAAGTGAACCATTCCACCAAAAATATGCTAAAAGGATATCCAAATATAAATTATCAAATTTGGAAAGACAGCAAATGGAAATCCTAATCTAAAGCATTCTTAGTTTACCAGTGATGTCAAATGTTAGCATTTTCTTTGTTGTTGTAATTGAGGATTCATGTAAGAAAACAGAAATAAAATACCAAGGGTATTCGGTAAGGACAGCCCTTGAAAAGAACAGCAACCACCTAGGACAGTGGTGCAAACCATGCAATTAAGTCTAAATAGGACATACCCAGGCAACGCAATGAAACCAATGAGCCACAAACTCCATCTGATGCCAAAACTAAAAGGGGAGTTATCACTCATCACCATCAACAGCTTTTGAAAAGGCCAATCCCAGCTCTGAGTGTCTCTTCTGGCATGGGAAATTTCGTAACACATCTTTATTGCAGGCTGAGGACACTTGCCTCATCCAGATTTATAGACTTATGAAAATCTGCAATATGAATGTTTACTGTTGTCATGGAACCTTCACATGAGGTCAAAATAACACACGCCCATCATTGTGGCATTTCCAAACAGGACTGAATGGTCAGAAATGGAGGCGCTAGCTAATGTTATTTATTAAAACAAATCAAAACTTCTCTTTTATTTTAGATACCTGTGATGTTCATGGAGGATTTAGCAATATGTGCATGGTTGTGCATAATCTGATAATAAATCCATCAGTCCTTTATTTTGCTACTGGTTAACTAAAATGCCAGCCATAAAGGCAACTATACCTCTTTAACAAACGTGTCTTCTTCTAAGTGGGCAGTGTCAGTACTTGTTCCCCAGATGGGTTCACAGCTAGTACAACAGGCAGAGTGCCTCATTCAAAACTTCAGCACCTCTTTTCCAGCCCCTGTTCTCTTCACTCAATGTCTTAACCATGGGCATTAAAGAACACAACATGTGAAATATACAGGCAATTTGCTTGTCTGAGTTTGTGTGACACCTTCAGATTTCAGAAATTAAACTGCCACCCTCAGGATCAGAGACCTGAATTCTCGAAAGTACTACAATTCATTCGAGAAGGCAAGGCATGGTAGACACCACCTTTGTCTTCAAACAATAATCTAATTTTTTCTTTCCAAATCCCTACGAAGAATCCTTATATGATTAATGACCATCTATCTATCTGGCAGCTTTCTTTATCAACGGGAATAACAACGTAAATTCATTATAGTTTCATGTGCCAAGTGCATAAAAATGGCTAAAATCAAAATAAAGTCATTGAGATGGTGAAGTCCCATCCAAACTTACGTCAATTACCCTCCATCTTAACACTGAAAAACAATACCCATCAATACCATCAATATATTTGCTTCTAAACACTTTTCCCTCTGAAGGGACTTTTCAATCATCAAACTATAGTTGGCATTAAGTCCAAAAGAATATTCAACTATAGCAAGTAATATTTCCCTGGAAAGCTATTAATTATTCAGCATTCCTTAGCTGCCTAGAAGCAGATAGATACCCAGATTGCTCTTTGTTGGAAACACTCGCTCAGCGCCCCCACCCCCAGCTTGGAAAGGAATACAGGCTGACCCACTGCCACTGCATCTCTGCAAACCTCAAGAAGTGAGGCTGCAAGGACCAGCTCAATAGTACTCAACAGCCTGGCTGACATGGGGAAGCCCCCAGCCAGACCAAAATCTCTACCCACTGCAGTATTTTTATCCCTATAGGCAATAGACAAAAGGCCAATGTTCCTGCTCACTTTAAATTCAGGTTATACAGGACTAAGACAAGAAAGAAAACTGAAGTCCCAATCAAAACTGAAACCACCAGGGCACTAAATATAATAAGCATTTTTATTATTACTACTAACAATAGTAATCACGACAAAAAAAGTACAACCATGCCCATGGCCAACAGGAAGGTTATCAACAGAGGACACTTTGGTTGTACGTGGTTTAGGAAGAAGAAAAAAAGACTTGAAATTATCAAAACCTTGGACTCAGCAATTTCACATCTGGGGAGCTTGTCCAAGAAAACTACGAATCATGTGAACAAAGATTTAGCTACAAGGATGTTCAACACAGAGGTGTTTAAAACGTGAAAAACTGGCTGGTCACAGTGGTTCACACTTGTAGACCCAGCTATACAGGAGGCTGGGGCAGGAAGACTGCTGGAGCCCGCAAGTCTGAGGTTACAGTGAGCTATGACTGTGCCACTGCACTCCAGGCAGGGCATCAGAGACCCTGTCTCAAAAAAACAAACAAACTGGAAACAACCTAAATACCCAACAATAATAAGGACAGTATACATCCATACAATGAAATACTAAGTAAAACTTCAAAATGATAGTGTAAAACCAGGTGGGGCTTTTCTTTGACATGGCAACATGTTCATGATTTCACAGGAAATGAATATTCAAGTAACAAAATGTATACTCTTCAATATAAATTTTGATTTTATACACCTACACATAATACACCTAGAATAATACAATTGCCCCTCCATATCCAAGACAATTGGTTCCCAGGATCCCCTTGGATACCGATATCCACAGATGCTCACATCTCTGATATAAAATAGCACAGTACTTGCATAAAACCTATGCACATCCTCCTGTGTAATTTAAATAATCTATAGATTACTTATAATACCTAATGCAATATAAATGCTATGTAAATAGTTGATATACTGTATTGCTTTATTTGTACTATATTGTAGTACTATTTGGGGTTGTTGGGTTTTTTTTTTTAAATAATTTGTAGCTGCAGCTGGTTGTGGAACCCGTGAATACAGAGGACTAATACATCACTAAAGAATAAAACTGGTTATATTTGATGGGTGTAAAAATAGGTGAGTTTTTGGGTTAGCTCTTCCTAATAGTTCTGTAATAAACATGTACCGCTCTTTTGCATTAGAAAATTAACAGACTTTAATCCCAACACTTTGAGGGGCTAAGGCAGGAGGACAGCTTAAGCCCAGGAATTCCAGACCAGCTAAAGAAACACGGCAAGAACCTGTCTCCCAGAAAACAAAACATGGCATGTTCTCACTCATAGGTGGGAATTGAACAATGAGAACACTTGGACACAGGGCAGGGAACATCACACCCCGGGGCCTGTCGTGAGCTGGGGGGAGGGGGGAGGGATAGCATTAGGAGATATACCTAATGTAAATGACGCGTTAATGGGTGCAGCGCACCAACATGGCACATGTATACATATGTAACAAACCTGCACATTGTGCACATGTACCCTAGAACTTCAAGTATAATTTTAAAAAAAAGAAAAAAAAAAAAAAAAAAAAAAAAAAACAATGAACCTGTCTCCACAAAAATTTTTTTAAAAAATCAACCAGGCATGCTGGTGTACCCCTGCACTCCCAGCTACCAGGGAGGCTGAAGTGGGAGGATCACTTAAGCCCAGGAGGTTGAGGCCAAAGTGAGCTATGATCGCACCACTGCACTCCAGAGTGAGCAACAGAGTAAAATCCTGTCCGAAAAAAAAATAAAGAAAGGAAAGGGGGGAAAAAAAACGTAGTGGAACATATTTAAGCATTTCAACAACATTCTACCACAGGGATCACTTTTAAAGGCATACTGTTTTCAGAAAAGACAGATGTTTTCTCCCTAAAATTAAGTTGCAGTCCAAATCTAAATATTTAATTCAAGATAGAGTCAGAAACAACTTTTTCTCTCTGTAGGACACTTAAGAATAAATGCTTGTGATTAGAGTGACCACCAGCCAGAGAGTTTGATACACAATTTGTTTTAATGTTTTCTACAAAAATCCCTGCTCAAAACGATTCTTCTCAATGTATCTATTTCCACCTGTTTCCTGTATTTGTTTCTCCCCCAAAATCCTACCTTTCTGTGGCATAACATCAAATTTTTATTCATCCCAAATAATGGTCCACTGAACACTTCAAATAAAAGGCGGCTGGATAGTAGCTTGGAGATAAAGTACTATTTTATAAAACCCTAGGAAAAGGCAGTAATATGGAAGAGTTTAATATGGCATCAGAAAAAGTAGGCATTTATTTGTAAAAATTAAATGTACACAGGGTTGTTCATTTGTACGTGTACATGTGTATGTGTAAAAAAAAATTATACACACACATAAACAGAAACAACAAAACAAAACAAAACAAAAACCCTGAAATTCAAATCGTTGACAGGTACAGAAAATAGGGGTAAGTTCATGTCTCCTTCATTTGTATGTCTCATTTCACAAAAGCTCCTGTTATTTTGAAACACTTAGCGTACAAAGTCCTTCAAAGTATACTGACATAGAAAAACAAATGAAGGGCTGGGCGTGGTGGCTCATGCCTATAATCCCAGCATGAGCCTTTGGGAGGCTGAGGTGGGTGGATCACTTGAGGTCAGGAGCTCGAGACCAGCCTGGCCAACATGGTGAAATCTCGTCTCTATTAAAAATACAAAAATTAGCCAGGCATGGTGACAGATGCCTGTAATCCCAGCTACTCAGGAGGCTGAGGCAGGAGAATTGCTTGAACCTGGGGCGGAGGTTGCAGTTAGCTGACATCGCGCCACTGCGCTCCAGCCTGGGTGACAAAGCGAGACTCTTGTCTCAAAAAAAAAAAGAAAAGAAAGGAAAAAGAAAAACAAATGAAAACAATGGCAAAGTAACAGTTAAGAATAATCTATTATATACTTTCAAATAGCTAGAAGGAAAATATTGAACATTCCCAACACAAAGAAATGATAAATGTTTGAGAAGATGGATATGCTAATTACCCTGATCTGATCACTATACATTATATGTATCAAAACATCATTATGTACCCATGAATATGTACAATTATTATTTGTTAATTTAAGTAAACATATTTTTAAATAACTAAAGAAAATTATTTTGAGACTGGGGTCTCACTCTGCAGCCCAGGCTGAAGTGCAGTGGCACAATCTCGGCTCACTGAAGCCTCAACTTCCCAGGCTTGGGTGATCCTCCCACCTCAGCCTCCTGGGCAGCTGGGACTACAGGCACACACCACCACCATGCTCGGCTAATTTTTTGTAGAGATGGGTTTTGCCATGTTGCCCAGGCTGGGCTGGATCTCCTGGGCTCAAGCAACCCTCCTACCTCAGTCTCCCACAGTGCTACGATTACAGGTGTGAGCCACCATGCCCGGCCTAAAAGATGTTTTAGGTAATATATTCGAAGTGGATGTCTTTCAAAACAGAAAAAAACATTCACAGTGTAAAAAGTACAATGTGAAGATTCAGCTCCAGGAAAACAGTCATCAGAGGAAGGAAGTTCGTAACTACTCAGGTTCATTTTCTCTCTACCATTCTTACTAATAACATGTCCCATTCTGATCATTCCGCTGAAGAAATCAGACTTATCAAGAAATAAAAACAGATCACAGGAAGGCAGGGGAAGAATGTCAACTTCAGAAAAAACTGAGATCATTTCAGAGGTGCTGACAGATAATGGAAATGTCACCATGGCAAAACACTACCATCCTTTTGTGACATAACTGGGATAAAAATCCCTACAGACAACAATACCAAAGGGAATAAAATTAAGAGAGCTGGAAACAGAAAGAACAATTATGATCTGTTCTCATGTTTTATGCTGGAAAAATGAATTCACAGCAAGGGCCTTGGTGTCAATGTTAATTTTCCATACATGTGGAGCCTCAAAGAGATATCTAATACAGTTTCATATATACTTCTGCTAACTTGCTTACACCCTGAATGGGACTTTCAAAGGGGGAGAAAGTTAAAATGGGATTAAGGCACACGAATTAAAATAAACCCTTCCTGATGCACTAATTTTTCAGATCCCATAAAAGTCTTGGTCAAGTCCAAAGTGAGAGTGCTAAAATGGCATTGCACCCATAGAAATACAGATCTTGCTTCCAAAGATGAAGGGAAAGGAACATTTTCCACATATCTTGCAGTTGGTCACTTGCATACTTAGATCAAAGGGAGTAATCAAAGTTCCAAAAGAATTTCAGATTAGCTTTTACATCATCATGTGTCCCATGATTACAATTACCTGGACCCCCTAAAAATGAGTTTTCGATGCTACTGGGATTTGTCTTGGGGACAAGTGATAGGCAGTATACACCCATCGTCATGCTTTGGAAGTTACTGCAACGACACAGTCAATATCGTGTCTTTCATATGTCAGGCATCCTTGGACTCATTAACTCTTAAAAATCCCATCCATCACCCAGGACATAAAAGGTAAAAGTCACAACATTACTGACCAACCTTCAAGATAACTTCTCACTCACTACAATGAACACGATGTGTAAGAGGAAGACAGAAAACACAGTGTGACAATTGGGAAGAGGTGATAAAGGTGGGAGTGAAAATTAAGAGAGTCATCTACTATTTGTCTAGTGTTAGACTTGAAAAAGGGCTTAGTATATGATAGGCACTCAATAAATGTTCACTTAATCATGTACCAGTACAGAATTACTTAGCCATATCTGTCTGTCCAACACCATGCATATAAATACTCACCGTTTGACTAGGTTTTGATGAACTTGAAATTGGCGTGAAGAGGGAGTTAGTAAGAGGCCCCACAAAGAAACATAAAAAGGCAACTGTGGTGAACACCACCGGGTTACCAGATGAATACCATGTCTCCCCAGTTTTCTAGCCATTTTCTTACCCCAATAGGTTACAAAAGACATACTTTCAGCCATCATTTTTGCACAGAACTCCATTACGCTGGCCACTGGTGCAGACATCTGACCTATTATGAACCAATGAGAAACCTTCTCCCTGGAATTTACAATCAGGACTAAGAGATTCCAGTTTCAGTCCGGATGAACCCTTGAGTGGAAGAAATAAATGCTAGGAGTGTGGGCAGCCAGGCTCTGGGAAGCAGATCAGTCTATTTTGAGAGAACAGAAGAATGAAGCAAGAGCGCATTCGGCAGGAAATGATAAATACCTACAGAAAAACCTGATAAGGTTCAACTTAGTCCCCGGGTGTTTCCAAAACTGGCCTACACTGGATAACCCTTACCTTGGGTATGCTTCAGATACCCTTACAGTAAACATCCTCTTTTTATTTTCGCTCAAGAGCATTTATACTACTTGCAACGCAGAGCCCAACATAAAGACTACTCCTCTCTAACCAAAACAACCAAGAGACAAGGAAAAAATAAAAGATGACGCCACACAAAAGGAAGGGCAAAATAGCCCAGGGTGGTCCTTGAAACGAGGAGGAATCCACCATGTAGGCCCAGACCGGAGACTGGGAGCTCAGAGCAAGTGTATGGATGACATTTCTGTTCATCCTCGGTAGAAGGGTGAGAGTCACGTGGTGACGGAATTGGCTGGCGATATCAGCGTTGTTTTTACAATGTTTTAGTATCTGTGAATGCCACATTCTTTTCCTTTCTTGTACAGTCTTGTTTGAAACTCTGGCAAAACGCTGCACAGGGGAAGCAACTGGAAGTTGGCTGAGATGAAGTTATGTGATTTCAATTAAAAACATTCTCTCACTTGCGGCTTGCTACCGCCGGGGAAAATAAAGAACTGCAACGGCAAGGTTTTTTCCCTATTGAAAATATTTCTGTTAAGTTTCAGAACGGTGAAAATCATTTATCTACATACACAAATAACTTCTGTTCACCTTATATCGGGGCTCTGGTCCAATCCCCAGATTCTGCGAAAAAGGCAAATTTTGTATAGATTAATTCTACTGTTCTCATTTCCTCAGCACCCTCCACAATTTGCATGTATACATCCCAGAATGCCTAAAAACTCACAAATGCCTGCTATCCCACAGGGTTCCAATCATTAGCACTTTTACTAGTACATCCTTAGTCTGCTGCAGAAAATACTTACCAGGTTTTAAAATTCATTATTATTATTTTTTTAATACATCATTTTCACTACACAAAAAGAACTACTAAGACTGGTCTTCTCAAAAGGATAACATACTTCTTAATGTTGCCCCATGATATTTATTAAACACTAAAGAACGCAAAAATAACACATCTTTGTGAGAGTTCTCTGATATGGATTAATAATCATTTCTAAATACAGCAATAGTAGGGAATAAATGTCTGGATTTCCTTCTGTTTACTAAACAATATCTTATGGGTTGGTATTTTACTGCTTTACAAACACGAGGGAGACAAACAAGCAAAGCTGTAGGAGAGAAAACTCTCACATCGCAATTGTGTCTTCCCAGAGAATCAGATTCCTGAACACTGCGCCCACCTCCAAGGTATCTGACAAGGAGAGAAGCCACAGACTGCTCCCAGTCTGAACGCAAGCCCAGTCTCAAATAGTAGAATAAAAACAAACTCAGCCAAGATGGCTCCTTAACAATAAAATTCCCAGCAATTCAGGAAGACAGCAGCCCCTAGACACTGACTTGAGAACTTGAGAAGGCAGCCACAGCCCAGCCCCTCGCATATGCAAAAGTAAGCTCCTACATTCATTCCTGCAGGAAGCACCCCTGGCCCTCCTAAGAATCACAGCAGAAGGGCTGAGTTTTAGCTGTGAAAAGACAGACTTGAGCTCTCTTACCTGTACCAGCCTGTGGCTCCCTCCCACTTATTCCAATTTGGGACAGGCATCCAAGGCTCTTCCTGCAACTCTGAACGGGGCGGATCCTGCCAAGTCTCTGCTCTCACCTGAATGCAAGAAACTGAGCATGCTCTCCATCACGGAGCAGCACCAGGGCAGGACACACGCCATTACCACCAGCTTGGGAATCAGACCAGATGAGCAGCATCACCCTGCCAACATTACCATTAACCTCAGGAAATCAGAGAGAAAACAAAAATTGCCTTAAGGAGCTTTAACAAAGTCAGAAATTAAGGATCAAAAGGAAGAGAATGAAAGCGGTCATAGGTGTCACTAAATGTCTAGAATGAGGCCACCAAGGTCAATCCAGTAAAAATCAACAGGGGTTCTCAGATCAAAGTCTTTTTGGGGGGGAGTGGTGGGGACAGGTATCACTGTCACACAAGCTAGAGTGCAGAGGCACAATCTCAGCTCACTGCAGCCTCAACCTCACAGGCTAAAGCAATCCTCCCACCTCAGCCTCCCAAGCAGCTGGGACTAGGACTACTGGCGCACACCAACGCTCCCAGCCAATGTTTATTTTTTGTAGAGACAGGGTCTCTATGTTACCTAGGCCGGTTTTGAACTCCTGGGATCAAATGATCCTCCCACTTTGGCCTCCCAAAGTGGTGGGATTACAGGCATAAGCCACCACAGCTTTAAGTCTTAATATAATACAAGAGTGGCAAGTGGAAGCTTGGACTAGGAGTCCTGGGTATGTATCCCATCTGCGGTTTCCTACTCAGACGTGACTGTGGGCAAGTAACTTCCCTCCAGAGCTCAGTTCCCTCATTTACAAAACCGAGATAACAGCAGTGCCTACTTCCTAGGGCAGCATGAGAATGAAAATGCTGGCACACAGAGAGCACACTCCTGAAATGTTCTTATCAAATGTAATGCAACACACACATACGCACAAACCCACATGCCTGCACATACACACACCTTCTCCAGAGATCAGTTTCCCTAAGACAGAGGGAAAAGAAGGTACTTTCTGAAAGGTTTCGTTTTTATCCTTGCCAGTCAGCTTGATTTACTCACACTTCCTAAGTGCTTCTTATTTTCAATCTGCCTAAAATCAGGCACAGAAAATAATTCTAGGCCAGATGCAGTGGTTCACGCCTGTAATCCCAGCACTTTGAGAGGCCAAGGTGGGAGGCTCACCTGAAGTCCGGAGGTCGAAACCAGCCTGGCCAACATGGTGAAATCCTGTCTCTACTAAATATGCAAACATTAGCCAGGTGTGGTGGTGCACACCTGTAATCTCAGCTTCTCGGAAGGCTGAGGCAGGAGAATTGCTTGAACCCAGGAGGTGGAGGCCTGGTGGAGGTTGCAGTGAGCTGATAGTGCACCACTGCATTCCAGCCTGGGTGACAGAGCAAGACTCCTTCTTTAAAAAAAAAAAAAAAAAAAAAAAATAGAAAAGAAGAAAATAATTCTAAATTCTTCAAAACCATGTAAATCTAGCAAATTCGAAAGGAGCACAGACTACTTAATCTTTGAGGAAGCTGTCAAGATTGTGCCTTAACTTTTTGACTCAGTTCTCACCTTTCCAACTAATTCCAGGCAGTAAAGAGACATCACTACCCTGATGGCTGATATTTCACAACATATGCAGCAAGGAGAGCCAATGAGGGCAAGAATGGCCTGGACTGACCAACCCTATTTCAGTTTCTGTTTTGCCTGCTTGACTCTCAGGATTAGAAGGGCGATAAAATCACCCAATCTCAGGCCCCTTCTCACCTACCACATCTCCAAAGAGACATCTACCCTCTGACATATCAAACGGGGTGACAGGAAGCTCAGTTCCTGCTAAAACCCTTCCAGTGAATGGCCACTGCCCTTAGAACAAAATCCATACCCCTGACCATGGCTTTCAGGGCCCTGTGGCCCGGCCTCTGCTGCCCTTCCTAACCCAGCTCCCACTGCTCTCCCCCAGACCTACCCTCATCCAACACTCCAAGCTCTGCCCACTTCTAGGATGTTGCTTCCACCATCCCTCAGCCCAGAATGCCCTTTCTCTATCATTCCTATCTCTAGCTTTCTCATTCTCCAGGTCTTAGACCACCCTGGCTAAGACAGATCACCTACCCACCATTCAGTTCACAAGTGTCATTGACAAAATAGTGAAGAGTTTAATTGTTTACAGCCTGCCTCCCTTTCCTCACTAGACTGGAAGCTCCAGGAGGGCAGGGTCATATGCTGGTCACCAAGCACCTGCCATATGGGGAGGGTGACCAGGCACATAAGATGGTGACTGCCTCTTGAGACTGCCTATCTCCTCTTTGGGCAGCATTTGGAGACAAAGCTTAAGCAGGTAACAGGACAAGAAAAGGCCTCATCCTGGAACTTTCTCTGCAATGGAAATCACTACATATTCAACAAAAATAGGTACTCCATATAGGAGATTTAACCAGAACCCCACATTACAATACACAGGGGAGCTTAAAAATTACACTAAAAATAATAACACTAACACCAATGCCTATGCTATATCCCCAAGATTCTGATTTAATTGACATTAAATCTGGTTTATGTGATTTAAATGATATATTCAGCTAGGGTTGAAAACTACTGTTTTAGAGCACTGCTTCTCAAACTAGTTGTGAGAAAGGACCAGCGGTTTCTTATTTCCCAAAGTATCAAAAGACAATAAAAATTAATGACCAGAAAAAACACATGCACACACTACAAAATACAAGATCCAACTTTTAATTATTAAACTCAACAGACAGACAATTGTCCTGTGCAATTACATTTCTTTATCTTAGCCTGGGCAACACAGTGAGACCTCATCTCTATGAAATATTTTTTTTTTCTAATTAGCTGGGCATGGTGGTGTACACCTCTAGTCCCAGCTACTTGGGAGGCTGAAGTAGGAGGAACACTTCAGCCCAGGAGGTCAAGGCTGCAGGGAGCTATGATCATGCCACTGCACTCCACCCTGGGTGACACAGTGAGACCTTGCCTAAAAATAAAAATAAGTAAATAGATAAATAATTCTTTTTCTTCTTCGTTTTTTAGAGACAGGGTCTCATTCTGTTGCCCAGGTCAGTCTTGAACTCCTGGGCTCAAATGATTCTCCGACCTCAGCCTCCCAAGCAGCTAGGATTACACACTCAGTCAATTACTATTATATTTCTAAATTCTAAGTCTCAATTTCTATATTTACACCATTGTGCACAGGTTAACAAAAACAGACTTTGCACCTCAGCTCAGGTCTACAGAGCAAATTTAGAGTAGCACTACTCAGAAGTTACAGAAAAAGGACCAAATGTAGTCTAACAACTTAGTTGAGGACTGCACACTACTCAAATTGTACTACACGGCAGTAAATGACTACATATCTAGACAGGAATGCACCACACAGATCAGAACAGACTTGTCATCTGACAGATTTTTGTGGTGCTTTCCGGATATAAGAAAGCGTTCTCCGAGTGTTTTTAAAATACGGAAATAATAGAGTTTCTGGGATGGTTTATGCACAATTAAGACATTCTCTTATTAAAAACATAACCTTGCTTTTTCTCACTTGGTTTCTTTAACATCACTATATTTGAGCATGTGTTTTGCATTAGCTAATAATTCAGAAGTGTGTCATTCTTCTCCCTGAAAATATACTGTTACCATGAAGGCACATCTTGAAAATGGTAGCATCTAACAATAAAAAGAATATATTACTCAAAATAGCACTAAACTAGGAAAGGGAAACTGATGGTCTGAAGTGAATTCAAGCATGGGAGACATCAATGTGGGTTGGAATAGCATGTAAAGGGTCCATGAAGAAGGAAGCACCATGGCTGGGTGCTTAAAGAGAGGTTTAGGATGAGGCAGGCAGATGGGAGCAGGGAAGGAATTTCAGCCCAGTTTGAAGGGCAGCACATCCACTGGTCAGTTTAACACAGGGCTGAACCATAGCAAAGGCAAGATGCAATGGGTGGGCTTCTTTTCCCATGGGGTATCACCCTCCCCTTCTTCCAGGCCCATTCCTGCCCTCCACAAAAGTATCCACAAAAGTCAATGTTTTCATTAAACTCTCAAGGGAAAGGCCAAAGACAAAGAAAAGTTTCAATAATCAAAAACAAAATCTATAGCCATCTTAGCTGGGCATGGTGGCTCATGCCTGGAATCCCAGCACTTTGAGAGGCTGAGGCGGGCAGATCACTTGAGGTCAGGAGTTAGAGACCAGCCTGACCAACATGGTGAAACCCCATCTCTACTAAAAATACAAAAATTAGGTGGGTGTGGTGGTGGGCGCCTATAATCCCAGCTACTAGGGAGGCTGAGATAAGAGAATAGCTTGAACCTAGGAGGCAGAGGTTGCAGTGAGCCAAGATCACGCCATCGCACCACAGCCTGGGCAACAGAGCAAGACTGTCTTTTAAAAAAAAAAAAAAAAATCTACAGCCATCCTAGTAAGTTTCAGCAAAAAAAGAACTTGACAATGTACTTCTGGACCTGAACAGTGGTGGAGAAACGAGATTTCCCTTTTGTCTCTACCACTGATCCACAAATTCAGTGAGAAAAATCTTGCCTCTTGTTTACAAAAAAAAAAAAAATCCACTTGGTGAAGACTAAGGATTTGTAAAAAGAAATGGCTTGCAGGGCACAGTGGCTCACGCCTGTAATCCCAACACTTTGGGAGGCCGAGGCGGGCGGATCACAAGGTCAGGAGATCGAGACCATGGTGAAACCTCGTCGCTACTAAAAATACAAAAAAAAATTAGCTGGGCGCGGTGGCGGGCACCTGTAGTCCCAGCTACTCAGGAGTCTGAGGCAGGAGAATGGCATGATCCTGGGAGGCGGAGCTTGCAGTGAGCCGAGGTCGTGCCACTGCACTCCAGCCTGGGGAACAGAGCGAGACTCCATCTCAAAAAAAAAAAAGAAATGGCTTGATGATAAAATTAACATGAATTCAACTCTACTGCCTAAGGAGAGCCCTTAATTAGATTTTTCAAATTGCTAAAAATATTACTGCTTAACTCCCTTTGGTTTCAAAAAATAGCAGGATGTATAATATTATTGAAAATAAACATTTTATTAATATATATGTTATTCTCATGGATCCTTCAGATAACTCTAGTGGGTGGATGAGATTATCCTTTTCACAGGCTGAGACCTGGTAAGGCTGAGTTATTTGCTCAAAGTTCTACAGCTTGTCAGTGACAAAACCAAGACTTAAACCCAGGTCTCTGTTACCAAATCCTTTGAAAGTCACCACATGCAAAGTACTTATCCCTCCATACCTGCCTTCCCTGGAACTTATAACAACTCAGTCAGTCAAACTTTGGCTATGGAAATATAAGCAACTTTGGAAGTAAAATGGGCACATTAAAAGCAAATGCAGAGATTGGTTAAAAATCTAGGAATCCACTGCCCTCCGGAAATGACAAACCAGAAGACTTGATCTTTTTCAGGTTGAAGTCTTCAGTGGATCCGGTGTTATGGGATGCCCAGTCCTGAATTCTCATTCAGAATTGCCATTGCTCCCTCTAGGCAACTTCACTCTAACTTCCTGTGAGCCTGAGGCTATTCCTTCTCCACCTCAATTACCTTCTCAAGCATTGGATGGTCTTTTCACGCTTGTTCCTGCCTCAGAGTCTTGGTGCTTGTCATTGGCTTTTTAGGAAACATTCTTGTCCCCAGTATCCATTTGCCTGACTTGGCCCCATATTTGTGTCTCAACTCAAAATATCTCCTCTGCCAAGGAGCTAGCTAGGAACACCCTGTCACGTGTTACCCCGGCTCCAACCCTCTCTGTCAAATCCCTCTGTTTTACTTTCTCTCTAGTGCTTATGATTATCTGAAATTCTTATGATTCATGGGGCATGCAAACACCACACGAGCACAACTCAAAAAGAGAGAATCAAAGTTAACACAAGAAATACACCAAATGCCACTCATAAACAAACATGCCCTGAAGGAAAAGTTCTTATACATGAATTCAAAATAACAGAAGACATCAAATATTGAATATTTTGCTAGCTCACATACACCACACAATAAGAAACACTCAAAAGTATTATATGCAGAAAATGTCCACAAAACAACAAAACACTAACCTCTTTTTCCTGGTGTTGAACACTCTTCTTTCTGCCAATACTGTCCACAATAATCCTTAATATTTTTTTTTTTTTTTTTTTTTTTGAGACAGAGTCTTACTCTGTCGCCCAGGCTGGAGTGCAGTGGCGCGATCTCAGCTAACTGCAACCTCTGCCTCCCAGGTTCAAGCTCTGCTGGGATTACAGGCACCCGCTATCACGCCTGGCTAATTTTTTGTATTTTTAGTAGAGATGGGGTTTCACCATCTTGACCAGGCTGGTCTTGAACTCCTGACCTCATGATCCACCCACCTTGGCCTCCCAAAGTGCTGTAATTAGAGGCATGAGCCACCACGCCCGGCCAATCTTTATTATTTCTAAATGAAACAACTTTTAATTCCTGCATATTATCTTCTATATTTTTCTCTCTATGAAATAAGCAAGGTTGCAAAAATCAGCTACAGAAAAACTAATATCTGAGTTGTCCAATGTAAAGGACATTAGGACTCCCTGGCCGACTTCCCCTCCGGAAAACGTGGATCAGTCTTTCCAACAGACTCCTGGGGCAGCTCTCCAGCCTGCCTTATCATTAGAGGACTCTCTTGGTCATGAACCACAGTGACCATTCACAGTCTACATTTCCATCTATAACACAGTGGGGCAGACAATCAGAAGTCTGCTTACTCTCAGCATGTTATGCTGACACAAATCAATTTTTTAATAAAAGTAGTAAATTTATGGTTATAAAATATAGAGGATGACGTCTAGTTGTGATCAAATAACCCATTTTCTAGGGACGGCCTTTCATAATGCCAATTCCATGCACAATTGGGAATCAAATTAAGGTGTGTCTATGACCAAGCAGAGTATTCTCATTACGAAAAGGCTTTGCTCACAGTGCCTCATGAAGCTACCCTCAAAATGTATTCAAGTATATAAATTCTCTCTTCCTGTACTGACACCATCACTGAAGAGCTAGTATCAACATTATTTCCATAGCCCACCTTTAAGGAGTTAATGTAGTCTGGGCATGGTGGCTCATGCCTGTAATCTCAACACTTTGCAAGGCAGTGACAGGAGGATCACTTGAGCCCAGGAGTTCAAGATCAGCCTGGGCAACAAAGTTGAGACCCCGTCTCTATTAAAAAAAAAAAAAAAAAAAAAAAAAAACTATTTAATTAGCTAGGTGTTGTGGCACATGCCTGTAGTCCCAGTTACTTGGGAGGCCAAAGTGGGAGGACTCGCTTGAGCCTGAGAGGTTGAAGCTTCTGTGAGCCGTGATCACACCACTGCACTCCAATCTGGGTAACAACGCAAGACCCTGTCTCAAAAAAATAATAATTAGCCCATTGTGGTGGTGGGCGCCTATAATCCCAACTACTCAGGAGGCTGATGCAGGAGGATCACTTGAGGTCAAAAGATCAAGGCTGCAGTGAGCTGTGATCATACCACCACAGTCCAGCCTAAGTGACAGAGTGAGACCCTATATCCCCAAAAATTAAAAATAAAATAAAATAAAATAATTTAAAGTAACTGCTGCCCGTTTTATTTCAGGGATGTGGGGATTCCAAGCAAGATAATCAAACCCAGATAGTATCTACACCAGCGATCCCTAACCTTTTTGGCACCATGGACCGGTTTGGTGGAAGACAATATTTCCATGGGCCAGGGGTGGGGGATGGTTTTCAGACTAAACTGTCCCATCTCAGATCATCAGGCACTAGTTAGATTCTCATAAGAAGTGCACAACTAGATCCCTCACATGTGCAGTTCACAACAGGGTTCACACTCCAATGAGAATCTAACGCCACCACTGATCTGACAGGAGGCGGGGCTCAGGCAGTAATGCTCACTTGCCCAGTGCTCACCTTCTGCTGTGCAGCCCAGTTCCTAACAGGCCACAGACCAGCATCGGTCCATGACCTGGGGGTTGGGGACCCCTGATCTAGCTCATAACCTTCTGTCTGTATTTAGATAATATTACCTTAAATAACTGAATATAAAACAATAAACATGTTTAGGTATTTGGGGCTGCCAAAGTGAAGAGTTACAGAGTACTTTTGTTAACAGAGAGATATAACCGAGAACTCAAATTTGGAAAAAGATCTTTTATCCCCCCATGAAAAAGTATACCAGTTATCACAATGAAAATACATTTAAAAATGAGGATAAATACAATGCCGTACTGTTGACAATACACAAGTCTTTCAAATGCATATTCCAGAGGAAAAACAAGCATCCTTGAAAATCAATCATTGAAAACCAACCAATAAAGTATGCCACCATTGCAAGTGGCTTTCCTGTTTACATACTAATCTACTAAGTAAGTGGTTGCCGGGGCAGCACCAATGCAAACACTGATATGATGGAGGACGTGGAGGCATGAGATAGCTGGGAAAGTGATCATCTAATCTGAGAAAAGAGTCACTACTGCTTATTAAAGAACTACTTATTTAAAATATCCTGCAGTAGAAACGAGTGCCCCTCAACCTCCATCAAAACTCTACAGTGGCTTCCCGTCACTGTCAGGTCATAATCCCAAAATACCTCTTTCATTTTACTTCCCGACGTAAAGGTCCTGACCTAGTAGCTAAATCTCTGCTCATCACCTATCCAACACAGTACATGGATGTCTACCTTCAGGCCTCTTTCGGACACGGTGGACTTTTGCTATCCAACATCTATGTTCCCCATTTCTGATAGAAGCAATCCAGTTTTGTCAGACGAAAATAGCTTATCTCCATAGGCTGGTTTAGACATTTTACTCAAACTGGGACATCTGAACATTTGTCCATGGAATTTGAATTTCAGGCAGAAAAAGACTGAAAAGGGTTGGAGTTGGCTCATCCTCCAGGGGATGCTCTACCACCAGCAGCCCCAGAGCTGCCCAGTGTCCACCTTTCTGATCCCATTTTTCAGATGTTTCTCAGATCCTGTAAACTACTCCACATATCTATCGTTTGTTTACAACAAATTTATTTTCTGCTTAGTGTGGATTCAGGGTAGAGTTTTTTTTTTTTGCACTTAGGACCAAAGTATATCCTAACTTGCATGCTTATTAAAGTCATTCTTAAACCTTGGGATCAAAACTCAACACCTCTGATTATTTTTAACCCTTTCAAAGCCACACCCCAACAGCATAAGCACTCTCTCTTCAAAACTTTTATGTAAGTCTATTATATATTCTTAATGTTTTCATTTACCCCATTCTCCAAACAAATTACCAAATCATATTTTATAGCCCATTGGATTATTTCCTAGCATCAAATTTGGCACCTAGAAGGTGACACAAATTTTTTTATCTATTATTAATGTTTCTGTGTAAGGCACTGTGCTTAGTGGCTTCCCATTCATTACTGCATTTAATTCCTCAATATAGGCGGGGTTATCTTATCTGGAGGATAACCACACCAAGGCAAAGAGATTAACTTGCCCAAGGGCATTTACAGCTACTAAATGGACAAACTGAGATTTAAATCCAAGTGTGCCCTTGAAAGCCTAAATTCTCAATCACTGATGATAGAATTTGAAAGGGAAAAGGTAGGTGTGAAAATAATTCTATCTTAGACATATTTATTCTGTCATCTCTCGAGTCTAGATATGAAACTGCCCACTGACATGTTCATGAACCCAATCTTGAAAGCTATTTAAGTTTAAATGAAACAATGCATTACTTCAGGTAAATGGAAAACAAACAAAACTCTGATCTCAAAAAAAAAAAAAAAAAAAAGAGTTCTGCTTCCTAAATCATACACATCGTGTTCTCAGACTGTAGAATTTCTCTCTAATCTGCTCTGACAAAACCAAGTCAGGGACTGGGGAGACTTGAACAGCAGGCTGAAAAACTGGAAGAGCCCAGTCTGGGATTAAAAACTAGCTACAAGGGGATAATTCACATATAAATCATTACGATTCGGGGATGGTTAAAAGCAGCTCACATCTGGTTTTATTTGGGCTCCCTGCTTCGTCTAATAAACAAGTACATGTTTAGTTTAAACAAACAAAAATAGGTAACAAAAAAGTGTTTCTCAGGTCACACACAAAGCAGGATTAGTTTGGAAAATGAAGACCAGAACCTGGAAAACCAATTTAAGTACCTCACCAAGAGACCCTGACCAAGTGACTTAATCTCTTAGGACCAGTTTCCTTAATCAAATAGGGAAATAAGGATTTTTTTTTTTTTCTAGTTACCTTAGAAGATTATTATGAGAATCAAAAGAAAGCATAAATGTGGAAAATTGTATCAACTCTGACAAGACATTAGCAAATATCCCCAGAGGAGGTCAAGCAGGCCTACCTGAGTCTACAAGTGGACAAGTTTGTCAAATACACTATAAATGGCTACACTAGGGACAAGTCACGAAAGGAAAACCAGACACAGCACCTATACCAGCAAACAACCTATCAGACATCATGAAGAATAAAGTAAACTTTTATCTAGTCTGATCTCTTTAAATACTACCAAGCCATGAAGGGCTGGGCGTGGTGGCTCACGCCTACAATCCCAGCACTTTGGGAGGCGAGGCAGGTGGATCACGTGAGGTTAGGAGTTCAAGACCAGTCTGGCCAATGGTGAAACCCCGTCTCTACTACAAAAATTAGCCAGGCATGGTGGTGCACGCCTGTAATCCCAGATACTCAGGAGGCTGAGGCACAGGAGGCAGAGGTTGAACCCAGGAGGCAGAGGTTGCAGTGAGCAGAAATTGTGCCACTGAACTCCAGCCTGGGCAACAGAGCAAGACTCTGTCTCAAAAAAACAAACAAACAAAAAATAATAAATAAACATTTCCAAGCCATGAAGTTCAAATCTTTAAGAACCATTTTCATATTTGACAAACTTGCATTTAGATGGAATTGGGATTATTCCTCCTCCCCAACCCCCAAAAATATCCAAAACATGGTTCAATGCTTCCAGGTAATTTCTCCCTAAATTCTGACCTAAATTTGGGAAAGGCAACCCCAAAGTATGGCCTGTAGAAAGCTAAAAGGTATAGGTTGTTTTGGAAGATGGGGAGGTGGTGTTCAGAAAGAAGAGATTCCAGAAAGGGTTCTGTTAGTTCACTAATTAGGAAGATGCTGCGTTGGGCAAAACAGGTTCCTTAAATAAAGTACTGCTTGGAGCATTTACCATGAGACGTCTTTCAAATCTCTAACAAAGTGTTGGAATAAAAAGCATTTCGCAAACTTATTTGCAAAGAGCATCCTTTAGGCAGGTGTTCCATGGAAAACAAACTGAAAACACAGCAGAAGAATGGTTAACGGAGGAAATACATGGAGGAGAAATTCCTTCAAAACATATTGTACTTTTTGAAGGCAATGTGAATAGAGTACCATGGAGGAATTCTACCACCGACTGTGTGTCCCAAGGTCTTTATCTTCAATTCAAGGGGCCCTAACGCTCCTGAATATTCTTGGTAATGTAGAAAACACTCACATGGACCCAGACAGCAATTGCTTCAAAGCCAGAGAGTCCATTAGAAAAGACAAAGGGAGGCAAAGAGGGAAGAAAAGAGGATCTTAGACCCTCCTTTCTCCCCCTAATGCTTATTAACAACTAATTGTCTTTCATATTTTCTCCATTAGATTTAGCTTCATGATCAAAATCACCTCAGGGCATATTATAATCAACCAAACATCAGCCTTCAGGAGATGCACCATATGACGACATCCACAGGTCAGCATACATATTCAGCCAGCATAAACCGGCGGGGACTTCTACCAACAGAGGGCCTTCTATGAAAAGCCTGGGAAAAAAGTCAACTCTGTTGCACATTGAGCACCGTAAATCCAGCAACATTTATTTGAGAGCAAAGATCGATTTGTTAACTAATTAATCTGAACCCACAAATGAACACATTCTAACTGAGATACTTCGTGGCTTCGTGGTTTCTGCTACCACAAATTCAAATGCCATCAGGGCCCATGCAGATAACCTCAACTAGTGAAGCAGACAATGCCAGAGAAAGTAGAGAATTATGGAGACTAAGGGGGGACCTGAGAAGAGACCTCAAGGCATTCATGCTCAATTCAATTAAAACATAGTGCTGACTCTACCTCCCCTCAGACAAAACAAAACAGGTGCAGTCCAAATTCAGCCCACAGGCTACCAGTTTGAGAGCTCTGGGAGGGCCACCATCCTTAAGAGTATTTGGGTCTAATGTTCAATAAATGCCTAATGAGCATATTAAATTTACAAATCATAAAGTTGAGAACAGTGTCAACCCAAATGTGTCAAATAAATTTGCTTACGGTGGATGGATATTTGCAGGATATATGTATATATACAAAGGGTTTCAGCACTGTACAACTGAGTTCAATGCCTTAGGGTAACCTGCTGCATGACCTGGGGTGAGGTATGTTATCTTTCTGGGCATCGACTTCCCCATCTATAAAATGAAGATAATAGCACCCCCTTGGGGTAGTAGTGAAAGTTACACAGGAATAAATTTGTAAAGCTCTCAGCATGTAGTAAGCACTCAATAAATGATAGTTGATAATTTTTTTACAAAGTATATTTAGGTTAGTATTATAATGCACATTTAGAACAATTCATGTGAGGACAAAGCCTCTCTTAGGAAAACTGTGTGGTAAATGATGTTGATCAGTCCCTTGCAAGAAACTGCTAATCATATGACCAGTCTCACTTAGCCTCCTGCCAGACAGAGGTCATGAAAGGATGCTGGTGCCACCTCATGGTAATGCTCAGAGACCGGAGGAGATACAAATGCTAGTACTGTTCACATTTGAACAGCAGCTTGTACACATTTAGCATTAATTCTGTTAAATATTTTTAAACACTCAATTCAGAAGCGTAAATCCAAACACCAACGGGATGCTAACACATTGCTCCATGCCAAACACCTTGCAATGTGCACAGTCATTTGCCCTCTAAAATTCACACCCGTTCAAGTTACTCTTCTCACCCTGTCTTCCAGCAGATGATCTGCACACTTGCCCCTTTTTAGACACTGGCTGCTTTCTCCTACAGAAAATTTAAATTCCAACTTGTTTGGGCCTTTTTTTTTTTTTAATCCCTGAAGAGACTGGGACTGGGAAGAGGAAAAATGATGAAGTAATAACACACAGGTGCTTCCTACCTAATTAAAAGAAAAGTTTACAGCTGCACTGGTAGTGAATCACCCCTATGGGTTATCCACGTGTATCCTTCAAGTGGCACGTAGTTCCATTAAGAGCCATATTCCATATGCTTTCCCGAAAACTGCCTTCTCTTTGCTTGCTAAAATGATGACTATCAGGTAACTAATGGCATTTTACACTTCCTGGCTTTCCTCTCTATGGACAAACCAGTTCATTTGTGTTTCCTTATTTCTAAAAATAAATAACCCTGGAAAAAGGACTCAGAACTCAGTAAATCAAGTTTCAATTTATGTTGAAAAAGCAAAATGCAAATTTGTGTATATATTATTTCTCTGTAAGAAATACATATACATTTATATTATACACATATAAAATATGAATATATTTATATAACATGTATATGTTTATATACATATGTATAATATTCTATATACAGTATATTATATATATTCATGTATTTCTTTCTTTTCTTTGAGACAGAGTCTTGCTCTGTTGCTCAGGCTGGAGTGCAGTGGCACGTTCTCAGCTCACTGCAACCTTTGCCTCCTGGGTTGATATAATTCTCATGCTTCAGCCTCCCAAGAAGCTGGGATTGCAGGCACATGCCATCACACCCAGCCAGTTTTTTTTGTATTTTTAGTAGAGATGGGGTTTCACCATCATAGCCAGGCTGGTCTCCAATTTCTGGCCTCAAGTGATCTGCCCGTGTCAGCCACTGTATTAGTCTGTTCTCACACTGCTTGATAAAGACATACCCAAGACTAGATAATTTATAAAGAAAAAGAGGTTTAATTCCATTGCTGGGGAGGCCTTACAGTGATGGCAGAAGGCAAAAGGCAAGCCTTACATGGTGGCAGGCAAGAGAGAAAATGAGAGCCAAGCGAAAGAGGAAACCCCTTATAAAATCATCAGATATCGTGAGACTTTTTCACTACCACAAGAATAGAATGGGAAAAACCACTCCACGATTCAATTATCTCCCACCAGTTCCCTCCCACAACACATGGGAATTATGGGAGCTACAATTAAAAATGAGATTTGGGTGGGGACACGGCCAAACCGCAATCACCTCCCAAAGTGCTGAGATTACAGATGTGAGCTACTGCACCCAGCCTATATACATGAATTTCTTACTTAAGTATATATATCATACACACACAAACACACACACACACAGACACACATCCTGCCACTACGTCCAGAGAAACCAAATAATGAAATAATGAGGATAGGAGAAGACAGTTGTCAGGGATAAAACCTACTGTTCTCACTGTATACTTTTTAAAATCTTGGATAATTGTACACATAATATATTAATGGTCCAAAAAAGTTACCTTTGACTTCTTTAAAAATTTGTCTGGACAAATTTTTCTTGTTTCCTTATATTTTAAATTTAAGGCGTTTCTTATATTTTAAATTTATAATGTCAAAGGTAACTGAAATAATCTGTTTTTATTTCTTAAGCTTATCCTTAGACATTTCCACCTTCTTACATATAAAGAGAAAAACATCTAGAAAGATACATATCATACTATTAAGTCTTAAGGAAGAGGAGTTACGTGGGATTACAGGGTTTCCTTTCTCCTCTATCCTTCTGCATCACTAGTAGCACTTTTGAAATTGAAAAATAAAACCAACAGTGAGATACCACTACACACCTATTAGTATAGTTAAAATCCTGAACACTGACACCACCAAATGCTGACAACGATGTGAGCAACAGGAAGTCTCACTCATTGCTAGTGGGAATGCAAAATTATATTGCCACTTTGGAAGATAGTTTGGCAGTTTCTTACAAAACTAAACATAATCTTACCACACAATCTAGCTAGCAATCATGCTCCTTGGTATTCAGCAAAGGAGTTGAAAACTTATGTCCACACAAAAACCTGCATATGAAAATTTATAAAAGTTTTATGTGCAATTACCAAGTCGTCCTTCAGTAAATGAATGGATAAAAGAACTATGGTACTTCTAGACAAGGGAATATTACTCAACACTAAAAAGAAACACACCATCAAGCCATGAAAACACATGGAGGAAACTTACAAATGCATATTGCTAAGTGAAAGAAGCCAATGTGAAAAGCCTACATATTATATGATTCCAATTATCTGACATTCTGGAAAAGGCAAAACGATGCAGAGAGTAAAAAGATCAGAAATTAGGGGGCAGGGAGATAAATAAGCAGAGCACCAAGAACTTTTAGGCAGTGAAACTAGTCTGTCTATTACAATGGTGGACACATGTTATTATATATTTGTCCAACCCTATAAAATGTACAACACCAAGAATGAACCCTAATGTAAACTACAGTCTTTGGATGATAATGATGTGTCAATGTAGGTTCATCAGTTGTAACAAATGTACCACGTTGGTGGGGGATGTTGATAATGGGGGAGGCTGTGCACAGGCTGGAAGCAGAGGGTACATGGGAAATCTCTGTACCTTCCTCTCAATTTTATTGTGAATCTAAAAAATGCTCTAACAAAGTCTAATGTTTTTAAACAGCTACTCAGAAAAACAAAAGAATGAAACTAATTTTACAGTTACAAAGAGAGTATCTACACACTGAGGTAGGGTCAGAATCAGTAAACGTGAATTCCTATCATTAAGCATTTTTATTAAATTCCCAGAAGGGCATCTGTAGTTTAAGAAGGAACTTACATAACTCTCTCAGGTCAATTTTCTGCACTCTTTATTTTGCTCCTCTTGGTTAAAAATATGGGGTTGGGAACATTCACCTGTGCACTATACTCTTTTGAGGATCTATAGTAGTGTCTTGCTCTACAACATTCTTTTTTTTTTTTTTTTTTTTTTTAAGACGGAGTCTCAGTCTGTCACCAGACTGAAGTGCAATGGTGCGATCTCAGGTCACTGCAACCTCCGCTTCCCGGGTTCAAGAAATTCTCCTGCCTCAGCCTGCCAAGTAGCTGGGATTACAGGCACACACCACCATGCCCAGCTAATTTTTGTATTTTTAGTAGAGACAGGGTTTCACCATGTTGGTCAGGCTGGACTCGATCTCGTGACCTCATGATCCACCTGCCTTGGCCTCCCAAAGTGCTGGGATTACAGGCGTGAGCCACCGTGCCCAGCCTCCACAACATTCTTAAACTGACTTATTTTGCCAACAAATGAGTTGTTTTCATCCTATCGCTTGGTGGCTATGCAGGTCAGCTTAAAATTATTGTTTGCTTAAATTCAGAGAATTTAAAATGCTCTTCTTTTCAAATTATCCCTACCACCAAATAAATGCAAGTTAAGTAGAATGCTTACAAAAAGTTAAGAGGAGTTCAATTATACTGCAGAATCATCTGTTTTTCTTAAGGAAGGATAATAAACCTCATTTTCAAACAAACAAGCAAACAAAACAAAATGCAAACTAGTCAAAATGGAATCCCAAATTATTAGAATCCCAAATTATTCTGTCAAACAATACTGTGCCCACAGGGGCACTCACTATACATGAAACCAGACAGTATGGTTAACATTGATTTGTGAAGACTGAAGACTATCAGTTTTCATGATCCTTGCTCAGCACAGTTCCACTGGCTTTTCCTTTGGAGAACACTAAATTAATTTCATTGAATTTGAGGGAGCTTTCCCCCCAGGAGACAAAACGCCAACTTCTCATTCTGAAATTATAAATGTAAAAACAACTTGATTTTCTACTCCTTAACCTCCAAAATGCTTACACAAGGACCAGATGTAACAGCTCATGCCTGTAAATCCCAGCACTTTGGGAGGCTAAGGCAGGAGGATCATTTGAGCCCAGGAGTTTCAGACCAGCCTGGGCAACATAGGGAGACCCCATCTCTACAAAAAAAATTTTCTAATTGGCCAGGAGTGGTGGCACACACCTGTGGTCCCAGCTATTTGGGAGGCTGAGGGGGAGGATCTCTTGAGCCCAGCAGTTTGAGGTTGTAGTGAGCTACAAATGTGCCACTGTACCCTAGCCCGGGTGACAGAGCAAGACCCTGTCTCAAAAAAAAAAAAAGAAAGAAAAACAAAAACAAACAAAAAACAAAACAAAAACAAAAAAAAAATGTTCACACTAGAGAAGGTATCAGGAGGTAATTTGGATATATTTTCATTCTCATTCTCTCTCTTTCTCTCGCTCTCTCTCATTTTTCAAGTTAGAAAAAGGCATAATTCCCCATTCGACGCTTTGTTAACAGTGACCATTATAGAAGGCTGGAATACTTTCCCTCATATAGTCTGTTAGCCTGCTTCCTAATATCTAACTACTGCTTTGAACATTAGAACTCTCAGTTATAGCGAGATATCACAGACCTTCCATCATCTTGCCCCCTTTTAACATTTTTCAATCTCATCCCGTTGGTCACCAACTTAAGATTCCTGGAAACTCAGGAATGAAATAAATCTAAGTGGTCACTTGGTCTAACTTCAGATCCGATGTTTAAATTCACACAAACTTCTCGCAGTGACCCAGACTAGTCTCAGAGAACTCCGAATCAGTGAACAAACCACACTTCTTGGCAGCCACACTTATTTTAGGGAGCTTTTGCACATCACAAATTACCCACAACAGTCCTGTTCATATCCTTTAGGGCCCACACAAAATGAGGCAGATTTCATTTACACATATTAGCCATCTATTTAAAGAACTGTTTTCCACCTGCTTCCTGCTGTATTTTTTTCTTCCAGCTAAACACCTAGACCTGTGCCCTCAATTTCTCAAAGATCCCTGTGATAGTCATTAAAAACAGTGCTATTAAAAAACAAGGGCTCTAAAATTATCTTCCTTTTAGTTTTAAGCAGTGGGGAACAGAACATATTGGATCTTCCATCAAATTCTGACAGTCACACACAAACACCATATGAATTTCTAATCCTGAACCATCTCTTTTTAAGGTTATAATACATGTGTCAGGTGAAAACCTAATCTCTCTTCTGCTAGATGCAATCACCTCAAGGCATTCCATATTTATAAGCTTCACTCTCTTCTGGGACTTAAGAAATATTTTTAAAACAATATAGTACAATTAAATTTAGCCCATTCTTCCTCTTCCCAAAAACATTAACAACTTTTATTTAATTTCACATTACAGAAGAAAATGAAAATTAAGATTAATTGAATTACCCTCCCCCCATGGGTTTTAATTTATATGACAACATTTACATTTGGTATGAACAAAATGGAATAGGGCTGCAGTTTTTAGTTATAATTGACCCTACTGCCAAACTGAGTTCAGTTCAGATTATAATTGCACAGAAAAAGGAAACATATAATTTTGACTTTTACTATCATTTTAACCCACTGCAGAATTATTTAACACTGTTTTGCCACGTTGGAAGAAAGCTACTACATGGTATTTTGCTCAGGCCAATGTGTAGTCAAAAAAATTGATTTGAGAAGATAAGATTATTAAATCAATCTGTATTTTAGCAATGACTTATAATTTTCTTTTTTTTTTTTTTTTTTTTTTTTTGAGACAGGGTCTCATTCTGCTGCCCAGGCTGGAGTGCAGGGGCACAATCTCAGCTCACTGCAATGTCTGCATCCCAGGTTCAAGTGATTCTCCTACCTCAGCCTCCCAAGTAGGGGGGACTACTGACATGAGCCACCACGCCCAGCTAATTTTTATATTTTTTGGCAGACACGGGGTTTCACCATATCGGCCAGACTGGTCTCGAATTTCTGGCCTGAAGTGATCCTCCCACCTCAGCCTCCCAAAGTGCTGGGATTACAGGCATGAGCCACCACGCCTGGCTGACTTATAATTTTCTTAAGATCTTTACCACCATATTGGAATAACCTCCAATCAACACAGAAGCTCTTACCTCTCTTTTAATCTGTTCCTCCTCAAGAAAAGGTCATTCCACAAAATCAATCAAAGGAGAATCAACCAAAATGATTGACAGTTGTCTGTAGCATGCCAGTAAAAGTTAAAGGAGCACAGAAGAAAATCAAGAAAGAAAGTTAGCCTGAGCCCAGGAGGTTGAGGCCACAGTGAGCCACGATGGCACCACCGCACTCCAGCCTGGGCAACAGAGTGAGACCCTGTCTCCAGCCACACACACACACACAGACACACACACACACAAAAGGAAAGAATATAGGAAATACATTGTGGTTAGATATGAAAGAAAGGAATAATAATAATAATAGGAGTGTATCAAGTACTTGCCATATGCTAGCTCTGTATTAACATGGTTTATCTCCATCACTCATTTAACCTTCAAAATCTCCTCATATACAGGTACTATTATGAGTTCCCTTTTACAGAAAGAGAGACAAGGTCACACACAAAAAGCAGCAGAGACTAGACCTAGATTCATGCATTAGCAACCAATGCAAGAGTTAAAACCTGGTATACCGCGGCGGAATAGCATCCCCTCAAAGTTCATGTCCACCTGGAACCACATGTGACCCTATTTAGAAATAGGACCTTTGCAGATATAATCAGGTGAGGTCATAATGAATCAGGGGAATCCCTAAAACCAACATGACTGGTGTCCTTTTATAAAAGTGAGCAGATACTCAGAGACAGATACACACAGAAGGAAGACAGCTATGTAAAGAGGAGGTAGAAACTGGAGTTACATAGATGCAAACCAAGGATGCCAAGGATTGCTGGAAACCACCAGAAGCTAGAAAGCAACAAGCAAGGCAAAGGATCCATAGATCCTTCAAAGGAAGCAAGGCCCTGCTTGACTTCAGACTTCTAGCTTCTGAAACTACGAGAGAATACAATTCTGATGTTTTAAGTCACCCAGTTTGTGATATTTTATCACAGCAGCCCAGGGAAATGATTACACCTGAGAAGAGAACACAATGAATCAATGCAGCATTGCAATGCCAGCACTTCATCCCCAAAGAAAATTGGTGTACCGAAAGGAGAGACAGTAATAAGAACCAGCCAGTCAGAAGATCAGTAGGTTTGTGTCAAATAATAAGCACCGGTGTATTTCCAGCCCCTTCCCATAGCCATTAGAAGACTCAATTTACAACTGTGTCTATGAGGAACTCTGTTAGGATTATACATAATAGGAAAACATAACATTTTTTCTTGATAACAGGAACATCTGGCTATGCTGAACACAAGAGATTCAAAACAGAGGAGATTTGCAAATTATAGCTTCCCTTAGGGCTTAGAAATGCTTAGATAAAATTTGATTATTCCATACAGGCCTGCAATTTTGACTCCAAGATCCCAGGATCAAATGCCCCAGGCAAAAGATTTCTAATTCTTCTATGTAAGACCTATACTTGCTCTATCCATTCCATATGTATCCATCCACCCATCCATGCATGCAAATGTTAAGCTTGCATTCAATAAACATCTTTTTTTTGGGGGGGTCATCCAGGCTTGAGTACAGTGGTGCTATCTTAGCTCACCGCAACCTCTGCCTCCCAAGTCCAAACAATTCTCCTGCCTTAGCCTCCTGAGTAGCTGAGACTACAGGCGCACACCACCACGCCCAGCTAATTTTTTTGTATTTTTAGTAAAGATGGGGTTTCACCATGTTGGTCAGGATGGTCTCGACCTCTTGACCTCATGATCCGCCCGCCTGGGCCTCCCAAAGTGCTGGGATCACAGGCATGAGTCACTGTGCCTGGTCTCAATAAACATCTTAAATAATAAACATCATAAAGAGCCTACTAGGTACCTGGCACTGTGTTTGTCCTTAGAATAAATATGACAAATACACGCCCATACCTGAGGGAGTCTACCCTCTAGCAAGAATGAGAGACATTCAACAAGTAACTTTAAGTGAGATGAGAATTAACAAGGAGACATTAAGGGTGCTATGGGAGATATGAGATAAAGCTGGCCAATCACATACAGCTGCACAGGGGGTGCACTGCACAAGCATATTTGGCCAAGTAACATGCTGGGTCTAAAATAAAGCTCTCTCCATTTGCACAAAAGAGCACTGTTTCCTCATTACTACAAAGAAGCAATTACAAGTAGCATCAGCTCTGAAACCATAGACGATAAGCACCTAATCTTGCAGCATCAATGAACCTGAATTTTACATTAAGAGTAATATTAATAGAAAATAATTAAAGTGTTTTTTAAGTATTAGACTCAGCTGTCCGCAAGAGCAAAAACAGTAATTTATCCAATATTATTTCATCACTTGGGTAATACTAAAATAATTCAAGGAGATGTATGAATAATTGAAGCTAAGACTATCTGTAAAAAAATGCCATTACAGCTCTTTACCAGTTGACGACATGCATTTAAAACCTTGATTTAAAAAGTAGCATTTTCCATGCTTTTAACTTTAGGAGGATTTAAATGATTTATTAATCAAGTGCTCTTTCACTGGACTAAAGTAGGATCACAGCCCTATTCAAACCTGTCTTCCCTTTCCACATATCAAATTCTTGCCTTCCAAAGAAGCTACTAAAATGCCCAAATTAAGAAGGGTTGGTCTACAGCAGTGGGAATACATCTCCCTCTCCAGAAGATTGTAAAATTAGAAAATTAAGCCTGTCGGCTGGGTGCAGTGGCTCACACCTGTAATCCCAGCACTTTGGGAGGCTGAGGCGGGCAGATCATGAGGTCAGGAGATCGAGACCATCCTGGCTAACATGGTGAAACCCCGTCTCTACTAAAAAACACAAAAAATTAGCCGGGCGTGGTGACAGGCGCCTGTAGTCCTAGCTACTCAGGAGGCTGAGGCAGGAGAAAGAGAGTGAACCCAGGAGGCAGAGCTTGCAGTGAACCAAGATTCTGCACTCTAGCCTGGGCGACAGAGCGAGACTCCATCTCAAAAAAAAAAAAAAGAAAGAAAATTAAGCCTGTCACTTTAAGATATATGAGTCCCATTTCAAGAATTTCTAGCATCAAACCAAGCAAGAATATCATTGGGAGATGAACTGATATAACACAAGGATTCTAGGAGAAGTCATCATTTCTGGGGCAGAAATCAGAATGCTCAAACAACATGAGGCAAGAGCGAGGCCATCCCACGTCCCCAAATTATCTACCTGTAAGTCACAGCTTGCTTAGAGTATTAGAACAGGTTTCCCAGATTGGTTTGGTGGGCTCTTAATTACCGAAGGTCCAGCATTTAAACCCGTCTCTGGTCAGATTCGGTTAAGGAAACCCCACATCCCACACACTGCCCCTTGCTGTTCCATGCTTCAGTTTTCTCATATAACAAATGAGAATAAACAGCCATGCCTACCTCATAAGACTGTTGTGGGAATTTACAAGTTAATGCATGTAAAGTACTCATACTCATGCCTGGCACATAGTAAGTGCTAAATAAAAGGCAATTGTTATTATTATTTTCTTTTGTAGTGCATCTTGATGAATTTCTGTCCATAAAAACCCTCTGAGAGAAGTCATGAAAATAAGTAGGTCTGTTGAGCTTTACGTATGCCAGTCTTAGCCAAATTTGATCACAAGATCCTTTGATCTCCCCATAAAACATTTTATATCACTGGGGGAGCACAAGTCCTGTAGAGTTCACCATGGGATAGGCTGCTCCATGACTGTGTCTCTGCCTCGTCTACTTCCACTGCTCATCCAGGAATTGAGAAGACTTTATTTATCATTTAAGCCATGAGATGGCAGAGGAAGAAAAAACCAGATGCCTGTTTAAGTTACCTTTAAATTTCCACTTCTTCTTGCACTGAATTGTCCTTGATATTTCCTTTGGAAATAAATTCCAAGGTAATAAAAGGCCTCAGTGCAGGTAGTGTTTTTGTTTTTGTTTGTATTCTGAAAGGCCAAACAGAATGACAATAAAGGGCACCTTGCCCAGATTTGATGTAAAAAGGCTCACCTTGACCCAATAAGGACAACTGTAAACAACCCAAGGCCAGTGACCACATAATTCCCTGATGCAGAGTTGGGAGAAAGACAATGGGAACTGTGTTCACTATATTCACACAATACTAGTTATTCCTCTTTCTATTTCTATAACCTAGAATACTAAATACTCCTTCAACAATTAGAATATGTTTGTTAGACTGATAAAAAATAACCCCAACCTCTCAAAAAAAGCTCTTTCATATAATCTTAGCCATCCTTAATGGACTTTTTTTTTAGACAGGATCTCCCTCTGTTGCCCAGGCTGGAGTGCAATGGGGCGACGTTGGCCCACTGCAATCTCCATCTCCTGGGCTCAAGCCATCCTCTCACCTCAGCCTCCTGAGTAGCTAGGACTACAGGCACAAGCCACCACACTCTGCCCATTTTTGTATTTTTGTAGAGACAGTTTCACCATCTTGCCCAGGTTGGTCTTGAACTCCTGGGCTCAAGCGATCCACCTGCCTCAGCCTCCCAAAGTGCTGGGATTACAGGTGTGAGCTGTAATCCCTGGTCATATTAACTCATACAATCCTCACAACTACCCTTTGAGGTAAATGCTTTTGTCCCCATTTTGCAGATGAGTAAACTGAGGTAGCAAGTACTAAGTACCTTACTCAAGATCACACAACTAGTAAAAGAAAAATTCAAATCAAAACCATTTATATTATTTAGTATTTATTTCAATGAATTCATTTTTTAACTTCAATAGATTTAACCTGAAAGGAAATTTTACTACATTATTGTGTGTTATCACCTACTCTAAATAAAAGGTAGTCTGAAAAATAAATACAATGTAAATAAAAGAACGTTACTAATTTTTACCTAAAAACTGTCATCTGCAGAACATCCAAGACTGAAGTCTTCTTTTCTCTCTCTCTCCCTCCCTACACCTCCCTCTTGTCAGAGGGATTTGAACCAGAGCAACTCCATCTTGAAAAGGGGTTAGATAAAGTAAGACTAAGACCTGCTGGGCTGTAATACCAGTAAATTAAGGCATTCTTAGTCACAGGATGAGACAGGAGGTCAGCACAAGATACAGGTCATAAAGACCTTGCTGATAAAACAGGTTGCAGTAAAGAAGCCAGTCTGTTGATGAGAGTGACCTCTGATTGTCCTCACTGCTACACTCCCACCAGTAACATGACAGTTTACAAATGCCATGGCAACATCAGAAAGCCTATATAGTCTAAAATGGGGGTCGGGTGTGGTGGCTTACACCTGTAGTCCCAACACTTTGGGAGGCTGAGGTGGGTGGATCACCTGAGGTCAGGAGTTCAAGACCAGCCTGGCCAACATGGTAAAACCCCATCTCTACTAAAAGTACAAAATTAGCTGGGCATGGTGGTGCACACCTGTAACCCCAGCTACTCAGGAGGCTGAGGCAGGAGAATCACCTGAACCCAGGAGGCAGAGTTTGCAGTGAGCCGAGATTGCACCATTGCACACCAGCCTGGGCATCGAGAGTGAAAACTCTGTCTCAAATAAATAAATAAATAAATAGGGATGAACCCTCAGTTCCAAGAATTGCCCACCCCTTCCCTGGAAAACTCATGATTAATCCACCCCTTATGTAGTATATAATCAAGAAATAACCATAAACATGGGCAAGCGGCAGTCCTCAGGGCTGCTCTGCCTATGGAGTAGCCATTCTTTTATTTCTTTACTTTCTTAATAAACTTGCTTTCACTTTATGGATTCACCTCAAATTCTTTCTTGTGCAAGATCCAAGAACCCTCTCTTGGGGTCTGGATGGGGACCCCTTTCCAGTAACACCACTGCCTTTTCATCTCCTGAAAAGGTAGATTTGCTAGTACAAGAAGATATTAAAGACTCACTGGCACCAAACTAACACTTTTCTCCTTCACATAACCACACCCACTGAATGTGACCTGCAAAGCATCTGTCTCATTGTAGGATCCAAAGCCATTTAACGCCACAAGTGTGAACTGCTCCCAATGCCCTCACCCATCACAGGTGGCCCCACACTTTGGAACACATTGCTTCAAGCAGCATTAACAACTCAGGATGTCACAAATGCAGATTTATTTGCCAATAAATCAGGCTGCTTCTGTAGTATTTTTACATAATGAGAAACCACAGAGATCAATGTAAAGTACTGCTTTTAGGTTTAATCAATCATTGGTAAAATGATATAATGAGGAAAACCTGGCTAGGCTGGCAGTTCCTGTGGAAAAGGGACTGCGGTTTGGGCTGACCACAAGATCAACATCAGCCAAGGGTGTGACAGGGTTCTGAGGTGAGAGAAGGGAGTCTTAGGCTCATTTCTAACCTGTTAGGGATTGAATCAAGGGAAGGGAGATCCTGCCCTCACAGTGAGCCAAGTAGACCACACCTGGCGCTCAGGAAACTCAGCTACTTAACACAGCATGTCCTTTTCAGAAAAAGCAATCAAGAATGATGAGTATCTGAAAATTAAGCCACTTGAGGAATACGATCACCCTACTTAAAATTGCAGCCCAAGTCCCTTCAGTATACATAATCCCCCTTACTCTGTTCTTTATTTTCTTAGAATTTTCCCCTCCTAATATGCAACACAAGTTGCTTTTACATGAATTTATTTTCTGCCCCACTCCATGAAGACAAGGATTTTTTTACAGCAGTGTCCACGGATGCACCCCTGGTGTGTAGAGCAATGACTGATACGTATTAACACCAGAGAGCCAACTGTGTGCAACTCCTCCCAATACTATGTTCAGTGAGGTTACACTGGTCACTTAATACTGGCCGTGGTGGGAGCATTTACACAAAGGAAACTGGCAAACACTACAATCAGTGCCCCCTGCCCAGAGCTGGTTCTTAACCCTTAGCTAGCACTGATTACACTTGCTCTGAGAACTTGGGGCAACAAGAATATAAGAATGAACTTAAAAGCAAGAGAGTTTTTCAGATATTGAACTAGTACCATTGTTTCAATAGAAACTGGATGACCTCATTTGTCAAGAGCACATGAGATGAAATCAATGTATTGCTTTTCCACTGGCCTCAACTGCTCTGTGAGGGCAGGAATCTGAACTGCATCTCTCAACACTGCCACAGTGGCAAGCAAGTATCTTTGTGTTACTTGCTATATTCAATTGTTTCCTTTCAGTCAAAAGACTAAAATTCTATAGTACATGTCAAACTACATTAAGTCTAATTTCCACGGTTCTAATCACTAGAGAAAATGGGTCAATGCCTTCTTTTAAATATGAAAGGTGTAGTTTCCTTTTAAAACCTATTTTTCAACTAAAAATGCAACCACAATGAGAGCTGTTACACAAGGAAAACCACACCTTGCAGGGTGCCCATTATTTCAGTCTCTAGGCAAAATAATGAAATCTTCTCTGTACTTCAAAAGGACCCCGAAGATGACTGAAACAGTTTTAATTAAAAATGCAATTAGCATGAGTTTTCTGAGATACAATGATAATAATTGGGCAGGACATAAGAGGCTATCACTGATGCTTTCAGTGTATTTAATGAAAAAAGCAGGCCCAGCACCCCAGTGACTCACACCTGTAATCCCACCAGTTGGGGAAGCCGAAGCGGAAAGGATCACTCAAGCTCAGGAGGTCGAGGCTGCAGTGAGCCATGATCCTGCCGGTGCACCCTAGCCTGGGTGACAAAGGGAGACACTGTCTCAAAAAAAAAAAAGAAAAAAACCTGTGACAATGAACCTGTTTGTAGAGCATCTGTCCCACAACCTATCTATATACCTCATTCATCCTTTCACCCTTTCTCCTCAATCTAACTCAAATTCATCTCATACATAGGCTAAAATTGACAAAAACTCAGTCATCACGCAGGCAGATATCAAGGATGTTTTTTGTTTTTTGTTTGTTTGTTTTTTGAGATGGAGTCTCGCTCTGTCACTAGGCTGGAGTGCAGTGGCACAATCTCGGCTCACTGCAACCTCCGCCACCCGGGTTCAAGCGATTCTCCTGCCTCAAAACCTTCCGAGTAGCTGGAACTATAGGCACCCGCCACCACACCCAGCTCATTTTTTTGTATTTTTTTAGTGCAGACGGGGTTTCACCGTGTTAGCCAGGATGGTCTCGATCTCCTGACCTGCGATCCGCCTGTCTCGGCTTCCCAAAGTGCTGGGATTACAGGTGTGAGCCACCACGCCCGGTTCCATTGTTTTCTTAATAAACATGCTTTCACTTTATGGATTCGCCTCAAATTCTTATGTGAGATCCAAGAACCCTCTCTTGGGGTCTGGATCGAGACCCCTTTCCAGTAACAGCTTGAGCACAGGAGTTCCAGACCAGCCAGGGCAACATGGCAAAGCCCCGTGTCTATAAAAAAGACAAAAATTAGCTAGGTGTGGTGGCACACACTGTAGTCCCAGCTACTTGGGAGGCTGAAGTGGGAGGATCGTTTGAGCCCACAAGTCAAGGTTGCAGTGAGCCGAGACTGTGCCACTGCACTCTAGCCCAGGTGACAGAGCAAGACCCGGTCTCAACAACAACAAAAACAGAAGTCCACTTGCATTCTTGTGCTCTCTTCAACTTATATTATAGAGTAAAAAACAGTTCTGCCATTTTTCTTCTCCATGGCATATAAAACCCTGCCATTACATGTGGATTTGAACCCAATTGTGGGTTCAAATGAAACACATCATTTGAAACACAATGAAAATCACTACCTATATTGTACAAATGATTTTTCATTGCACCGTGACTAGAGTAGGGTAAGTGTATATGCGAACTCGTAGAAAAGCTTGATGGCACTCAACTACGTGTTTAAAAATACCTGCTCTCCATTATAATACTATCACATGTTTAAATACTTTACTGAAACTTGGGAGTTACCAAATAGTCCAGAAAATCAACCACACAGAGAAGTCAAGAGATTGAAAATCCAAGCCCATGGAAATAGGGGAAAAAATCATATCAAGTTTTCTAACTTTCGTGGACACAAATGCTTACAAATATTTCAAAATATTTCACTAAACTATTTGATTTGTTAAGACAGAATGCCTTGAACTTGCATTCTTCTGATCTGATTTATAGATGATTTTCTTGCTCATTTTCTCACCCAATCAGTACAAAATAAGGCAAAGAAGGTCTGTTTGAAGACCTGTGGATTATGTTCTTTTCAAATTACTTGAATCGCTTGAACCCGGGAGGCAGGGGTTGCAGTGAACTGAGATCACACTACTGCACTCCAGCCTAAGCGACAGAGTGAAACTCAGTTGCAAGAAACAAAAATAAACAAGAAAGATTAGGTACTATGTTTTCTAAAACTGCTCTCTCCCATAGCAGGTAACTTTGAGGTATGTGTCTGCCCCCCAGGTTTCTTCTTTGGAACACAATCCCCTTCAGCATTCCCACCACCCCCAACATACACATACCATCAACAGAAAAACGCTCCTCGCAGCCCTATAGTTCCACCCACCCCAGCAATGGCTGATTGCCTTAGGCATGGGCACCTACTTGAAGCTCTACCTATGAAATTCTCTCTTCTGAGGAAGCTAAATCACAGAAACTCTCTGTGACTAAAGCTATCATACAATAAGAGAACCAAAGGGGCTTCCAAATTCCACCTTGTAGATGGAAAATCCGAGAAAGCCCACCTAGAAAGAAATATAATCAGAGGAAAGATCCTTCATAAGGCCCTCTCCATCCTTCCCTTTGGGTTCCATGAGACTTTGCCTTCTCTAGGTAATAAATTATCCTTCCTGCTTAGGCTATTACTTGCAACCAAAGCTGATTCATAATTATGTTTAAATAAAGTATGATGCTGTATTACCCTATACCAGACTACATTTACTTAACAGTTCTATCTTCTCAAAGTTTAAATCTTGATATGAAAGAGAAAACAATACCATCTGCCTCTAGGTAGCACCTAACCAAATGCTCCATTGAAAATTCAGCATTTAGGGAAGCTTATACTTATACTTGTTTCAGTAAGTATTTTGTTTAAGTGTGTATGGCTGAAAGAATCTGTTCCAGGACTAAACTCAATATTAATCCACTTGAAAACTAAAGCCTTATCTTATCCTTGGAGTCCAGAGAGAATGAAAATGGCTGAAGTGTAGTGGCCTAAAACAATAAGCATTTATTATCTCACAGAGTTTCTACAAGTCAGGAACAGTTTAGTTCGTGGCTCATGATCTCATGTGGTTGCAGTCAAAATATTGGTCAGGGCTGCACTCATCTGAAGGCTTAACTTGGGCTGAGGGATGTGCTTCTGCTTCTAAAATAGTTCACTAATATGGCTGCTGATGAGAGACCCTGGTTCCACACTACGGGGACCTTCCCCATTGGTTGCTTGTCTGTCCTCATACTATAGCAGTTAGCCTACCCCAGAGTGACAGATCCAAGAAAGCAAGGCAGAAGCCACAATTCTGTTATGACCTAGCCTTGGGAACAATACTGTGTCATTTCTACCACATACTGTTGGCTTGAATGTCAGTCTTACTCAGCTTAGGCGGAGTCTGTACAAGGCCATGAACATATGGAGGTGAAAATTATTGGGAGAAGGGGAGGAGTCTTGGAGGCTAGTTACAATTGGCTAGATTAGGATAGATACTCCTTGAAACTCCTAAGTTACACTAAATATAGTATTCGGAGTAAAAGAAGAAAGAAGAAAGATATCTTAAATGAGCCTGTTTTATTAATTGTTTATCATAGTATGTATGCACAGCAGAAAATAAATGTAGTATAAATATATCCCTATTCCGGCCAGGTGCGGTGGCTCACACCTGTAATCCCAGCACTCTGGGAGGCCAAGGTGGGCAGATGACCTGAGGTCAAGACTTCGAGACCAGCCCGACCAACATGGTGAAACCCCATCTCTACTAGAAATACAAACAATTAGCTGGGCGTGGTGGGGGGGCGTCTGTAATCCCAGCTACTCGGGAGGCTAAAGCAGGAGAATCACTCGAACCTGGGAGGCAGAGGTTGCAGTGAGCTGAGATCACGCCACTGCACTCCAGCCTGGGCACAACAGAGCAAGACTGTCTCAAAAAAATAACAAAAACAAAAAATAATCCCTATGCCTTCAAAGAGCTGAATCTACGTGAGACACCAAGATGTACATAAGAATAATTAGAGGGCAATTAGGGTAATGAACTGATTCTTTTTTTTTTTAATATATTTTACCACTTTTTTTTTTTTTTAAGATAGAGACAGGATCTTGCTGTGTTGCCCAGGCTGGGCTCAAACTCCTGACGTCCAGGGATCTTCCTGTCTCAGCCTCCCAAAATGCCAGGATTATAAGCATGATTCTAAATACAACAGAGGTTCAGAAAAAGAAGAAACAATAGGTTGGATGAAGCAGGGAAAAGTCTTTCTCTGTTCTTTACAAATAAAGGCTTAGCTTAAGGTGGCATCTTTAACCATCTATTTTATAGACTACAGGTAGGACTTTTTCCAAACATTGATTTGATGTTGGCAAGTAATTTAACAGGACTAATGGTGCAGTACATCTAAGAAAAAGGCTCCCAACCTAATTATAAAACTGAGTCCCTCTTATATTGGGCTATTTCCTTGATGCTAGATTGTAGGCTGAGAAGAAAAAGGTTTTTTTTTTTTTTTTAAAGGGGAGGTTGTGGTAGGATATTCCAAAAGGGACATTGAAATTTTCTTGTGAGCAAACATCAATAAGTAATCTGCACCAATTTAATCTGCATTCCACAAGTATTTATTTAGTCCTATCTATAGTAAGCCACTGTGGGTGGTACACAGTAAAGAACAAGACAGATACCAGTCCTGCCTTTCTACAGTATGCAGTTTATCAGGAAAGACAAAACAAAAACAAAAAGTAAACATTTCAGTAAAGGAATGATTAATGCTATTATGACAAAGAAAGCATAGGGAACTATTCGATCACAGAAGAGAGGTTACAGTTCCCCAAATCTAGGATGTTTGGAAAGGAAGAACACTCTCAGTAAATGACATTGAAGTTAAAACCTAAACTACGTATAGCAGTCAGCTGGAAAAAACAGGCAAGAAAGAATATTTCAGGTGGAGAGAAGCACAGGTTTTCAGGCCAAAAGCTGGAGAACAAGGTGAGTTTAAAGAACTGAAAGAGGTCTAGTGATTACAACGTTGAACAAAAGCGGGCATGTGGAAAGAGTAAGAAGAATGGTTTTATAGACAGAATTCTCTGCAGCAAACTCCATCAAGAGGTAGAGGTCAGGCATGGTGGTTCACTTTGAGAGGCCGAGGTGGGTAGGAGTTCATGACCAGCCTGGGTAAAAAAGTGGGAACCCATCTCTACCAAAAAAATAATTTTTTTTTTTTTTTTGAGACGTTGTCTCGTTCTGTCGCCCAGGCTGGAGTGCGGTGGCGCGATCTCAGCTCACTGCAAGCTCCGCCTCCCGGGTTCACACCATTCTTCTGCCTCAGCCCCCAGAGTAGCTGGGACTACAGGCGCCCGCCACCGCACCCGGCTAATTTTTTGTATTTTTAGTAGAGACGGGGTTTCACTGCGTTAGCCAGGATGGTCTCGATCTCCTGACCTCGTGATCCGCCTGTCTCAGCCTCCCAAAGTGCTGGGATTACAGGTGTGAGCCACCGCGCCTGGCCAAAAAATTGTTTTCATTAGCTGAGTATGGTGGTATGTGCCTGTGGTCCTAGCTACTCGGGAGGCTGAGATGGAAGGATCACTTGAGCCCAGGAGGTTGAGGCTGCAGTGAGCCATGAGGATGCTACTGCACTCCAGACTGGGCAATAGAGCGAGATTTTGTCTCAAAAAAAAAAAAAAAAAAAAAAAGGGTGGAGTCTACTATCTCACTCTTTGAATTGTGGCTGGCCTGGAAGTTGCTTTGACCAATAGAATGTGGTAAAAGTGACACTGTCTGAGCTCTGAAGAAAGGGCCTCAAGGCGCCGTGACACTTCCACCTTCCCACTTTTGAAATGCTGCCCTAAAACTGCCAAGCAAGGAAGCCAGTCTAGCCTATGGGAGGAAAATAAACCATTGTGGAAGAGACACAAAGGTGCCTCAGAGGACAGCCAGTACCAAGGCCAGAGACATGTAAAAGAAGTCACATCAAAACTTCCAGCTCAGCCACCACCCAGGTGAACTCAGCAGATGAGTGAGCCCAGGGGAAACCATCCTAAGAACTATCTGGCCAATTCAAAATGATGAGCAATAACAAATCGTTGGTTTTCTTTAAAGCTACTAAGCCTGGGGGCTTTGTTAGGCAGCAGACAGAAAAAAGCCAGAACACACAGGACCAGGTTAAGGACTTCGACTGACCATCCTAAAATCAATGGAAAGCCATGGACGGGTTTTAAGAACAGAGTAACATAATCTGTTAGTACCACAGACACAGTACCTAGGCCAACAAACCTCCCAAGGCTCTAGAAATACCAGGAATATGGTGGGAGGAAGGGAACTGACTGCAAAATACAAAGAGAAACAGCAGAATCAAAATTCCTAAGTGTAATCCACAGCAAGTCAACTGCAAATCAAAAATTCCTAGGTAGTGACCAGATGCAGTGGCTCACGTCTGTAATCCCAGCACATTGGGATGCCGAGGCATACAGATGACCTGAGGGCAGGAGTTTGAGACCAGCCTGGCCAACATAGTGAAACCCTGTCTCTACTAAAAATACAAAAATTAGCCAGGTGTGGTTGGTACATGCCTGTAATCCCAGCTATTCAGGCAGTGAGCCAAGATCGCACCAGTGCACTCCAGCCTGGGTGACAGAGCGAGACTCCCTCTCAAAAAAAAAAAAAAAAAAAAAAATCCTATGTAGATATATATATTACATTTCACCAGGAAAGTGGGTACATTTTAATATATTAGTTATAGAGGAGCGCAATCTCCAAAATACCTTGCACTTTCAAAGTCTCGTGTGTGTGCATGTGTGTGTGTGTGTGTGTGTGTGTGTATGTCTATGTGGTGTGTGTGTGGTGTGTGGGTAGACAGGGTCTCACTCTGCCATCAAGGCTGGAGTACAGTGGCACAATCACAGCTCACTGCAATCGCAAATTCCTGGGCTCAAGCAATCCTCCTGCCTCAGCCTCCTGAGTAGCTGGGGCTACAGGTGTGCGCCACTGAGCTCAGCTTCAAAGTTGTTGTTGTTGTTGTTGGTTTTAATCTCTACCTAATTTTCTCCACAGACAGTATCTCCTCCTGATGATTAACAATTTTGTACAGCTTACTGAGAGCAAAGCCTACACCATACCCACTGTACCAGGGAGAGAATCTCATCAGGGAAGTAAACTAGCAATAGACAAGGCGGCCTATATTCTGAAATCTGAATTCCAATAGCAAGTTATTACTGTTTGAGATTTCGAAGCTGTCAAAAGAATGGCAGCCTGACAAACACCTTGAAAACTCTTGCAACCTATTTGCAGACCTCGGCCAGCCCCTCCCCAATGCTTCTCCCTTGCCCTTTTGCCTGAGATTTCCAACGCTTGCTAGCTTTGTCTGTTTTGAATGGCAGTGCTCAGTGTTCAGCTAAGGAAATCCTCTCCTTCCCCAGCTGGCTCACCAGGAAATTGTTTAGAAGTCAGCTTTTTCCTGGAGGTGGCCCGCAGGCCCACAGGGAAAGAAAGAGGTTGTGTCAGGGGCTGAGAGCACTCCCCTGGTGAGCCAATTTGCAGATGATGGTCTGACCACAGGCCACCGGCAGCCTCTGCAGTATGAAGCCATCAGGGTGCATGTGTGTTTGCTAGGTGGCTTGCTTTGGATAAGCACAAGCACAAGCGGCTATGGCTAACCTGCTAAAGAGAATTTTTAAGCCACATATTTTATTTCGTGGGGTTTTTTGTTTGTTTGTTTGTTTAGATACAACTTAATTAACTTCTGACAAGCAGAAGAGCCACTGCAGACAGTAAGGTTTGATATATAAAAAAATAAAAAAGGGGAAAGAGATAAGTAATGAAATTACACCCAAATTAAGTAAGATTTTGCCTAAGGGACATTGTTGTGCTAGATGATTACTCCAGCCCAAATTAAGTATAAATCAGGCTATCATTCCGTTTGTTGGAAAATAAAACATGGCATTTATTTTTTAATGCACTTTTATAAAAAAGAACAAGAGAAGTCATCAGAATCAGCAGATACGGACCAAGCAATACTCTATTAGGAAATAAATGGTTGACGAGATAACTTGACCTTAAAAAGTATATTCCATATTATAGGTCAATATGATCATTCTTCCTATCAAATCCAAATGCATACAAGGAAGACAAACTTCAAGCTACTAACAACATTCTTCAATTACCTAAGCTACAAATAAAAATAGAGCTTCCATGAGAAATAAAGAATTAGGTGAGTGGATAGGAACAATTTCTTTCCATTTAAGTTAATTAATATGTTACTTGGGGGGAAAATTTTGAAATGTGCTTTAATATAAATATTATATTAAATTAATATGAATATTATATTAATATAAGTATACTAAATAAATTAATATATAAATATATTAAAGTAATATCAATATATTAAATATAAATAAAGATCGTTAAACAGATCGTCATCTGCATCTAAAACCCAGTTAACAACAAGCTCTGTTCTCACTTATCTGTTCAAGGTGATTTGAGTACTATTAATATTTGCAGGCTGGAGATGGACAAGATGACCAACCTCTGAATGTCCCCTCCGTCTTATGAGAACATTGTTAAAAATGACAACCTCCCTACTCGTCAAGAGACTTGACACTTCTTCCTTTTCTGCACTGAGACAGGACAATTTAAAGCCCAGAATAAAATAAATTAAAATAAAGTATCAAGCATGCACCTCTTTGAATGAAGACTTCTCGTAATAAACCTAGGTGGGTCATCCTAATTATCTAAGGCCTGAAGATGTTCTTTGGTGTAACAATGACCTAAGATTTATTTATAGTTTTCCTGAGACTCATTAAACATTTCCTGCAATGAGACCACATCACTGAAATCATTTTATTGTGACAGGCTGGCAGAGCACAAGGGGAAACAGTCCTCAAAGACAAAAGAACAAGGTTCTGGCGGGTGTCTTTGTGGCAGAGGGCAGTGCATATTTTTTTAGTGAGGATGCAACCACTGTAGGTAAACAGCAGGAACTCTCTTCTGATGCTACATCCTGTCCTGTTTAACTCATTAATTTAGAAGACCCTCAGCCACTAGAGTAAAACACTAGCACTAGTAATTATCTTGTGCCCCCATCCCAATATCAATTTATTATAATTATATTGCTAAAGAAAAATACATAAACTAATTTACTTTGACTTTAAACTAACATGGATTATGCATTAAATGGGCTACTAAGTCATCAATGAAATATATTCTTTTGAATTTATTGTGGCCCTACAGTTGTACATGAAGAGTCTTTCTTTTTATTTCCCTTTTTTAAAAAAAATGCCTTTTGTATCTCCTGCAGGTTTCCACATTTCTATTCCTATGGGCAGGAAGACTAATACAGCCAAATGTTTAGTCCTTATTATTTAAAAATATACAAACTACATTTTACGAGCAAGATCATTATTTCATAGTCTTTCATGTTTACACTGTAGGGGGTAAGATCAATAACTCAATGTGAACTCCGCACAAATTACAAACAGCTAAATGTAGATGACGACAGTGGATCTTAAATTACTCATAAACAAACTGAATGAGAAAAAGTATCCTAAAGAAACATTGTCAAATAGTCCTAACGATGGTTCATTTTCTAACTTCAGAGAAAATATTTCAGTGGTGAATGTGAAATTATGAGCCCACCTAAACCATTAAGTAGGAGTGTCATAGGCTATATAAAATACCAACTCGTACTTCTCCATACTCAGACAGGCCCTCTGATCTTCCCTGGAATGTGTCATCTGCATCTAAAACCCAGTAAGAAAGGAAAGGGAAATCGATTTGGGGAATAAAAGGACATAAGTAGTCATGGTATCAAGTCTCATGAGGGTTTGAGTCTAACAAGGTATGGGGAGCAAAGCTGACATTCCTCATATTGTTTGAACATTAATAAGCACATTGTGGCCAGTTGATAAATGCTTGTTCATAATATTACTAAGTTTCTGGATTGCTTTACAGTCCCTGGAGATCAAGGAAGAATAAAACAAGAAGGAAAAATCATTAAGTGACTAAAATGAAAAAAATCAAAGAAGAATCTTGAAATATGAGTATGGCAGAGGCTGCAAGTTGCCTAATTATTGTCAGCCCTACCTCTTTAACTCTTAGAAACAGAATTTCTACATCACTGGCAAACATGTGCCAGGAGCTGGGCTACGCCACCCTTTAAAAGGGAAAGCAGTGAAGCACTAGAGTAACACCCAGGGGAGTGTTCTCCAAACCCTCCTACTTCTTATTCCAAGCAAAGCAGAAAGCGCTTAGGGAAGGCAATACTAGGAATGGTTGCTCAAAGAATTTACTCTGTATGCCACACTCCCAAAAGAAATTAGGGGATGTTTTAGTCCATTCAGGTTGCTATAATGAAATATCACAGACTGAGTCACTTTTAAATAACAGAAATGTATTTCTCAGAGCTCTGGAGGCTGAAGTCCAAGATCAGGGTTCCAGCACAGTCAGAATCTGCTGAGGACCCGCTTCTGGGATGTAGACTGCCATCTTCTCATTGTATCTTCACGTGGCAGAAAAGGAAGTGAGAAAACTCTCTGGGACCTGTTTTATAAGAGCACTAATCCCATTCATGAGGGCTCCACCCCTATGATCTAAATACCTCCTAAAGCTTCCAACAGTCCCACTTCCTAACACCATCACATTGAGGGTTATGATTTCAACATATAAATTTTGGGGAGATTCACATTCAGTCTGTTACACAGGTCCCATGACTTTTCTACTGAGACTGTTTCCTCAACTTTAATATTGGTAACATTCTGAATTTTATGGAACTATTACAAGGAGTAAACAAAATAAACGTAAGCAAAGTGCCTATCACACTGCGCAACTCAGAGGCAACCCACAAGGTATGAACCATGATTCACTTTGTTCACAGCAAGTTTCCATGGAAGATCTCTCAACTCCTCACAAACCCCAAACCTTAAACCATCCCCTCGTATTCAACAATTAGGGAAACTCTAAGAGGTATTATAGTTTTCCTGGCAACTGACACCATCTGTCACCTCTTCCCTCCACTGCTTCCACCCTCAAAATTTATAATTTCACGTGAAACAGTATTCAACAAAAAAACTGTAAATGGAATCAAGGTACAAAGAATTAGAATTATATTGCCCCCGCCCAGCACGGTGGCTCATGCCTGTAATCTCAGCACTTTGGGAGGCTGAGGTGGGCAGATTACCTGAGGTCAGGAGTTCGAGACCAGCCTGGTCAATATGGTGAAACCCCATCTCTTCTAAAAACTACAAAAATTAGCCGAGCGTGGTAGCAGGTGCCTGTAATTCCAGCTACTTGGGAGGCTGAGGCAGGAGAATAGCTTGAACCCCAGAGGTGGAGGTTGCAGTGAGCCGAGATTGCACCATTACACTCTAGCCTAGGTGACAGTGCAAGACTCCGTCTCAAAAAAAAAAAAAAAGAATTATATTGCCCCTAGTTAAAACCAAGACAGTTCACTAATACAAAATGGCATCAGATTGCTCCAAAGTAGGTTTCCTCAGCCTTGGTACTATGACATTTCGGGGTAGTTATTGCTTCTGTGCATTGTAGGATGTTTAAGCAGTATTATCCCTGGACTCTACCCTCTAGGTGCAGTAGCACTCTCCCAGTTTTGACAATCAAAAATGAGTCTAGATTGCAAACTGTCCCCTAGGGGGACAACATCCCCACCCCTACCCCCACCTCCACCTCCCCTTAAGAACCACTGCTATATGAACCCCAACTTTAAAGTCTAAAGCTCTTGAGTTTGGTTTCTCTCATAAATGAATAAAATAGCATCCTCAGAAATAAGAAGTGTTTCCCAATGGCTTTCAGACATTAAAGGAAAAGTATTAACTTGTTGTTGTTGTTGTTGTTGTTGCTGTTGTTTAGGACAGGGTTTCACTCTGTTGACCAGGCTGGAGTGCAGTGGTGTGATCTTGGCTCACTGCAGCCTCTGCCTCCTGGGCTCCAGTAATCCTGCCACCTCAGCCTCCTGCAGCTGGGACTACAGGCATATGCCATCATGCCTAACTATTTTTATTTTTTTTAGAGACGGGGTTTCACCATGTTGCCCAGGCTGGTCTTGAACTCCTGGGCTCAAGTGATCCAACCGCCTTGGCCTCCAAAAATGGTGGGATTATAGGCATGAGCCACCATAACCAGCCTTAGGTTTCTTAGAAAATGCCACTTTCCTTCCTCACTTGTGACCAGGAGCTTTACCACACAGCATGTTGCTATATGCACAGTACAGTCTATGAGAAGTGTTACTTTAACTAATGGCTAATATAATACCATTTGCAGGAAAAAAAAAAAAAAAAATCTAGTGAAATATTCAGTTGTAAACTGAAAGAATTCCTTACTGAGAGTGATTGGCTTTCACAAGCTTTGCCCAGAAATGAGCAAAAGATATCTGAAGAAGTTTTATCTGTGCTCTAGAGAACTACCATCTTTAAATAGCCTCAGACAGACAGTTGATAATTCTGGGATTTGAACATAATTTGCTTGGTCTCCCAGCCCCATTACCCTGGGGCCAGAAAAAACATTTGGCATGATCCCGACTCTAACATCAAAGGGTTGGCTCCCTTTTTGGTTTCTAACTACCACTGTTGAATATGAGGTCAAAGTTGTAATGATTACTGTCACTTTCTGATTTTACAGTTAAGTATATCATACAGAATGCTAGCAAGTGCCTCACTCTCCTCAGCCATAAATGGAGATAACGGCACCTACACCCTAGAGGGTTGTTATGCAGATCAAATTTTGTTTTGCGGATCAGTATTTATAAAATGCAGCCAGGTGCGGTGGCTCACGCCTATAATCCCAACACTTTAGTAGGAGGCCAAGCCAGACAGATAACAAGAGGTCGGGAGTTCAAGACCAGCCTGGCCAACATGGTGAAACTCCATCTCTACTAAAAATACAAAAATGAGCTGGGCGTGGTGGTATGCGCCAGTAATCCCAGCTACTTGGGAGGCTGAGGCAAGAGAATCCCTTGAATCCGGGAGGTGGAGGTTGCAGTGAGCCGAGATCATGCCACTGCACTCCAGCCTGGGTGGCAGAGGGAGACTCTGTCTCAAAAGAAAACAAATTTGTAAAATGCTCACAATACTGTTGACATATAGCAAGTGGTATGTAAGTGCTTGTTAAACAAATACAATCTATAAAACTCTGTCATTTGATGGAGAAATTATAATGTTTACAGTTGCATTCTTCATGTCAGATTGGCTGCATTTTTGTTTTGTTCTGTGTTGCTTTTGCTGGGAGAAGATGGAGAAACATTCTTTGAAAATGTCTCTTTTTCTCTCTGAACCTTCACTCATGCCCTAGGAAAAACAAAATCATCTCAGGGCCAGGCATGGTGGCTCATGCCTGTAATCCCAGCACTTTGGGAGGCCAAGGTGGGCAGATCACGAGGTCAGGAGTTTGAGACCAGCCTGGCCAACATAGTGAAACCCCATCTCTACTAAAAATACAAAAAATTAGCTGGGCGTGGTGGTGGGCACCTGTAATCTCGGCTACTCGGGAGGCTGAGGCAGGAGACTCACTTGAACCTGGGAGGCGGAGTTGCAGTGAGCCGAGATCATCACTGCACTCCAGCCTGGGTGACAGTGCGAGACTCCATCTCAAGAAAAAAGAAAAAAGAAAAGAAAGAAAAATACATCAGGAAACAATACCCCACTATATGTGCTGCACTAATTGTGTGTGTGATTGCGTGTGTGTATATATATATGTATATAGATTCTGGTTTGTAATCCACAGTATAGATTTCACTACAGTGACTAATCTTGTCCTACAATTGAAAAACACTGCTTTAGATGAGTATTCCACAAAGAGTATTCTGTAGAGAAGCAGTAACACAACATATTAAAGAAAGCGTTTCATGTTCAAGAAAGTTTGAGAAAGCCTTACTTTGTATACCCTAACAATAGTACAAGTCATTAGAAATCCTGCAATTAAGAAATATATTCATTCTATAGAACTCAAAACTTATTTGTGAACTGGGCACTGTTTTCTTCCACTGTGACAGGGCAGCATCACATAGCTTGTGGGCCAATTTTCATATTTCTCAAATGAAAACAGTTGAGTTCCAGGAAAAAAACATTCTTTCTGATTGAATCTAAAAGTGCCTAACTCTGTGCTTAAACTCAAGCAGCTGTTTAAGAATCCCGGTTCAACTCCATTAAGTGGTTTTGCCATTTCTTAGTAAAATTTAATAAAAAGTGACCCTGGATTATTTTTCCCTTAAAAGGGAATGTTACTTGTTAAGCAGGTAAGATAGCAGAGATTGAAAGTGCTCAGCCAGGTGCAACGGCTCAGGCCTGTAATCCCAGCACTTCAGAAAGCAGAGGCAGGAGGACAGCTTGAGCCCAGGAGTTCAAGACCAGCCTGGGCAACACGGCGAGACCCTATCTCTACAAAAAATAAAAATTAAAAAAATGAGATGCATGTGGCGTATGTGCCTGTAGTCCCAGCTGCTCAAGATAGATGGAGGATAGCTTGAGCCCAGGAAGTTGAAGATGCAATAAGACATGCTCATAGCACCACACTCCAGCCTGGGCAACAGAGCAAGACCCTATCTCAAGGGAAAAAAATAAATAAAGTGCTATGTAAATGCTAATAGCTTTCCAATGCCTTTCTTTTTTTAGAAAAAGAACTAAGGAAAGGAAGAGCAAAAGAAAGAAAGAACAGAAGGAAGGCAAAGGAAGAGATGGAGGGAGGGAACCATGAATGGAGCCCTTTGGATATTAGATCTCCTGTGTGCAAGAAACTTCTAGAAGAATGCCCAGCTCACCAAGGAAACAGCTCAAAAATAAAACAAAGAATATGTCTAAATTTCATATTCATTGCAGCATAACAGAATAAGGGAAGATAGCTGCAGTAGAGAGGTAGGAAATCCAACAATAGGGAAATAGGTAATAAAGAGAGTGTCAATTTTGTCCGACAGCATTAAAATATAACATCCAGGCAAATATTCATTATATAATATTAGCATTCATTCATTATACTGAGGATATTCATTACATACTGAAATAGAGGATGGGAACCAAATTCATCCATCATGTTACAACAATATATATGAAAAGCAACAAGGATATTGGAAACAAGTGGTGTGTTCGTAGGGTAAGAGTGCTCAAATCTGGGAGCACCAACGGATCTGCGAGGGAAGCCCTTTTTAAAATGCAGAGTCTGTGAGCTCTCTCCCAGACATTCTGATTTTGAAGGCCTAGGGTGTGCTCAAGAATCTGCATTTGGTTTTTTTGTTATTGTTTCTAACTTTTACTTTAGGTTCAGGGCTACATGTGCAGGTTTGTTATACGGATAAACTTGTGTCATGAGGGTTTGATGTACAGATTATTTTGTCACCCAGGTACTAAACTTAGTACCCAATAGTTATTTTGTAATGACCACCTAGGAGATGGTGTAATGATCACCTAGGAGATTCTAAGGCTGATGATCTATAGACCACACATTCATTTCATGAAAACGTAATGGGTATGTAGTATCTACTGTGAAAGCAAATTAAATATGGCCTGAGAAGAACTCCGTACTTTTATATTTGAGTCCTTGTGGACCAACCATAACCTAACTTAATAGGTAGACAAGACTGAAAACCTAATTTAGGAGTATGCGCCTGTAACAATAGCTGAGTCTTGGCCAATCCCAGTAGCCATGCTTCAACCAGTCATACACTGCTGAGTGTTCAAACCTTGTGCAAATAAGGCATATGCCAACATGTAATCAATCCAGCTATTTCTGTACCTCACTTCCGATTCTGTATGTCACTTCTCTTTTCTTGCCTATAAATTTATTCTAACCACAGGGCATCCCTGGAGTCTCTGTGAATCTGCTGTGATTCTGGGGACTGCCCAATTTGTGAATCATTCACTGCTCAATAAAACTTCTTTAAATTTAATTCGGCTGAAGTTTTTCTTTTAACACTGCCAAGCCCTGTTCCAGGTGCTAGAGACAGAGCATTGGAGAAAGTCACACTTGAGAGGCAAGCAATAAAGTAGTCATCATTATTTTAAAATTCTGTAGTATTAAAATAGTATTTATTAAATAAATTATCTCAAAAAAAATCAAGAGCCAACATTTTCCTGCTCTCTAATTTAGGTTTTACTTAAGAGGAAATGCACCTTAGAAAGCTCTCTGGGCCTGGCACTAGGGTCCGCCTACAGCATGGACACTGGAAGGGGGTGGCACCTAGGGTGTCTGTCCAAGTGAGGTCCTGGCACCTCCTGCCATTCCTGCATGCCCACTCCGGGCACTAAGGGTGATGACTGAGAATTAGAAAGGGTGGTGATAGAGAAGGAACAAAAAATGTGTTACTTCAACTCACAAGAAACACAAGTTAAAGAACTTTTGGGAACTACAAGACCTCATCTGCGTCTTATGGGCTATTGACGCTGACCTCCCAACTTGGTGCCAGTTCAAATTTCCTCCCTGCCTTGTCTGCATTTCATCATTTATTTCCTGGTTTGGAATATTAAAACTTCACTTACATCCTGTTTTGGTCCCTTTGTTTTTTTTTTCCTTTGGGCAGAAATTTCAGCAAGCTCCTCCAGGTTAGAGAAAAGCAGAGCCAAGGGTGGCAATGAATTTCAGTATGGACAAGGACAGCCACCAAGAGGGGAGAGCTCAAACCTATTTGTCTTGGCAACGGCATTCGGTGAGCTGCTGGTTATGTCATCTGCCTACAAGTAGACCTTGCTGTTTTGCAGTCATCCATTTCCCAATAATGGTATCCTGACACCACACACGCACACCCAGATCTGGCAGTGCACCCACCAGCCTGCGCTAACCCCAGAAGAGGCAGGGCCAGGGACAAGAAAACGGAAAATAATCCACATGAAACAGATTACTTAAGAATGTTAAATATTAACAATGCTGTTTTCACCTGCAGAGTAAGAAAATACAGGAAAAAGTGGATAGCTAGAGAATTTTATCCAGCTAATGAGTTTACACAGTTTAAAAGCACACTTTTGAACTGAAATCTAAAGTGACAAAATCATGAAAGCTAAGCAGTATGCAAAACTCTACAACTAAAGTGCTTCATCTCAGTATTTTATATGAATTAATTTCAATTTACAGCTGAATGTCAAGGCGAATTCGTTTCTTTTCTATCTTGTGTTATGTTTGGTACCCTAAGGCCTTTAGACACTGAATAACTTATAAACAAATAACATCTCATCCTTATTGTTATGTAAAATAACTCCCCAGTTTGTGTTTCCTGCAGTTCTTAAAGGAAAGAGGATCCTAATGTTGAAAGAAAATTGTATTGGTAAGCCATAGCAAACAGTTCCTAAAAGCAGACCAACAAAATGCTAAGATAATAGGCCTCTGCAGTTTTGTATTTATGGTTTTATCTATAGTAATTCTGGGATTAGAATGCATAATATCCCAAACCGCATATGTAAGGTATAAATATCCCCTAAATATATTTAAAACCTGGAAAAATTATACAATCAACCTAAAATGGAGGAACACAGAGAATAATATAACATGTCTCTAAATTCTGACATAAATTTAAAGGATGAAAACTTCTATATTTATATTTTTAAATCATCAAATGAACACACTGAGATAAGCTACAATGAAATTATTATGCTCGATTTACACTAATTATAAATTACATGTTTCTGATTAACTATGGAGGCTTTCAAGTGAAAACTTTAACCAGCAATATCAGTTTTTGGGGCTTTTTTTTTGAGACAGCGTCTCACTCTGTTACCCAGACTGGAGTACAGAAGTGTAATCCCAGCTCACTGCAGCTTGGATCTCCTAGGCTCAAGCGAGCCTCCCACCTCAGCCTCCTGAGTACCTGGGACCACAGGCATGCACCATCATGCCTAGCTAATTTATTTTTAGTATTGATGAGATCTCACTATGTTACCCAGGCTGGTCCCAAACCCTGAGCTCAAGCAATCTTCCTGCCTCAGCCTCCCAAAGTGCTGAGATCACAGGCATTGAGCAACAGCTGTGCCCAGCAATCAGCAATATCTTTGTCTTTTCTTATTTTTTGTTTTGTTTTGTTTTGTTTTGTTTGAGACAGAGTCTCACTCTGTCACCCAGGCTGGAGTACAGTGGTGCGATCTTGGCTCGCTGCAACCTCGGCCTCCCGGGTTCAAGCAATTCTCCTGCCTCAGCCTCCTGAGTAGCTGGGATTACAGGCACGTGCCACCACACTGGGCTAATTTTTTGTGTTTTTAGTAGAGATGGGGTTTCATCATGTTGGCCAGGCTGCTCTTGAACTCCTAACCTCAAGTGAGCAGCCCGCCTCAGCCTCCCAAAGTGCTGGGATTACAGGCATGAGCCACTGCGCCCGGCCTAGCAATATCTTTTTAAAAATAATTGCTGCTAGCAGCAACGGACACTCTGCCCTGGCATATTATAAGATATATCTCCAGCCTTCCTAAATGACTCCCTTGTTTTACAAAGCCCCAAATTTTCTGCCTTTTCTTTGAGACTTTCCTCGTTAATGAAAGTTCTCCTTATAGTAATAGCCTAAATAAAAAGCCTACTACATGTGCCCTTTTATTATACTAAAACCCAAATTGTTAAAGTAGAGCTTATAGCAACTTTTAAATGAGATTAAAAATCACTTGGCCAGCCTCACAAAATTACAATTTGAGTTAGGCCCAGAAGCCTGAAAATTTTGTAAAGTTCAGTAGGGTTAACCCAAAAAATATCTAAATCCCGGTTTAAATGTGGGAAATCTTTTCTTTAAAAGAGAAGGACACAATTCAAACTGGCTCAACTTATTCAATACACTTATAAAACAAATCACTAAGTCTCAAATGAGGACATCTATCTTTGACCCACAGATTTAAAAAGCTATATATGCCAAGAAATAATATTTAAGCAACTGTTAAAATCTGTTAGGATTTTAGAATCGTAAAATCCTTTGGCAGTCAACACATTCTACAGGGCACAAAGATGATGCTACAGATACTTATCCATGAATTATGCAGTTCAATTTTATGTCCCAAAGCCAAATAAATGAATTGAATTCTCCACAGTCTCTTCCAACTGCCCAGTAACCAGCCTAAGAAGGTTGACAAGAGCAAAGCGAATGTAGCACAGAGAAAAGACAGGCAAAGATGGCAGCTGTCATTTCTTCACATTGTGCTGTCAGATATTCTATATTCCTCAAAGCATTTGCCACCTCCGGAGCACACTTCCATTGCTGCCATCATGACATTTGGCTATAAATTTTTATTCACTCCACTTATTAAAATGCAAGGCCCTTGGTCCACAGCACGTGTCATGTCAGATACCTTCCCATCACCTGCCTAATAAACCTATGCAAGCTCTGTTTCCAACATTTGTGTCCCTATATTCTAGAATAATGCTTAACACAGAGTAAGTACCCACTAAACATTGTTGGATGAGGTGTTAAAGGTCAATTGCTATTTCTGTTGTTGTGACTACTAACTGGCTGGAAATTGCTAAGTTCCTGTTAGGTGCAGACTCAAGAAAAAAAACAGAATTCACTGACAAATGTTATCTTCTGTCTCAATCATCATTTAGACCTGACCAAGTTTACTGCTACATTTTACCAAGACTACAATCCCTCAGAAGAAGGAAATGTGCTTTTTATTGTCGGTCACAAGCCCTAGCACAGTATAATATTCAACAATGTCCAGCATTCAGCTGAAGTATGAGACATGCCTCCAAGTTTCTACGGCTCAAAAGAGTCCAACTTTCTCTCCAAAGCGCTAAGATACACCACAAGTGATACATGAGGAGAGTCCACTTACTGGCAGGATCTAAACCTAAACCCCCACATCTACCTAAATTCCCAAGTTTTTAAACTTTTCTATCTAGGGAAAAAAGTTTCTTCTACTTTTATATCTAGGTTCCAGTTTTATATTTAAACTAGATTGGGGCTGGGCACGGTGGCACATGCCTGTAATCCCAACTTAAGAGTTTGAGACCAGCCTGCGCAACATGGCAAAACCTTGCCTCCACAAAAAATACGTAAATTAGCCAGGCAGAGTGGCGTGTGCCTATATTCCCAGCTACTCAGGAGGATGAGGTGGGAGAATGGCTTGAACCCAGGATGGGGAGGCTGCAGTGAGCAGAGATGGCACCACTGCACTCCAGCCTGGGCAACAGACCCAGACCATCTCAAAAAACAAAACAAAACAAAAAACTCAGGACTAGTAATATTACTGGCCTTTTTTTTTTTTTTTTTTTTATAGCTTATCAATTTTAATCAAAAGAAATGAAAAAGCCACATTCAGTATTAAAGTTAAACAAACAAGTTAGAAGATGAAAGTAGACCAGAACATAAGACCACCCAAGTGGATAACTTAGCATTGTCTGAAATTACCTAGCTTTAGTTCAGAGACCACTCCTGGAAAGGAAAAGACATTTCTAACAACTTTAGCCAAAGGTCTGGGAGCGTGAAGCCTCAAAGAACCCTCCTGGTAAGGGTACTCTGCATAGATCTGCATATTCTCCCATGGCCCCAAAAGACTAAAAGCCCAGGCTTATACCCTGCCCTGGCTGTTGAATGACAGTCAGAGAAAGTATGTTGCGAATCCATGAAAAACCAATTTAAAAGATTAAAACGTGTCCTGCAGCTCACCCTCTCTGGAAGACACTACAGGAGAAAAACAAACAAAGAATATAAGCAAAGTACTAAAAATCCCTATGTAAATTAAACTCTATTGTTATACCAAAGATTGTTCAAAGAAAAAAAATTATCATCTTTCCTTTCCAAGAATTTGTAAATCCCTCTTCAACTGGTTGGAATGGAAATTACAAAAGGCTACCCCCCCCCCACTGGTCTGCAAAAGCCACCATTTAAATGGAAATGCTTCCCTTGAGTCACACAAAGTCCCAAACAGAGCTCTGCACTGTGCACTGTCACTACCAACATGAGGACCCTGATTGTGGGGATACTTCAGGGCAGGGGTGTCCACTCTTTTAGCTTCCCTGGGCCACATTAAAAGAAAAATTGTCTTGGACCACACATAAAATACATCAGCAACAATGATAGTTGGTGAGAAGTAAGAAAAGGAAGAAAGAAAAGGAAAAAAGAAAGAAAAGGAAGGAAGAAAGAAAAGGAAGGAAGGAAGGAAGGAAGGAAGGAAGGAAGGAAGGAAGGAAGGAAGGAAGGAAGGAAGGAAGGAAGGGAGGGAGGGAGGGAGGGAGGGAGGGAGGGAGGGAGGGAGGAAGGGGACAGAGGGAGACAGAAAGAGAGAATGAGAAAAAGAGAAAGAAAACAAGAGAAAAGAAAAGAGAGAGGGAAAGAGAGAGAATCTCATAGTGTTTTAAGAAAGTTTACAAATTTATGAATTTATGTTGGGCCGCATTCAAAGCATCCATTCAATCACTGTTTTCTCCTCCCAAAGAATTCTGTGTGGAGTCAGGCTCTGGAGCTGCATAGTCCAAAATGGTAATCCCTGGCAGACTCTGAGGACTTGTCATATAGCTCACGTGACTGAAGAACTGAATTTCTCGTTTTATTTCATCTTCAATTATTTAAATTGAAAATACTCAATGCTATTAGTGGAAAACATTTCATTGTGTTTGGAACCACCTGAATCTACTTTTTCAGTGAAATTTTGTTAAATGTAAAAACAGATCAAATGTTTCCAAAGAAACTGTTGCATCGAAATGGAGATACACTCTGAAGTATAAATTACACATCTGATTCAAAGACTTAGTATGAAAAACACATCAAATATATCTCACAAGTAACTTTTATTATTGACTACCTGTTGAAATATTTTTAATATATCCAATTGAATAAAATGTATTATTAAAATTAATTTCACTTTTTTTTTACTCTTTTTAAAGTAGCTACCAATTTTAAATTACAGGGGGTTTGCATTATATTTCTATTGGACAGAACAGCTCTAGAGATTCCAATCAGCTTAAGCCTTCAGCTTTAAAACTCCTTAATCATTTTTAAGCATGGAGTTCTTTGGCAGTCTGGTGATGACTATTATTACCTCAAAATAATGTTTATAAATGAATAAAATAAAATGTGTAAGAGTCCAAAGGAAACTAATTATACTGAATTATAGTGAGCAAAATATTCTTAAAATAAATAATGATAATTTTTCTTAAGGCACTGAAGGACAATAAATAAATAATGGTGAATCTATTAGCTACCGCAGTGATAAGTGTAAATGAGATTGTAATGTGATATTAAAATATCTGAGATTTCTACTGACGACAAAGTTGTAAGTATTGCTTCTGTCACTGTGGTTTGTTGCCTACACTCATAATTCAAGGAAATGCTCAAGTTAAGTTAGGGGTTAGTGAAAGTGTAGATAGATAATTTTAGCCCACCCAAATTTGCAGATCCCCTGATTTCTCTGACAGACTTTTTGGGGACCTGTTGATTCCAAGGTTAACAATGCTGTTTTAATGCCTGATGAATCTGTGTATCTGTTTCTCAAAGATGACCCCCATCCTTAGGATCCTTAGGATGTAATTTTGCCTTGGCTCATTCCTGTTAATTTGGTCTTCATGACTCATAATTCCTGTTTTTGACCACAACTAAACCAATATTAGAAGGAAGTGCTTGCCCTTGTTTTTTTCCGATACTTTTGCTCTGCAAAGGGAACAGGAAGAACAGCAAGAAGTGCATATGTAAAAGAAAAGAGCACCTTAACTATGTACCAAAACACAATTCTTTTGATCTAATGATTAATTGGTGTGTGTTAGAATATTTACTAACCAGAAAGACCACATAAGGCCGGGCGCGGTGGCTCACGCCTGTAATCCCAGCACTTTGGGAGGCTGAGACGGGCGGATCACGAGGTCAGGACATAGACACCATCCTGGCTAACATGGTGAAACCCCATCTCTACTAAAAATGCACAAAATTAGCTGAGCGCGGTGGTGGGCACCTGTAGTCCCAGCTACTTGGGAGGCTTAGGCAAGAGAACGGTGCAAACCCAGGAGGCAGAGCTTGCAGTGAGTCGAGATCACGGCACTACACGCCAGCCTGGGTGACACAACAAGACTCCATCTCAAAAAAAACAAAAAACAAAAAACAAAAAATGCACATAAATATCAGTGGCACTTCATATAATTAAGAGTACAAAGTATTTGCCGTTGTTTGTCTTGACAGACACTTTCATAACACTTACCATGTGCAGATATCGTTCTAAGGACTACAAACACTAACTCTGTAATCCCTAATACAACCTATGAGTCGAGTACTATTACTATCCCCCTTTTACAGATGAGACAACTGAGGCTCAGGGAAAGGTTAAGTAATTTGCCCAAGGTCACAGAACTGGAATTCCAACAGAGAGCAGCTGCCTATGGTGTTCTCAAGGGGAGGGCAATGCCAAACAAAAACAAGCAACGAGACTCTCCACTCACTGCAAGTGAGCTAAGGTTCTGTTCAAATCTTCATCCTTGCTTCCAAATCACTCACTGAAAAATTAAAACGAGATAAATAAGGACGGCTGCCTTTATACCTTCTGGCCTATTCACAGGCAGATTTCCAGACAAAACCAAAGGCCTTCATGAGGAAAAACAAAGCTCCTCAGTCTCAGGGCAGCTAATGCTGGGCCTGGCATTTTTTCCACTTTTATCTAAAATATGCTGCAGGAGAATCTAGGCCCAGTGATAAGCCAGGTTTCAACTTCACCTCCCCAGCTTGAGAGTGATTACACACATACTTGGGATTTAACCAGCAAGAGGAGGACACAGAAACCTGGGTCCCTCTGAGTCCAGTCTCTGTTGACACTGTTGCCAGGGCTGAGCCAATTGCACCAGTGTCAAGAGCTCCGCAGGGAGGTTTCAGCAGGGAAACCAGCCCTACAGGTGTATCCAGGGAGGCAGGTGTACAAGGCCACATTCTTTCCTCCACTGAACAAATGAAGGTTTGTCTTCCTGCTGTGCGGGGCTCACAGGGCCAGATAAGCCTCTCTCAGACAACAACCTCAGCACAGAAACAGTGCGGCTTGCTGCCACTCTGTAGCACCGAAAGTAAAACGTCAACCACTAAAAGAGAGGCAGATAATGTTACAGTAACATTTATCTAGAAAGGCAATGCTCATTAGGTAAAATTTAACTACAGCAAGAATCTTCAGGACAGATAGGACTCAATAAATGTTTGTGGATCTGAAAACCTACTGCTACCTATTAAACGGTTTCTTGGACCAATTTAAAAGCTTCTTTTTGGCTGTGTGAACTGGCATTCCCTTTCTAAAATGATGGAGTCCCAGTGGTAGCTATAATGTGAAATCAAATGACTTCATTTCCTCCAGAGAAATATTTTTACCTCAACCCCCCATACTCTGGCACTCAACTACTCAAGACTCCAACATCAGGGGGCAAAAAGTCAGGCCTATTAGGCCTGGATCGTTCTCAGATTAACAACCTTGGGGGAATAATCCTATAAGAAAACATTTTCGAGATTTTGGGTAATAACATTTTTGGGCCAGATGAAATTTGTTAGAGTTTGCACTTCTGTCTCTAAAAACCTCTGAAGTCATTTGTTTCCCACAGTTTTTCTCAGAAGCTACTTTGTGGGAAAGAAAGCCAGGGCCTAGGCAGCAGGCCAGCTAGAACGGGGTTGTTCTGAAAGAAAGCCAGCCCCCGGCAAGCCAGAGCGGCATGGGCAGCGCTCACCAAGGTGGTTAATTTTTTACCTGGGTACAGCTGAAGGCACTGACATGGAAAATGTCTGTGACACGGTGGATCCGGAAACAGGCAAGATACACAGGCAGTGGAGTGTCTGACCCCAGGTTTGTTGCTTCAAATTACATAGGAAGTTATGCCAAACTGTGAAACAGTTACCTACAGAGAAGAGGAGGAGGGGCAGGGTGTGTTATCAGGAGGCACAGTGGGGAAATGGCAGTGCTGCGACAGAGGACCTCAACTCGGGACTACACCACCTTGCACTCCAGTCTCAGCTCTGCCACTTGTTGCTGGAGGAATCTTAGTCAAGTTTCTTAAACACTCTTTGCTCAGCTTCTTCACCTATAAACCACTGGCCCCAACCCCCAGGGCTGTTGGGATATATACCAAGCAAGTACTCAGAACAGTGCCTGGCACTGAGGAAGTAAGTGCCAGGTAAGGGCAGCTGTTGGTATTTGTGCAAATTCTGACATTTGTCCTTCTCGATATAACCCTCATAACAAATCAGATACAATTGTTACCTCCACTGAGAGATGAAAGAATTGAGACTCAGAAAAATGAAGGAATTTGCTCAAAATCATGCAGTTAGTAAGAGACTACACGGAGGAATCCAGTCCTGTTGGTGAAATCAGAGCCCGGCAGTTTTAACCTCTCTCATCTGGTCTTTCTTCCCTTACTTACCTCCCGAAAGAAAGAGAGAGACAGAGACAGAAGGAGAGAATGAGAGATGGGGAGAAAGACAGAGACAAGGAGGAGGCAGGAAGTGAAGAAAACACATTAGAGGAAAATAACTTTTTAAGCTAATAAAAAATAACCTTGGCCAGGTATAGTGGCTCAGGCCTGCAATCCCAACACTTTGGGAGGCCAAAGCAGGAGGATCACTTGAGCCCAGGAGTTCAGGGCCAGCCTGGACAACACCGCCTCTTAAAACTGAATAAATAAATAAATGTAAGTAATTTCAAATGAAATTCCACCAGGCCAAAGTCTCAGTGGCTACATAATAAATGGTTACACCTCTCCGAGCCTCCTAGACCAGTTGTACCTCGATTCTAACGAGTTTCACTGAGCAGGGCAAATGAAGCAGGAGAAGGCTCAGAGGGAAGGTGCCAAATAACCCACGTGAAATGAAGCTCAGTTGTCTTTGAATAGTCTATCTATTCTAAGGCTCAGGAGTGGTGGCATGATAAATATGGGTGCTAGGAGAAGAAATGCAAAACCATATAACATTTTTGCCTTTTCGTCCTTGAAATGCCTTACAATTTCCCTTGGGGAAAAAAAAAATTATCTTGTAATTCTTATTTTTCTTTACTTCACTTTTTCATTTCCAGAACTGCTATAGTTCTGGTTGAAGTATCAGAATGACAACCATGGATCTTCTACGATGCCACTTTCAGTCTCTCTGCAATTGTAGCAAAGGGGAAAACACCACCACCGAGGCTGCCAGTAACAATATTTACCCATGCCGGGGTGTTCTGTTTGTTTTCGGTGGAGGATGCAGAGAGCAGATAAAGGAAAAGCAAAACTTCTCTGTGTCAAAACACAAGCTGAAGACGATTTCCTTCTCCACTGCCCGTGTATCAAATATACACAAATCCAGAGCAGCCCTGGGCCCAAGGAGTGTTTATGGTTCTGCTCAGCCATTAACATGCCAGCCTTCAAAACATACAGAGATGCCCGGACATCAAACAAACAAGGCAGTTCCAGAAAGGATATATCGACTTTTGACGTCTAATGCTCTGGGTGAAATAACTTTGTTTCCCCTAAAAATAGATAAACTAAAATAAATATACGAGTATTCTACAGCAATGTAGCCAGCCACTTCTTCCTGTGACTCAGAGCAACCTCGTAACTTCTTTTTGATAATAACTATGGGCCGGGAACTAAGTGCTTTTTGGTGGAATGACTGATGGACTCTTCATACCAACTCGGTGAGGAATTTAAAATGACATCCCTTTGCAGATCAGGAGACTGAGTCTCAAAGAGGTAAATAACTGTGTAGGTTTGCATAGCTTGCCACCAGGATTTGGACCCTGGTGTGTGAGATTCTGTAGGGTGAGGTCGAACAAAATGGCCCCACCTTCAGTTGAGGATTCAAATGATCACCTAGGTTTACTTCAACCGGGGTTTAAGCTAAACTCATTCATGGTTTCTGGCTCTAAACCTCACTCATATTTCTTTACAATGAAACACAGTAATTTTAAAAACTCAAAGTAGGCATACTTTCAGGTGGCTAAAATTAAAAGATCATCAATACCAAGTGCTGGCAAGGACATTAAATAATGGAAACCCATAGACTACTCATGGTAACATAAACTGGAAGAGCTGGAACACTGTTTAAAATTATCTATTGAAGGCAGGGCATGGTGGCTCACACCTGCAATCCCAGCACTTCGGGAGGCTAAGGTGGGAGGATCACTTGAGGTCAGAAATTCAAGAACAGCCTGGCCAACATGATGAGACCCCATCTCTATTTTAAAAATACACAAAAAATTAGCTGGGCATGGTGGCACACACCTGTAATCCCAGCTACTCGGGTGGCTGAGGCAGGGGAATCGCTTGAACCTTGGAGGGAGAAGCTGCAGTGAGTCGAGATCGCGCCACTGCACTCCAGCCTGGGCAACAGAGTGAGAATCCTTCTCAAAAAAAAAAAATTATGTTATTGGGATTAGAAAAATGCATAGTCTAACCCAATCCTACAATTCCACTCTGAGGCATACCCTAGAGAAATGAAAATACATATATACCAAAAGGCATAATATATACCATAAAGTCTCATAATTTGTAATAGTCCAAACTACAAGCAACACAAATCTCATCAAAAGTAGGGCACATGAGTAAATGTAGATATATGCATGCTATAATATTACACAGAAATCAAAATGGGCTGGGCACACTAGCTCACATCTATAATACAGTACTTTGGGAGGCCTCGACGGGCAGATCACTTGAGGCCAGGAGTTCAAGACCAGCCTGGATAACATGGCAAAACCATGTCTCTACAAAAAAAAAAAAAAAAAAAAAAAAAGCACACAAAAATTAGCCGAGAATGGTGGCACACGCCTATAGTCCCAGCTACACGGGGGGCTGAGATGGGAAGATCGCTTGAGCCTAGGAGTGGAGGCTGCAATGAGCCGTGATTGCACCAATGCACTCTAGCCTCTAGCCTCAGCAACAGAGCAAGACCTCATCTCAAAAAAACTAAAAATAAAAATAAAAATAAAAAATAAAAAGGAATGAACTACAGCTACATCATGCGACATGGACAAATCTCAATACAATGTTGAGGAAATGAAGTCAGGCTTAAAGGAATCCATACTGAGTGAATCTATCTGTACGAAGTTCCAAAACGAGCAAATGGGAATAGAGGTCAGGACAATGATTACCAGGGAGTGAGTCTACCAGGGGGCTTCCTGGTTGCTATTATGTTTTAGTTTCTTTTTCTTTTTTTTTTTCCTGAGATGGAGTTTTGCTCTTATTGCCCAGGCTGGAGTACAGTAGTGTGATCTTGGCTTATTGCAACCTCTGCCTCCCAGATTCAAATGATTCTCCTGCCTCAGCCTCCCAGGTAGCTGAGATGACAGGCACGCGGCACCACATGCAGCTAATTTTGTAGAAGCAGGGTTTCGCCATGTTGTTCAGGCTGGTCTCGAACTCCTGACCTCAGGTGATCCACCCGCCTCAGCCTCCCAAAGTGCTGGGATTACAGGCGTGAGCCACCATGCCTGGCCTAGTTCTTGACTGAGCTGGTGTTATCCAAGTGGGCTGTGATAACTCATCCACTGTGATTTATGCCCTTCTCAATCAAATGACCTCCCTCTCCTTCCCTTTTCCTCCCTCTTAAAACCGTAGGAACATTCATAAAGCTGTAAAGTCTAAATCAAGTTTTTGAGACTTACACAGGAAAAAATAGGTACAGTATAAGACATTCTAAATTTAGCTCAATATTCTTAACATGCAGGAACAACTCTACAGGGAAATCCCTTCACCCTCCAATGTTCAACTCAGCAGCATTTTAAACTCTGTTCACAAAAATAAAGACCTGCTTATTGTGTCATCAAAAAGGTATGCATGCAATCCATCTCAAGAAGAGGCTTACCTGCACAGTGCCTAGGGTTTACTGCAGTGACAAAGTCACTTCATGTCTTGACCGAAAATAGCCTGAGACTGGGTAAAAACTGGGCATTCTCTGCAGTGGTTCCTAAGAGAAACCGGGGTTACTGTGTGATTAAATGTCCTTATCCGCATGGGTAGACTTAACTTCCAACAGTCGTACAGAAGATAACAGAGTTCCGGGTAATATGGCCCATATATCAGAGGTTAAAAGCTGATGCCCATGGTGCTCGTGAGCAAAAATACACGTTTAGCCGGGCGGGGGAACTCAGGCCTGTAATCCCAGCACTTTGGGAGGCCAAAGCAGGAGGATCACTTGAGGCCAGGAGTTTGCGACTAGTCTAACCAACATAATGAAACCCTGTCTCTATTAATACAAAAATTAGCTGGGCACAGTGGTGTGTGCCTGTAGTCCCAGCTGCTCGGGAGGTTGAGGCACAAGAATTGTTTGAACCTTGAAGGCAGAGGATGCAGTGAGCTGAGATCATGCCACTGCACTCCAGCTTGGGCAACAGACCAAGACTGTATCTTAAAAAAAAAAAAACAAAAACGCACATTTTGCCCCTTGTCCAGGGTAGAAAGAATTCTAGTGCTTCTTACAACTGCCAAAGCCAAAGCCTGAATGAGCTCTACAACTCTCTGGAAGTTTCTGAGGGGCATAGTCACTCCAAAAGATACAAATCCTGGGACTCTGAACTAGCTTCGCTTGACAGCCCCTTCATTTGGTTAAATTTCAAAAATATCTCAGGCTCATCTCAAGGTTACTTCGTTCAAACGTTCTCTGATTTCTACTTCCTCTCTGTTGCATCCTTTGTCTTCTATACCCTTAGGACATTATTCCTTTCCTACTTATCTTTTACTCAAGTTGTCTTTATCCTCTTAGCTATACAATGATTTAATTCAGTACAAAGAACATCATTTTTCTACCTATCACTGATTCCCCAGGGCAAGGCACTATGTCTGTGCACAGTAAGTGAGTGATGCTCTTTTTTGTTATCTTGGTTTTTCCTTTTTTGAGACAGGGTCTTGCTCTGTCACCCAGGCTGGAGTGCAGTGGCGTGATCTTAGCTCATTGTAGCCTCTGCCTCCTGGGTTCAAGATCCTCCCACCTTAGCCTACTGAGTAGCTGGGACTACAGACATGGACCACCATCCCGGCAATCTATTAGGAGGAGGAGGAGGAGGAGGAGGAGGAGGAGGAGGAGGAGGAGATTTATTATTATTGAAACAAGGTCTCCCTATGTTTCCTAGGCTGGTCTCAAACTCCTGGACTCAAGTAATCCTCCCATCTCAGCCTCCCAAAGTGCTGGAATTTCAGGTATAAGGCACCACGCCCATCCTAATGTCTTAATGGACAAATGAATAAATTCTCTTTTTTTTTTTTTTTTTTTTTTTTTTGAGACAGAGTTTTGCTGTGTCGCCCAGCTGGAGTGCAGTGGCACGAACTCGGCTTACTGCAAGCTCTGCCTCCCGGGTTCACGCCATTCTCCTGCCTTAGCCTCCCGAGTAGCTGGGACTACAGGCACCCCGCCCGCTATCACACCCGACTAATGTTTTTGTATTTTTTAGTAGAGATGGGGTTTCACTGTGTTAGCCAGGATGGTCTCAATCTCCTGACCTCATGATGCGCCCACCTCGGCCTCCCAAAGTGCTGGGATTACAGGCATGAGCCACTGCACCCAGCCAATAAATTCTCTCTTAATACTAGCAACAACAGAGACAAGCATCTTTCTGTTCGTGTCAAACCAAAGACTGCAGCTCTGTACGTTTCAGGAGTGATTTAAACTTGCCAGATGAGCTTTTAGCCAGTCAAACTGATTTTCCTTTGAGCCTGGATTCCTCATGTGGAAAAGCTCCCAGAAAAGCTTGACTAGATAAGAAAAAAGTGATGTCTAGACAATTCTGCTTTAGCCTTCTGCTGGGAAAACCTCCAGCTGTTTCACTGAACCTCATACAACCAAGTCATAGTTCACATTTCACAGATTCCTCACCAGGGTTTTGACATCTTAGGGGGAAAGAACTGAAGAAGGGTGGGCAGACATCTGACTATAGAGTGATTTCTAATAAAGCAATAAGTACAAACAATTCCAAGAAAACTAGGATGTCACTAGTACCTGTGGTCAACAAACAAAAAGGATGTCTGTCCTATGGAAGGACACTGAAGAGGTGAAAAAGTGCCTAATCCTAATTTAATTATAATATTTTTTCCTATAATCAGAGAGGAGAAAGTCACCCAGTTCCTTCACACACAATGAAAGCCAAAATTATAAATCTCATTGTCCACACAAATTGCACAAGATTTCCCTTGAGCAGACTGCAGGGAGGTGGGCTCTTGTTACCCTTCCTTCCTTTCAACTCTTCCATTTCTGTCTGTAATTTCCCCTCATTTGTTTCCATATAATTTCACCATCCTTGCTCCTATATGGCCACAAAGAAAAGAAATCCTCAGAAATGAGTTGAAATACCCCAGTTAAATAGATTCCTTCCTTGTCTATTAACAAGACATCACTCTTAATAACTTTCTGTACCTTGGCTCTAAGCTATAAGTTCATCTGTCTTTTCTATGCTATAGGCAATACAGAGCACAAGCCAGCCTGAAATGGCAGGCCTGCAAATATTGACATGCCAAATGAAAAATAAGTAAACTTGCTTTCAACTAACATGAAATCCCAGAATAACCTTTGAATTTCCATGACACCATTCATCTAGGGGTAAGAGGGGAAAGCAGAAGGGGACATTCGTGTGTCCATCTGGTGTACCCCTGCAACAGGCTATTCCTACTTACTGCAATGCATTAAAGATAGGACAAACAGCCAGGAAACGAACTGGTCTCTGTCCAGTCAAAGAATTAGTCAACACAAACCTAAGAAATAAGTCACCTTGAGCTTGGTACTACTAATCCATAATGCATTTCCCCTCACCTCTTTGAATTCATTCAGTTATTCATCCCCTCCCTTCCTAGGTTGTCCAGTCAAAGAATTAGTTAACACAAATCTAGAGAAGTAAGTCACCTTGAGCTTGGTACTACTTACCCATAATGCACTTCCCCTCACCTCTTTGAATTCATTCAGTTATTCATCCCCTCCCTTCCTAGGTGGTAACTACAACTGTTATTTTCAACTCCAGTTCTTTATGCAACATTGAACATGCACAACTGAACTGTACACTGTTAACTGGATAGATGATCAGTATAATGAAGAGTCCTCATGTAAATTAAGGAAAATATGTAAAAACCCCCCAAAAATCCACTGAAAAATCATTGGTGCATTCAACATAGGAAGACCCTTAAGTACATGATATGCGGGGTATCTTAGAAAATAATACTAAAATGAAGCCCACTTGGAGAAACTAATGATTTATTTTTAAAGGTCTAGTGAGTGCCTAGATAGTGCCTTACCAAGGCATTCCACAGAAAACAGGATTCCTTGCATTCAACGCAGTCAGGAGGTGAACTGGTATCACAGAACCACATCCATTCGTGTCATTTTACACGTTTCAAGACACAAACTTTCCAATAAAGACAGATTCCATTCCTCTTCCCCCGACCTTCCTGTCAGGCTTCCCTTAATAAAATTTCTGCCAGATAAACATCATGAATGTTCCATTGTGCTGAGAAGAAAGAAATTTACAGCAAATTGCTTGGTTAGAGCTAAAAGTCTGGGAGCCACCTGAGCAAATCAGCTAAGTGCTTTGGAAAAAGCTACTTCCAAATTGGGACAGTTTCCATGAAGTGACTGGGCACAGTCTTCATGAAGAGGTGGTTTGTCTCCTCCTATCTTTGTCATATCAGTAGTTTCAAGACAAGAAGAAAGCATATTTGGACTGTTTGTTCTCATGGACATTACTCTGAATTGTAGTTTTCAAGTGTACTACAGTTCCTCCACACACAATGAACGTACTTTACAACTTGGTTATTTAGGAAGATCAGCTTTGTTACATCAAAACGTCCATTAGAAAGTCATGACACAGGCCAGGTGTGGTGGTTCACTCCTGTAATCCCAGCACTTTGGGAGGCCGAGGTGGGTGGATTGCTTGAGGTCAGGAGTTCAATACCAGCCTGGCCAACATGGTGAAACTCCATATCTACTAAAAACGCTGGGTGTGGTGGCGCACGTCTGTAATCCCAGCTACTCAGGAGGTTGAGACACGAGAATCACTTGAACACAGGAGGCGGAGGTTACAGTGAGCAGAGATCATGCTACTACATTCCAGCCTGGGCAACAGAGCAAGACTCTGTCTCAAAAAAAAAAAAAAAAAGAAGAAGAAGAAGAAGAAGAGAAAAAAGAAAAGAAAAGGAAAAGAAAGTCATAGCAAAATGAGCAGAGAAATTAGGTTTTATCTCAAGAGTCGGTAAAAAAAAAAAACAGGAAAAAAAAGTTAAAACAAGATGAGTTTTTTTTGTAAACACTGCATATAAAACAATGAAATAATTTGTTCAGAGAGTTCTGCTGTTAAAATAATGACAATCTGGCCAGGCGTAGTGGCTCACGTCTGTAATCCTAGCAGCTTGGGAGGCCAAGGCAGACGGATTGCCTGAGCTCAAGAGTTTGAGAACAGCCTGGCCAACACAGTGAAATCCCTCTCTGATAAAATACAAAAAAAAAAAAAAAAAATTAGCTGGGAGTGGCGTTTGTAGTCCCAGCTACTCGGGAAGCTGAAGCAGGAGAATTGCTTGAACCCAGGAGGTGGAGGTTGCAGTGAGTCGAGATTACACCACTGCACTCCAGCCTGGTCAACAGAGCGAGACTCTGTCTCAAAAAAAAAAAAAAAAAAATTGTAGCTCAGCCAGGTGCAGTGGCTCACGCCTGTAATCCCATCACTTTGGGAGACCAAGGTGGGTGGATGACAAGGTCAAGAGATCCAGACCATCCTGGCCAACATGGTGAAACCCTGTCTCTACTAAAAACACAAAAATTAGTTGGGCATGATGGCACATGCCTATAGTCCCAGCTACTCAGGAGGCTGAGGCAGGAGAATCACTTGAACCCAGGAGGCAGAGATTGCAGTGAGCCAAGATCACGCCACTGTACTCCAGCCTGGGTGACAAAGCAAGACTCAGTTTCTAAATAAATAAGTAAATAAAATGACAATCTAATGTAGTATGGGCAGTTTGTAACTTTTCAATAGTAATTCTTATATGATTCTAAAAGGGCCCTATGCCAACTCCTTTAATATGCACTATTTTGCTTGAAATCACACAACGCTCCAAAAACAGGAGAGAAACTTCATAAAGGCAGAGAGCTTTGCTTGTTTTATACACTTATTTATCTCAAGATTTGGTACAATACCAGGGATAGAGTGGTACTTAATGATATCTGTGGACTGAACTTTTTCATATGTTAGACAAATATATCTCATAATGATTAAGAAATTTGTCTGCGACCACAAGGCTGGGAAATGACTAAGCCAAGCTTCCAATGAAGGGCAGTGAGTCAGATTCCTGAGTCCTGCCAGGACTAGACTCTGTGAGCCTAGTCCATCTAATATAATTGTTAAGGGTGTTAACATTAATCTTTACTGCATCACATTTCTGCAAGGAAGCTTTGAGCCACCATCCTGAAGACTGAGAAACCAACACAATTTTAACCCATTAAGCATAGCAACTGCCCTGCCCGGTATTTCAATATCCTGTCCCTGTCTCATTCACAGTGTACCTCTGCCCCCAGTAATTACCTTAGCGTCAGAGATCCACAAACAAAAAGAATATTAAGACTTGAGAGAAGCCAAACCACTCACCTGCTGAAGTATGGCAGCCCTAAATATCAAAATCAGGCCCTACAAAGGAGAAAGAAAGGTCATCTGAGATCACCTTGACACTCCAAACAGGGACTTACATCTGTGGGTCAGAGAGTGAATGAATCAGAGAGAGAAGAACTCTTCATAGCACAGGGTGTGAGTCACTGGTTCCTTCCTTACAGAGACAGAAAGAAAGGTATATCCTTTTATATATCTTGGGGGTGGTGGGGGGGGACCACCATCTCTTTCATTTGCTCCCACTCTCATAGCTCCATGAATTGTCCACAAGTTATCACTGGTGAGTATGTGATTCTCTTTTCAAGGCAGGGCTCTCGCCCTTAACTTCCACTCCTCTCCAAACTTCAAGTTGTTTAGCACTAACTCCACTCAGACTTTTTGAGCAGCTGCACACCTTTGTCTCCCTGACCAGAATCCCTAAAAATAATGCAAATCCTCAAGCATATCCTGGGTTCACTTTCAGGGGACTCCCTGAGGATGCCCCGTTTTTATGTTCATCAGCCTTAGGAAGCCACCCTCAAGTCCAAGAGATACACAGTCCCCTTTTTGTGGACGACCAGGCCACACAAGAAACGGAAAGAATTTCAATAAGAAACTCTTCTGGAAACTATATGCATATGCATATCTACTTCTAGGTGCTGATGATACCAAGGACTCTTTCATAAAGACAAGCACATTGGCCAAAGCCCCAAGGCATAATTAGCCTTGCTCTAAAACTTTCCTAAGTGGTCAGAATCTACTGCATATATTTGTCTTAGCCAAGAAACGGATGTAGAGTATAAATGACTTTCCACTGAGTGCCTTCAAAACAGATGCAACTATCTGTTAAATGTTCCATCTGCCCAGAGCATCCATTATCAATGGAGACCAGACATACAAACTCTGAGGATCATTTAATTCAGTGTTCAAAAGAACTTCCATCATTTGCATCCCAGCCTCATGACTTTTGCCACATATGGGTACCACTTCTACTATTCCACTTTAGCCCTTTTAAAACCACTTTCTTTTCATGTAATTAAATATATTTTAAATGGAACCTTTATATCACCTCTAGGAATAGACATGCAGAACCAGCCGCCGTAAAAATAAAGTAACTAAAAGAAAATACAATGAAAGCAAAATCTTGCCATTAAAAGGTATGGTCTCTCAATTAGGAAGGAAAATTAGCAAATGTTAAGGGGTGCTGAAGTCATATTAACACCTAATAGAGACTTATTTGATGTAATCTCAAGAACTGAGAAAGGATAAATGGGAGAGGAGGAAAGGAATAAATTTGAACTAAAGCAGGAATTCAAGTGAGAAGACAAAATCTGAGGGCTGTTTCACCCTGGTTTTGGTTGTTTTGTTTTGGTTTGGTTTTGGTTTTGTTTGTTTGTTTTTGAGATGGAGTCTCAATCTGTCGCCCAGCCTGGAGTGCAGTGGCTCCCTGCAATATCTGTCTCCCAAGTTCAAGCAATATTCCTGCTTCAGACTGCCTAGTAGCTGGGATTACAGGAATGCGCCACCATGCCCAGCTAATATTTTGTATTTTTAAGAGACAGGGTTTGCCAGGTTGGCCAGGCTGATCTTGAACTCTGACCTCAAGTGAGCTGCCTGCCTCCGCCTCCCAAAGTGCTGGGATTACAGACGTGAGCCACCACGCTCCACCACTCATCCTCCTCTTTATACTGCTTACTATGGGCTGCTTCTCAGAGATAGAAGATGGTATCAATGTCATAACCTAGTGTAAATGACCAACTGGAGTGTGGCTTCTCCTCAAAACTTCCATGTATAAGATAGCATCAGTAGTATACTTATTTCTATTTTCTAACCTTCTTCCCACAAAATATTTTGGACAGCAAACTAAGAGTAATTTGCCAGCATCTCAGAAGCTAAACAGTGACCAATGATGGCACTGCCAAAACACCCCATGGTAATTCCTATTCAGCTAAGTCAGTTAGAGCCCATACAGCAAAAGCTCTCTGAATTGGAAATACTAATGGAAGAGAGAGTATTTTACCAAGCTCCATATAACAGCAAGGTGTTCTCTCTTCTGCAGGATTGACTTTTCAATAGCTAAAAGTTGCACCACAATAATAATAATAAATAATAATTAGGTGTATCTACCTATTTGTTTTATTCAGTCACAGAAATCTCTGCCACCTTACAGAATCCTGAAATTTCTGCATCTTGTGACTGACAAAAAGAGAAAGAACAACTATCGGGAGGCTGAGGCAGGAGGAGTTGCTTGAGCCTAGAAGTTCAAGGGCAACACTGCACTCCAGGATAGGTGGGCGGTGGTGGGAGGCAGGGAGAGTGGGGGGCGCGGCCAAAGCCTAGAGATTATAGCCATTGAAATAAAATAGATTTGTGATCAAACCCCATTGCTGCTAATTACAAGGCATCAGCTTGCTCATCTGCAAGTGAGGATAATCTGCTTAAGGTGGTTTTGAAGATGAAATGAGGCAGTGTACATAAAATGTCTGGCACAGTACCAGGCACACAGTTGCTTCTCCCTAAAATCCATGAAACCTATTAAATTAGTTTTTTTAATCCATGAAATGAACATTACTTTAGCAGTTACTCTCTTTCATATACCAAATGGTTAATATACAGTAACCTTTGTTTTAAATGCCGTACATGTATTAATACATTTAATCTCACAAAACTCTATGAAGTTGGCACGATTTCCATTATACAGATGACAACACTGAGGCACAAAGAGGCTCAGCAAATTGCCCAGAGTCACAGGGTTAGTGGACAGTAGAGCCAGGATTCAAACCCAGGCAATCTGGCACCATAGCACATATTCCTAACTACCCATACCATGGTGCCTTTGAAATGCTGGAGAAACATCACCGAAAAAGCCCAAAAAGGTAGACAGTGACAGACAGATGGACAGCTATGTGATAAAACAGCACAGTAAAATGTCAGTGGCAGAATCTAAGTAGCGGACATACAGTTGTTTGCTACAAAATTCTTTCAACGTTGCTGTGTGTTTACAATTTTTTGTAAGAAAACATTGGGAAGACAGCAAGGAAGAGCCCAGAATGTCATTTTCTCCTCAAAAATGGAAGTGTACTGAAAAAAAGGGTTAGGCCAATAATGTCACAGTGAAAGGATTTCCCCACCCCCACCTGCCTCCCCTCCAAAATGTATCCCAGTTAAACTCTATAGGCCACAGATTCAAGTTATAGGTTGCCCCAGCAGGGGCCAATGGCTGAGAAAGAGAGAGAAGCAGATGGGCTGTAAAACTGGGTCTTCTGCCAGTTAAGCTACAGAAACCACCTCCCAATTGAAAGTGTTAATGGAAATGCCAGGCCAAAGCAGTCGACAGGAAACATTTCTTGACACTGTACATGCAAACAGATATGGCTTCTCCTACAGAGACAAAGAATGCAGTGGTCCAACCAGGCCTGTCTTTAAGTACTGGCAAGCACCCAAGGCAAGTTAACAGATTTCAACTTCTCAGGCTCTATAGATGAGTACCAGCTCTTAAAGGCCTCCCAGGGGATGGAAGGGAAGGAAGAGTGAGGAAGTGGATTTCATCCAGGTGAAGCTGAGCCAGCGATTAAAGGGGAGAAGGGGTAAGTCTGCAGCGGCACTGCCCCCACCACCAGGAGTCAAGGAGGAAACTGACGCAGTGCTCTCAAAGGAGACAGGTTGTGTCTTTCACAAATGCTCCTATGACTGGTGCTGTATGGAATGTAATGAGATAAACCCTTGAACTGAAAGCCTGACAGTTTCTAGACTAGGTCTAAGGGAAGCAAGTAAGTTGGAGAGAGAAGTGGAAAGAAAAATATGGTAAGAAAGGGGATTAAATTTTAGGCATGTTCATATACAGTTGGCAAAGTGAAAAATGATGCATCTTTTTGAAAGGGCAATTTGGCAATATCTAACAGAAACATGAAATGTGTCCACCTTTTGAACTAGAAAAGTCCACTACTGGGATTTTATTTTACAAATACAATTATATGTGCATAAAGATCAAAATACAAGGATATATTACTCATTCCAGAATTATTTACAAAAACAAAAGGCTGGAAAGAACCTTAACGCTCATTAGCAGAGGACTGGCTAAATGAATTACATATGGAACACTGATTCAAAGGTAAACTCCAAGTCACTGAAAAGAATGGAATCCATCTTGGTGCTGATGGAAAAAGAGCTCTAAAATGGAGCTGTAAACATGAAGTGAAAAAAAGGAGAAGAAAGTCATATACACATATCATTTTTAAAATAAAGTGTGTGTGTGTATGCATGCACATTTGCTATATAATATATACAGGCTATATTTTTTAAAGGACAGTGAGAGAAAGGAGGGGAAAAAGTATACTTGTATATGTATAAACAATTCTAGAACAAGAACCTGGAGGACATCAGACACTTTTCACTCTATACTCTTTTTTATACTGATTGAATTTTTTAATTCTACAATTTTCTCACTTTAAATTAAATATATACAAATATTCTACATCAGACCATTTAAAATAACCTTTTATTCATAGGAAATATAATGGTTTGTTTGAAATTTAGTCATAACATCCCTGTAAGTTTGATGCAATTAAATGCTAAACTTGTGCTAAACATTTGATGAGACTACCTTAAATCCAAGGTAGTCAGAGAGCATATTTGTAGACCAAGTTTTACATGGGATACAATTAAAAGAAGGACTTGCTACATAATTTGCTATATCAGGAACATTTAGCAAAAGACTAACACCCAGCTCAAAGTAATTCAAGAGAAAGAGTAAAGTTATTATCACACTGAGGTCCTTCACAGAACCCAAGGGAAGAACTGAGGCTGGCCTGGAGAACAAGGGAAGAGACGACTTGAACACTGTGGGGAGTCTCTCTCCATCTTCATGGCTTCATCTCCTCTCACTGTACAGTAGCTTCTTCCACATGCCACAAAACATTGCTCTCACAGTTCCTAGCTGTTATCTACAACCATTTCACCGGGAGTGGAGGTATTTCTCAAGCTTGGAATTACTGGCATTTTGGCTGGTATGGTTCTGTGTTAGGGACTGGAGGTGGCTGTCCTGTGCATTGTAGAATGTTTATCAGTATCCCTCTCCTCCACTCTCCCTCCTCCTAGTTGCAGTAACCAAAAATATCTCCAGATATTGCCAAGCGCTCCCTATGGGGATAAAATTGCCACTGACCTGGGAGAAACTGAACTGCTTGCTCATTCACCTTCCTAAGTGCTGAGGAAGGACTCTAACTGCCTAGCTTTTGGCTCAAATGTAGCTGAATATCTACAGCACGCTTGCACTCACAAGGTGACTTTCATAAGCTTATGGTTTAAGGAGACAGTTGTTGCTCTTTACTACTGCTATAGGGCTTTCCCTAAACCCTCGAAGTCAGTGCTGTCCAACAGAACTTTCTGCAAGAATATATCCATCATGTGCTGTCCAAAACAGCAGCCACTAGCCATATGTGGCAATTAAGCACCTGAAATACTGCTCCTATTATCGAAGAACTGCATTTTAAAAATTTGTATTTGACTTTCATCAATTCAATTTAAATAGGCACATGTAACCCTCAGCCACCTAATAGAATAGCACAGCTCTAAGTGCTGAGAGCATTCGAGCTCCTTTAGAACAGTTTCCAGCATACAGTGGGGGCTTAATAAGTATTTGTTGAATAAAGGAATGAATGTGATTGCGCTCAGGGTCTTGGTTGGTGAAAATCATTAATCCAACTCAGATGGTTCCACCCATAGGATAAATGGGAATCAGTGACAAAGGATCAGAAACAGAAGCAACTCACTGTCCATCAACAGATGAATGAATGAACAAAACGAGGTGCACACACATGGTAGAATATTTATTAAGCTCTAAAAAAGAAGACTATTTTGACATATGCTACAATGTGAATGACCTTGAAGACATTTTCTAAGTGAACTATGCCGATCACAAATGGACAAATATTGTATGAGTCCACTTATATGAGGTACCAAGAATAATTAAATTCATAGAGCTAGAGAGTACAATGGTGGTTGCCAGGGGTTGGGGGTACCAGCAAGAGGGGACTTAATATGTAATAGATAAAGACTTTCAGTTTGGGAAGATGAAAAAGTTGTGGAGAGGAATGGTGGTGATGGCTGCACAACAATGTAAACATAACTAATGCCACAGAAGTATACACACAAAAGTGGCAAAAGTGGTAAATTTTGTGTGAGGTATACTTTACAGTTTTATTTAAAAAAAAAAAAAAAGAATCAGGAAAGCTTAATATGGTATGGTGGACTGAACCATTGCTCACAATTCTTTACAACATCCCTATACTCCAGAAATAAATGGAACAAATCTGAATCCAACCCTACACTCTGGAGCTGACATCAGCCAACCCACACCCTAAGTAAAGCCACCCTACAAAGCTGTGACTGAGAGAACGAGATCCTTATTGTTGTAGGTTATGGGTTCCAGGGAAATTTGTTACACAGCATGTTTATAGCAAGAGTCAGATACCTTAAGTCTCATTGGTCATGTTTGCCACCAAGAGAACATTCAAAGAATAATGAATACTTGCCACAGTGTGGTTAAGGATCAGCTGCATTCTAAAACTACAGATAGATCAGTTTAAAATAAATAAACAAATAGGCCCGGTGCAGTGGCTCACGCCTGTAATCCCAGCACTTTGGGAGGCAGAGGTGGGTGGATCACAGGGTCAAGAGATTGAGACCATCCTGGCCAACATGGTGAAACCCCGTCTCTACTAAAAACATAAAAATTAGCCAGGCGTGGTGGTGCACACCTGTAGTCCCAGCTACTCGGGAGGCTGAGGCAGGAGAATGACTTGAACCCAGGAGGCGGAGGTTACAGTTAGCCAAAATCACGCCACTGCACTCCGGCCTGGCAACAGAGCGAGACTCCGTCTCAAACATAAATAAATAAAACCATGAACTACGAAATTCAATGAATCACTATTTAAAAGGCCCACTAAGCCTCAGATCTTAAAGAAGGTGGGTCCAATGTAGAACTGTGCTTCATTCCTTAAGGGTCTATGGCTTATGGTCTTAAATGATGTTGAGCCTGAAGAAAACAAACACTGGCACCTCTCATAACTCATTATCATCTCTGGAGACCATCTGATTCTAAAGAGATGCAATTTGAAATGCTCCCTGAAGCACTTCAGGCCTCAGCATTCTCGTTAAATTTCCCCTTTCAGCTGTCCCTGGCAGTCACTCCAAGCTGGCAGCCAACATACTCTACTGTCTGCAACCCTCCACCCTGAAAGGAAATAAAATCTACATCCAAGTCAAGCACATATTTTCATGCAACTCAAAGAAACCAAACCATGAACAACCTGAGGGCTCACAGGAGCCCTGTTACCATCTACAAAGACTCATGAAGCAGACTCGGGCACATCATCACTTCCATAAGACACAGAAGCCTTCCTACATCTCGCTGGGAGAAGCCCTCCCAGCTTCCTGCCTGACACACTTCCCTGGACTTTAACCAGCTCTACTTCCCTCCACCTCTGTACCAGTGGCCAAGGACCAGAACTAGTTAAGATTTTTATTTTTCCTAAGGAGCAAACTTCTTACGCCGCTTCACCCCAAGAACTCAATAGAGTTTCCTCTTGGGCACATGTAATAATGATGTTGTACCTCAGCAAGAAGGAGCAGATGATAACATCCAAAGGCAAATGGGACAGGCTCTTAGCCAGGGACGAGAGAGCTAGCAAAGGGGAACAGACTACTCTAGGAAATAAGAAAGGAGGTGCTCAGGCAAGGCTTGCTCAGGCCCACCTTTCTCCAGCCTGGCAGCCTAACTGGTCCCTAATTCTGCCACCTCACATTGCAAAGCAGTTCTTATCTCTCATTTGAAAAACTGACAGAGACAGAGGACAGCAGACAGGAAGTCCGCACACACTAGCAGCAGAAAAGAAGGTGAAGGAGAGAAGACCATGGAAAGAGGTTTATGACGCAAAGCCATTGTTAATTCAAATTGTTAACTATTGCGAGAAAGGAGCAGAGAATATGTTTTAGAAAACGTTCAGCAGAAGAAATTTTGCTGCTTAACTGACTACGTCTTGGTAATTTTAAATATTTTCTGATGCAGTCAGGTTCCTATGTCTAAGACATACACCTGTGGCATACACATGCTTCTTCCTTTATTTAAATAATAATTAATTAATTAATTAGGTATTCCTTTTAACTTTGTTTCTATTACGTAAACTTCTTCTGGGCAGTAGGCACTGCATGATCTTCCCATTTCGCTTCCTAACTTTTATTTGCAGTTTCTAGTCAGTCCAAAATATCATGTATTTTTGCCAGAATCATTATGATCATTATGATTCCCCTGAAGGGTTAGGACTGGGTGAGATCAGCTGCTCACAATAGGAATAATGATGAAGAACAACAAGGGGAAAAATATCAAGAGAAGCCCAGTCAGATACTCAGCTATTCAACGTCAACATTTATTAGACACATATACGCATACACTTAATCCTCAGAAAAACACAAAAACATGTTTATTTTATTCTTATTTTATATAGGGAAAATAAGCTCAAATGAGTTCCGGCAACTTGACCAAAGTTAAACATATGAAAGACAGCGGTGCCCCTACGAAAGCCAGAGCCAATCAATTAAGTCTTGTACTCCAACCCACTTCACTAGTATACTACCCCCCCCACCCCCAGTGGGTACCAACTACACTTTTATGAAGATTAAAAATAAGGCAGCCTAGGTGTGGTGGCGCACACCTGTAGTCCCAGCTACTTGGGAGACTGAGATGGGATGATCACTTGGGCCCAGGAGTTGGAGGCTGCAGTGAGCTATGATCATGCCACTACACTCCAGCTGGGTGACACAGTGAGACCCTGTCTCAAAAAATAATAAAACAAAATAAAAGGCAATTTGTTCTCCTCTCAGCAGAACAGGTGCCCCTGTTCTCACTCATCTCAGCCCCCTTTCCTAACAGTAATCAAAATGTTATGAGATAAAGTAAATTTGTGTTAAGTTCTCTAATCTGGTATTTTCTATTCTTTTTTCTTCATCTTCAGTACCTTTGTAAGGGAAGTAGAAAAAATTTCCTTTGGGTTGTACAGGATTTAATAAGATTTAATAAGATACACCATTTAAAGTTCTGACAATTGCAGCTCCCATGATACTCTGATACAAATTTGGCCAAACCACACTTAAGGGCTCTGTGTACACACGTAAGTAAATGTCTCCTAGCCAAACTATATACTCCCGAAGCATGGTACTGCATGTCAGTACACAGTCATATATAAACATATGCACAACAGAGCAGCTAAGAGCTTGAGATCTGCATTTGAAATTCACCTCCAATTCTTACTGATTTTTGGACTTCGTTCCTAATTAACTATTCTAAATCTTAGTTTCATTATCCATAAAATAGGGATAATACTTACAATTCCTTGTGAGGATTAATAAAAGAAATGTACATAAATTGCTTAGCACAGAGTATGGCATAGAGAAAGCAATCTATCAATATTATTATTTATTTGGCTCAAGTCTCATTTTCTTTCTTAAATTCCTTAGTACCTTTTTGTTGTCAGAAAAATTCATATAATCAGGGAAAAAAATGTAAACAGTGAAGACAAATAATCCACTTAAAGTATTACATAATTTATAAATGCTGATGCCATAAAATATGCTTTGCATTAATTTCATCTAAAATTCAGTTTTCTAATATAGATCAAATATAGTTTAAACGGATGTTGATTGTTTCTTTTTTAGAATTAGCATGAGGAATATAAAAAAGGAAAGGTACAGAAAAATAAAATCTTTCTTAGATATTTACTTCTAGAATTCAAATTTAATACTAGGAAAGTGACAAAGTAGAATTCAACTATTGTTTTGCTGAAGACAACTAGATATTTTGCTCCTTCAAAGCATGGATTGTGGCAATCACCTCAGCATCCTAATCATCAAGTACTGTTCCTGGCATATAGTAGGCCCTCAAACATTTGTTGGAAGCATAAAGAGTGAGCAAATGGGAGAGCGGGAGGGATGAAGGGAGGGAGGGAGGAATGGATCTGTGGATGGGTGGGTGGATGGGTGGATGGGTAGGTGGATGGGTGGGTGGATGGGTGGATGGGTGGGTGGATGGGTGGGTGGATGTGTGGGTGGGTGGGTGGGTGGATGGATGGATGAACCAACCTTATGATGCCAGTTTGCATCAGTTATTTATTGCTGTGTAACAAGTAACCCCAGTCTTATTGGCGTCAAACAATAAGCATTTATTATCTGACAGTTTCTGTGGGTCAGGAATCCAAGAGTGGCCTAGCTGGGTGGTTCTGGCTCACGATCTCTCACACCTCTGCAAAGTGTTAGTGGGTCTGCAGTCATCTACAGCTTGAGTGGTCCAGAGGATACTCTTCCAAGCTCATTCACATGCCTGTCAGCAGGGGGCTTCAGTTCCTCACTGTGTGTGCCTCTCCACAGTACTGCTCGCAGCATAGCTTCGCCCAGAGCAAGAGATCCAAGAGAGAGGATAGAAAGGATGACTAGGACCGAAGGTGGACTTTTATAACCTTATCCTGGAAGTGACACGCCGGCATTAGGCTATTGGTCACACAGACCTGGGAAAGGACTGCACAAAGGTGTGAATACCAGGAGGCAGGGATCATTGGAGGACATCATAGAGGCTGTGGAGTTTGAAATAATCAAATCTTCTAAATCGCAAAGCCAGTAACAAATTAACATAGTACCATAGGCAGGGTTATTTTTGTACAGCTGCAAAAATGTATTCAAATCATTCATATTATGTTGCAAAGATTAAAAGGGAAATAGCTATTTAAAAAAAAAAAAAAAAAAAAAAAAAAGTAAATATCCATGAGAAATGTCAACTTGGATTTTCTTCCTAACCCAAAAATGATTGAAATGTTCTTCCTGCCCAACTTTCAACTCATGGCAAGAGTTTCATTCTAAAAATTCAGGACTTGACTCAGCAAACACATCAGTGCCAAGAAAGCAAATTTCCAAAATTATGTCTGTCTCTTTATGGAGCACAGGCCAATCTTAAAGGAAAAAGAGTTTAAATCACAAAATGATCTGTCATTTCTAGCCCTCATACCAGAATATTGAAATGGTGGGGTCTTCGACATTTTATGTAAGGCATAAAATATAAAAAAATACTTTCTAGAATGCCTTATTACCCAAGTCTGAACTGAAAGATGGTTTTTAGGCCAGGCACAGTGGCTCAAGCCTGTAATCCCAGCACACTGGAAAGCAGAGGTGGGAGGATCGTTTGAGCCCAGGAGTTTGAGACCAGCCTGGGCAACATGGCAAAATCCCCTCTCTACCAAAAATACAAAAATTAGACAATCTCACAATCCAGTCTCAAAATAATAAATAGATAAAAATTAAAAATAAAATAAGAAAGATGATTTTTGCCTCACCAAATATTTGCACTGATTTCTCTCTAGTTTTTCCTTTGGAATGAAATGTTACTCAGACTTGGACTAAGATTAAGTCATAACTGACAGCTGTTGACTCTCTCAAGCTCTTCTCTGACCGTATCAAGCCTGAGTATCCTTATTTTGCACATTCTTCCTTATGTAAGATGCTTCTGAGGGATGGTGGCAGTGGTTGACATGTATACAAAATACTTCAAATTATATTTTTGAGCTGGAAATTAAAGAGAAACAAACATCAGGCTGAAGTCAGTTGCCACTGAATGATGGAGAACCACCATTCCAAAGGACAGTCTTTATTTATGGCTTCATCCTAGCTTGATGCCTTCAAAGTTGCCTTTGCAAGTGTTTCATCCCAGTTCTACTCTGAATGCCAAGAAGCCAGGAACATTTGGTGAACTCGGCTATGTCTCTTCGCACCGGTGGTAACTTTTTGCTGCTCCTCCCTAGACAACCCGTATGTGACATAAGATAATATTGTAAAAGTCATAAGATATTCACAAATTAAGCAAACCATCACCAACACCTTAAATGATGTAATTACTTGTATACAGCCATTTTTTAAACAGAGTGGGACGAAGGATGCTAAGATGTAGGCCAACAAAATTTATTTAAAAGATCTTTCTTGGGCCGGGCATGGTGGCTCACGCCTGTAATCCCAGCACTGTGGGAGACGGAGGAGGGTGGCTCACTTGAGGACAAGAGTTTGAGACCACCCTGGCCAACATGGCGAAACCCTGTCTCTACTAAAAATACAAAAAATTAACCAGGTGTGGTGGCGCGCTCCTGTAATCCCAGCTACCCAGGAGGCTGCGGCACAAGAATCACTTGAACCCGGGAGGCAGAGGCTGCAGTAAGCAAGATGGTACCACTGCACTTCAGCCTGGGTGACAGACACGGACTCTGTCTTAAAAAAAAAAAAAAAAAAAGACCTTTCTCACTAATGAGTTTATTGATGGTTAAAAAATGTTCTGATCATGTTCTGGAGTTAATTACCCTCACATTTGACTTTGAACCAAACTCAATTACATACACGAATTAATCAAAACACCCTTAGCTTAAAGCACAAGTAAACCATGAAGAAGCCTTAGAAGTTGTGCTGTGTCATCGTAAATTACCAGAAGCTTTATTACCTGCCCTAATTCAAATTACATGCTTTCACACTTGCTTTATTCAAAAGGTGCAACAGGTAGAAGGCATCCTCAAATGACATCTTCATTCTCAGTGGTGTCTCTTACAGGTATTTTCAAGCAGAAATTGTGTGCATATTATAAGTTAACAAGAAATGGAAACCATTTCAGCAGGTAATCTTTCAAATCCCAATTCCAGGAAACCAAAGTGCCAATTAAAGCACCCTGGGCTTTTTAGTGATGCTCAATACCTATTTATAAATGATGGTGATGTTATAGGGTTTCTTTCCATCTAATTTGTGCTTTAGGCATCTCAGCATTGGAAAGGAGACCATAGGTCATCACGGAGTCTAATCCTTTGGCCCCACCACCATCCTGCAGTAGCGTATGTGAAAGGTTGTCAACATCATCATTTTGTTGTCACTGTCACCCACAACCTATGAGGACTCCACCTGACTTCATCCTGAAAGCACACTTAGGTACAGGTAAGTATGCTTTCAGTGTCCCAGAACAGCCTATACGAAACCAGATAATGCCACTGCTCAGCTGGACCTGCTAAAATCCAAACTCAGCCAGGCGCGGTGGCTCATGCCTGTAATTCCAGCACTTTGGGAGGCCAAGGCGGGTGGATCACCTGAGGTCACGAGTTCACCACCAACCTGGCCAACATAGTGAAACCCCGTCTCTACTAAAAATACAAAAATGAGCTGGGCATGGTGGTGCGCATCTGTAGTCGCAGCCACTCAGGAGGCTGAGGCACAAGAATCACTTGAACCTGGGAGGCGGAGGTTGCAGTGAGCCGAGATTGCGCCACTGCACTCCAGTCCGGGCGATAGAGACTCCATCCTCCTGCTACTACCAAAAAAACAAACAAACAAACAAACAAACAAACTCATCTCCATGACCTGCAAGGCCCTGCAGGCCTTTATCTCCTGTTTGTGCCTGACTTGAGCCACATTCATCTTCTAGTTCTTCCTCAAACCTGCCACATTCTTTGCCGCCTCAGTGAATTGTTGGCACTGCTCCCTCTGCCCACTGTCCTCTGCCCCCAGATCACCAGGAGACCAGCTCCCACTCAAAATCCAGGTCCTGTCTCAAGTTTCTAATTCCCAGAGAGGCCTTCCCTGACCAGTCCATCTAACACCTACTGCATTACCCATTATCTCTCAAAACTAGCTGTTATTTTTTCCACATTTATTCATTCGCATGCGTATTACGTGCCATATGTGTGCACATACGATGGTAAGCTTTATAATAATCGTAGCTGATCAAAACTAAAGCTTACACTGTATGGAAGATTTACTATGTGCCAGGCTCAGTTCTAAGCACTTCAGTTTCTCACTGCAAGCCTATAAGGCAAGTAAAAACATTATCCTCATCTTACAAATGAGAAAACGAAAGCACAGAGAGGTTAAGTAACTTGTCCAAGACACACACCCACGAAATGGTAAAGCTGGGATCCAAGTCTGGAAGTGTGTGGCTCTAGAATCCACACGGATAAGTAGGACATTCTGCCTCCTTCCCACAAGAGCAGAGACCTGCTCTGTCTTGCTCACTGCTGAATCTCCAGGAGCCTAGAATGTTTGGAAGAGAAGGCTAGGAGAGGGAGCTGACTGTCTCCTAGCCTAGGTGGACTTCCTTCTTCTCTCCTATCATACCCAAAATACTTCCAATCCAGGGATCCTATCCCCCACTCCTAGCAGTATCCTTAGTTCCATCACTGCAAATGTCATCTGAAATCCTACAATGGGGTGACTCAGCTCCAAATTTCTTCTTTTTTTTTTTTTTTTTTTTTTTGAGACGGAGTTTCACTCTTGTTGCCCAGGCTGGAGTGCAATGGTGCAATCTCAGCTCACTGCAACCTCCACCTCCCAGGTTCAAGCAATTTTCCAGCCTTGCCTCCTGAGTGGCTGGGATTACAGACATGTGCCACCACACCCAGTTAATTTTGTATTTTTAGTATAGATGGGGTCTCACCATGTTGGCCAGGCTGGTCTCAAACTCCTGACCTCAAGTGATCTGCCCTCCTCAGTCTACCAAAGCGCTAGGAATACAGGTGTGAGCCACCACGCCTGGCTCAGCTCTTAATTTCTTTGTTCACAAAGCAATAATTTCGAGGACTCAGAAAGCATTCCTTCATTCAGTGAGCCCAACTATCTATCTCACTTATGCTTTTTTTAAATTCTAGAAAAAGGAGTCAAGTTAGAAAGAACAGCCGAGGTTTTTTTGTTTTCTTCCTTTCTTTCTTTCTCTTCCCCGCCCCCCCCCCCCGCCCCCCCACAGCTACTCACAAAGATATCAAGATCTCTGGAACAAAAAATAAGGACTGAATATTAAACCCACCCAGTTCAATTTTCTTATAGTAATTTATCAAACAAAGCACAACCTCAGACTACAAGCCCTTCCTTCTACTCCAGCTTCTATTTGGGTCATACTATTTCTATCTTCAAATGATCACATTCCCGGGGTGGAGAAGTAGCCTGTTGCTTAATCAAAACGTCATCCAACAAAAACCATTCTCGCAGTTAAATTCCGTTTCCTTCAGGAGCAGTTGGCTGAAAGCTCACTGGGACATGTGGTTTCAGCTATTCTTACTCTTCAGGGAAGTGCTATTTTTCTTCAAAGCAACCTAGCCCAGCAACCCCAAGGAAACCCGATTAACTTCTTTGGTGATGTGCTAGTAAAACTCACTGCTCTCTTGCTTCAGGGAATTTTAATGGTAGCACTTCTGTTTCATTCATTAGAACCTGGAAGTACCCAAAGAAATGAATATCCTTTCTCTTTCTTTGTTCCTCAATTTTGTTTTCAGAATGCAGGTCAGGATCAGAAACTGGGAACTACCTGACACCTCTGCAAAGAGCCGATAGGGCGATAAACTTGATGGTTTGCGATCCAAAGGGTGCTCATAAGGAAAAAGCTTATGTGTTAATAGGACATGCCAATTACTCCAGTGTTGGGCTGCATAGCTCAGATGGTTCCAGCACCAGGCCATGAGACCAAAAATACAGAATAGTCTTCTTAATAAACTGTGAGCTCAGCAATATTCCAGTATTAAGCGGCACCCTGGACTCCAGAGAGTCATCTTGAAAGTATGTGCGGGTGATTCAAGAGGAACTGGCCTCTAGAGTGGGTCACTACAAACAGATCACCATTCCTGGAAAAGCTGCTGAGCACATGGCCTTCAGCACATGGCCTTGTCCCTGGGCAACCAACACATCTGGATGAGGGTGGGGCAAGTGTACAGTGTATTAATGATACAAGCGAACAGTAGTGGCTTCAAGGTCCAGCTTTTAAAAAGCCGGAGCCAAAAAGTTAGGTGTTTTTAAATTCTGGGTCATGCCCCTTATTAGCTGTGTGACATTGGGCAAATTACTTAGCCTCTCTAAGCCATACTTTTGGAGATCATTTGGAATGTAGCACACAGGTATACGAAAAATAAATGGGTAATGGCTGGGTGTGGTGGCTCAAGCCTATAATCCCAGCACTTTGGGAGGCCGAGGTGAGCAGATTACCTGAGGTCAGGAGTTCAAGACCAGCCTGGCCAACATGGTGAAACACCGTCTCTATTACAAATACAAAAATTAGCGAGGCATGGTGGTGCACACCTATAATCCCAGCTACTCGAGAGGCTGAGGCAGAAGAATCGCTTGAACCCAGGAGGCAAAGGTTGCAGTGAGCCAAGATCACGCTACTGTACTCCAGACTGGGCAACAGAGTGAGACTCCGTCTCAAAAAAAAAAAAAAAAAAAAAAAAAAAAAAACAAAGCAAAACAAAACAAAAAGGTAAGATACAGAAGTCATTGTGACTTAGCACAGAGTTGCTAAAGAGTGGCTGAGGTGCAGACTGGTTAAATGATGGGTATGTATAAGAGAGCTAGTTAGTACACAGGTCCCCTAATGGTTGGTATTGTGGAACAGGCCCTGGCCTGAGAGTTGGAATGCTCACTTATTAGTGCAAGCACAGCCACAGATTATATATGTGCTCTAGAGCTTACCCTGTCCAATGTTTATTCAACTTCAATCTAAATAATTACAATTAAATGAATTATAATAAAATAGAATTAGAAATTTAATTTCCTGGCCAGGCAAAAGTGGCCCATGCCTGTAATCCCAGCACTTTGGGAGACCAAGGCAGGCAGATCACTTGAGGTCAGGGGTTCGAGACCAGGCTGGCCAGCATGGTGAAACCCAGTCTCTACTAATAATACAAAGAAAATTAGCTGGGTGTCAAGGCGTGTGCCTGTAATCCCAGCTACTTGGGAGGCAGAGGTAGGAGAATCGCTTGAACCTGGGAGGTGGAGGTTGCAGATCACACCACTGCACTCCAGCCTGGGTGACAGAGTGAGACTCCATCTCAAAAAAAAAAAAAAGAAAGAAAGAAAGAAAGAAAGAAAAGAAATTTAATTTCCTAGTCACACTAGTCACATTTCAAGAGCTCAGTAGCCATGTGTGGCTTTTGGCTTCTATATTGGATAGCTCTGCTGTGGAACGTTTTAAACATCACTGCAAGTAGGTGAACCTTTTGGCTCCCACTTCGGCTTTTTTGAGGAGTTCGTAAAATATGACCATTAAGAGGTTGGTTTTTGGAGTTATGCTGACTTCGGATTCTGATTCTGGTTTCTCAAATCCTGCCTGACATTGAACAAACAACTTGCCTTCAGTTTCATCATCTGTAAAATTGAGATAATAACAGCCCCTCACAGACTTATAAAATATTATGTAAGATATTGTATTAGATATATGTGGTTAGTACTTCATATGGTTTGGCTGTGTCCTCACTCTTCTCATCCTGAATTGTAGCTCCCATAATTCCCATGTGTTGTGGGAGGGACTCAGTGGGAGATAAATGAATCATGGGGGCGGTTTCTCCCATATTGTTCTGGTGGTAGTGAATAAGTCTCACGAGATCTGATGGTTTTATAAGGAGAAACCCCTTTTGCTCGGTTCTCATTTTTTCCTTTTGCCTGCTGCCATGTAAGACACGTTTTTTACCTTCCACCATGAGTGTGCAGCCTCCCCAGCCACGTGGAACTGTGAGTCCATTAAACCTCTTTTTCTTTATAAATTACCCAGTCTCAGGTATGTCCTTATCAGCAGTGTGAGAACAGACTAATACAGTATTAAATGCTCAAGAGACAGTATGTATGTATTTTACATAGAGTTTATCACTTGTATCAGGTCTCGTAAGTCAAGGTATCTGTCTGCCTCCAGAGGCCAATCTCTTAAAACACTTTCTCCCCTTGCAGGGTTGGAGACTTCAATTATGTAACTTAAAATAAAACAAGGAAGGAATAGTTTTCCCACAGTGCCATTCTGACCAGAGCTGGATTTACTCTAACAAGTGCCTGCACCTCTTAGCCAAGTTCCCTGGGCATCCGGCCCTCTCCTAGTGGTTCTGGGAAGAGACCTTGACTTAGGAAGAAGGCTTCCATGATCCCTTGAGACTGGCCTGGGGTTTTAATTCCCACCCTCTGCTTATTTCTTGGCCGACATTTGGGCATGCCACATGCCCCTTCTTTGGTGCAAGGTCTATCATCTGCAAGGTGCATTTTGCAGAAAAAAAGGCAGAGTCCTGTTCTTGACCTTTCTCCGTCTCACCAGGGAAATGCTTCATGCCATCCACTTGAGAAGTCCAGAGACACCTGGGCAACTTCCACGGTGCATTTAAAAAGGGAAGAAATGCCAGAATACAGCTATAAAAATGATGGTATATTTTAAATATCAATACCTAATAAATCAATGTTTTTAATGCCTACATAATATGCCATGTGGAATGACTGCCATTATGAGACAATTATGGTCTCATAAAAAATATTATCAGCGTCTTATAGAGTGTGTGGTCTGGTAATAGGGCTCATGTGTAACATTGTAATGATTGTATTGTCATTTCAGTCACCATTATAGTGACTGTATATCTAAGCTCAGTAGGCACCAGTGCCAGAAATCTACATTTGAAGCCCTTTGTGACTGATGCATCCCAGGTACTAAAAACTCTCATGAGAGGTCCTGAGAGCACAAGCTCTGGCTTACTTTTAAAAATATATATGTATTATTTATTGTTTCTTAACAGTAAGGAAAATGATTTTTTTTTTTTTTTTTTTTAAAGACAAGCTCTCCCTCCATCACCTAGGCTACACTGCAGTGGCACAATCATGGCTCACTGCAACCTCCAAGTCCTGGGCTCAAGGGATCTTCCTGCCTCAGCCTTCTGAGCAGCTGGGAGCACAGGCTCATGCTACCATGCCCAGGTTATTTTTGTTTTTGTTGAAATGGGGTCTTGCTTTGTTGCCCAGGCTGGGAAAATGAATATTTTAATGCACGGGGTTTCTTAAAAGAGAGGAAAAGTTCAATACACATCATAAAGTAAAACTTGTTTGCCTTCTGACATAAATATTTGCTTTTCTTTATGTGGGCATATAATTTATTTCTCTGGTCTTGCTTTCTGCTTCAGTAGTTACTGATTTATGAACCATTGTTTAGTAGTGCTCTCCTTTGAAGCTAGGGAAAATTAAGTGAAGTTCTTTTATGTGAATAATGTGGAGTACAATGAGATTCTTCGAGGCCTCTTTGTGAAATGACTTTAAAACCACTGGTGGGCATTTCAACTCTGGACTTTTCTGTCTTTTAAAATTCACTCACATAGTTTGGACAAAAAGAATTTGAAAAGACAATGAGATTTAGATAGCCTGATTCTAAGTTTCGGTGCTTTTCTCCAAATACAGTTTCTTTTTAGGTGAATATCATGTTTTAAAATTTTTTAAAAATGAAATTAAGAGTTTGATAGCAGTCTTTTAAATAAGTCATTTCCCCACCCCTCCTTATCTCTCTCTCCCTCCCAATTATTCTGTCACTTATTCACTGATGCCCTGGCTAACACAGCCACTCAGCACTCCTCCCAAAGGGAACATTAGTTGAGAGTGGCCACTTCCAGGGTGGGTAACTTTGCGAAATTACTTAACTTCTTTATGTTTCAGTTTTTTGTATTTGTAAAATGGGAACAGTGATGGTACTCATCCTGTAAGGTGATTATAATAGTACAGTTTATAAGTTGGTTTGAATGAGTTTGCATCTAAAGTACTTAAAGTCATACCTAGCACCCAGGAAGTACTCATGTTGTCATATTTTACTCATCAAATAGTAATTGAGTGCCTTCTTAAAAGATAGTGTAGGCCGGGCACGATGGCTCACGCCTGTAATTCCCAACACTTCGGGAGGCTAAGGCGGGTGGATCACCTGAAGTCAGGAGTTCAAGACCAGCTTTGCCAAGGTGGCAAAACCCCATCTCTACTAAAAACACAAAAATTAGCTGAGTGTGGTGGCGGGCACCTGTAATCCCAGTTACTTGGGAGGCTGAGACCGGAAAATCGCTTGAACCTGCGAGGCAGAGGTTGCAGTGAGCCGAGATCATGCCATTGCACTCCAGTCTGGGTGACAGAGTGAGACTCCGTCTAAAAAAATAAATACTGTGCTGGGTACTAGGAATCTGGTGGTTAATAGAACAGATGTAGTTTTGCATTCATGGATCCTCAAACACAGCATTTATTTATTGTTTAAAAATTCTGTTTATACTGGGATGTAAGTGCTTCATGGAACTGCGATGACCAATCTGCGTGTTCATATTTCTCCTCCCCCTCTTTTAAAACATTTAAAATAATATTTTCAAAATAAAATACTTTTGTGTGTGTGTGTGTGTGTGTGTGTGTTGGTGTGTGTGTGAGAGAGAGACAAGGTCTGACTCTGTCGCCCAGGCTGGAGTACAGTTCTGTGATCATCACTCACTGCAGCTTCAGCCTCCCCAGCTCAAGTGATCCTCCCACCTCAGCCTTAGTCTCCGGAGCAGCTGGGACCACAGGCATACACCACCATGCCTTGCTAATTTTTTTTTTTTTTTTTAATTTTAGAGATAGGAGTCTCTATGTTGCCCAGGGTGGTCTTGAACTTCTGGGTCAAGTGATTCTCCAGCCTCAGTGTCCCAAACATGTTGGGATTTACAGGTATGAACCACCATGCCTGGCATAAAGTACCCTTTTACTCTCAAATTAATTTTGTACCATAGAGACAAGGGGAAGTTTTCCCTTTTCTTTGCAGATGAAGCAACTTGAGAACAGATATTTGGAGGTCTTGTCAGGTTCATTTAAAGTGGGGCAGAGGGCCTAGGACTTCTAACTCTCCATCCAGTTCTCTGCAGTAACCCTTCCTACCCCACCTTTGGTACTGATGTCAACCCCAGTGTTTCCTCATTTACTGAGCATGTGTGACTTCCAAAAGGCTCTGTTAGTCTCTTGATTTCTGTGAAGAGCAAGATAGCCATGACTTTACCCTGACCATGTGACTGGAAACATACTGAATATTGGATGGAGAAGTTCAAAGTGTTTCAGAAACACATGGCAAGTTATTGTTAACATTGTATGAATGGGAGGTGGCAGGTCAAGTAAGGCTTCCTGCAAGAGAAGCATTCACGCTGATACCTTGTTCATGAATTTAATCTTTTATAAGAACAGCTAGAATGATCATAGTGGCCAGTCTGATAGCCTGATCACTTTGGTCATACGCAGAAATGTTCTCAATGGACTTTGAGAGTTGGAATTAGTTGGTACACGCGCTCCTCCTTGGAAATGTACACGCCAAGCAACTGAGAAAAGTTGGAAATGCATTTGTCTCAAGTCTCATTGAAAATTATTTTGGGTATCATATTCCAAAAGATTACATGGAATTGAACATTTTTGAAATAAGGACAGGACTAATAGTCTTTCTTAAGTGGAAATCTCTCCTCTTTTTTCCCCTGGTACTTCCAAAACTTAAAATAAACATCATTTCCAGTATCTGATTGTTTATTTACTAACTACCTGTTTGGAAGAAATGTCATATTGTCTCAGAACAATGGGAGCTGTGGTCACAAGAGAGCAAGGAGAGGGGGTGGTGTTCAAGTAGTCAGTTGGGATAGACCCAGTTTGGCTCATATTTTTTGCATCTCTGAGTTTAGGTGAAAAGGATAGTGAGTGTCATTGCAGAAATCCCAAGAAAACTGGAAGTAGAAAATGGCAATGTTGAAACTAAAGCAATTAAAATAGTGCCCCATTTGAACATGCTCAGTGACTTGGCTTAGAACTGTTAGTCAAGAAGAATGTATTAAATGCTGTATTTGTAAAGATGTCTTCCCTAGTTGATAGATTCTCTGCCCCTTCATTGGCTTTTGGAGAATCAGCTCAAGGGTAAAAGGGTATAGGATAGAAGGAGCAAATGGGCTAGACGTTTGTGGTCATCTCCTTCCATTTCCAGCCAGACACAGCTGATTGATCATGGTGCCTCTTCCCACCAAACACAGATGTGTTTGCAACATCATTCTCTATTGGAATTGGCACATGAAACTTGTACACCATCCTTGATAAATGACATTGTATTTTTCTGTTGATGTAATCCAGATTTTACCCATATTAACTTAAAAAAAAAAAGATTGTCTTATCTTAGTAGAAATTTCTAAGCTCAGCTGAAGAAATAGAGTCTATAAATACTGTTACAACCTATATGCTAATTTTATCCATAGATGAGTTGAGATGTGCACCTGAATTTGTCTCTTGCCTCTGAATCAGGGCCAACTGCTAAGCTCTATTAACAGAAGTATGTAATTAAGATAAAGGGTGGGAGCAGGCCAGCCAATCCTAAAATTAGCTCTTGCCTTGATGTTCCCCAGGTGCAAGTGCACACAGTCTTTGGTCCTTTCGTTCTGGATGCACTTGATTTCCTTTTCAAGATGTGTGCAGGTCTTACCAGGATTTCCAAATACTTGGTTCTGTCTCAGGTTGGGGAGCTGAGATTGTTTTCTCCTGTGGGATGTTATTCGTGTTTGAAATGTCATCTGGCACCTTAGAAGCTTTTTGCATAAATATTCTTTAAGATAGGTGTCACATTATTTATGTTTAGCTTGTGATAGTCCAATGGTCTTCTTACAAGCTGTTTCTGGACTGGTATTTTGAAAACAATGTAATTTTTATCAGCTGTCCATTCTTCACAATGAAGGTAAATAGTGCAGTTAAGGAAGGGATTTTTATTTTATTTTATTTTGAGACAGAGTCTGATGCCCAGGTTGGAGTGCGTGGCGCGATCTCAGCTCACTGCAACCTCCACCTCCCGGGTTCAAGCGATTCTCCTGCCTGTTTCCAGAGTAGCTGGGACTACAGGTGTGCACCACCATGTTCGGCTAACTTTTTACATTTTTAGTAGAGATGGGGTTTTGCCACGTTGGCCAGGCTAGTCTTGAACTCCTGACCTCAAGTGATCCACCTGCCTCAACCTCCCAAAGTGCTGGGATTACAGGCGTGAGCTACCGCGCCTGGCCTAAAGAAGAGATTTTAAGCCTACCTCTCAAAGGATACCAGTATAGCTACAGATTTCACTCAGGTGACTTTGGGAGGGAAGAGCTTGAACTCTGCTATTCCTAAATTCCTAATGTGCATCCTTGGGCAAGGCATGCACCCTGTCATGTGCTCTAGTATCCTAGAGGAAATGGAGATGGCATCAGTACTAACCCCTTAGGGTTGTTATGAGGATTAAATCAAAGATATAACAGACATTTGTTAGTCAACCGACAGAGTGCTTGGCATATGAAGCCTAAGATGTAGGTAATTGCTCATTAGAGATGGGAGGCCAGGGTGGGAACTAGGGTAAGGCAGGCAAGCCACTTACCTTGGATGCAAAATTTAAGAGGAACCTAAACCCTCAAGAATTAAGAGTTAATGCAATACTTTCATTTCTTTCTTCCTGCCTGCCTGCTTTTCTTTCTTCTTTCTTTTTTAAGGCAGAGTCTTACTCTGTCACCCAGGCTGGAGTGCAATGGCATGATCCCTACACACTGCAACCACTGCCTCCTGGGCCCAAGCAATTCTCCCACTTCAGCCTCCCCAGTAGCTGGGACTACAGGTGAGCACTACCATGGCCAGCTAATTTTGCATTTTTTGTAGCGATGGAGTTTCCCCACGTTGCCCAGGCTAGTCTCAAACTCTTGGGCTCAAGCAATCTGTCTGCATTGGCCTCCCAATGTATTGAGATTACAGTCATGAGCCACTGCTCCCGACCACAGTACTTTTAAAAATAAAAATTAGTGTGGTAAAGTCCAGTATGAACTACATATCAAAATTGTAAATAAATTCAGGGACTGCCCCTGCACTTGCATGCCCCTGCCTCCTAGTGTTATAAGGATAAAATAAGACCATGAATCTGAAAATGGGTTGAAGATATAAGACATGTGTAAGTTATTATCTGGACACATTGTTAAAAGCTTAAAAAATGAAACAAAACAAAAAACCTCTCAGCTTTTCACAGCCTATTTGGGGCTCATGACATTCCAATCAAGTAAGAAAACAAAGTCAGTAAGTAACAGGAAACATTCATGAACCTCTAACAAGTTATTCAAATCTACACTTGTCCCGAAATTCAGGATATCCATTTGTGTTGGTGACATCCTTTTTTTTTTTTTTCATTCAACACAGAAGCCAGAGTGGTCAGCTATTTTTGAGCTGAAGATTAAAGCAGGCATAACTGTGTTGTTGACAATGTTGGCAACTGGCCCCAGTGAAGGGGGTTATGCAGATAGTACCCCTAAGTACAGTGGCAGACTGGGAGGGTGGAGGTCTCTCCTCAGTCATATCACTCCAGATGAGCCATCAGCGGCTGCAAGAAAAGATTTTACTAACAACGTAGAGATGTGCCACTTCCAGGAATCTACCCACAAATGAGGGCAAAACCAGAGTTAACCTACCACAGCAGAAACACAATAAAGAACACAATGATATACAGTGAAAAGGAGTCTAACCTCTAGACACCATAATCAGATCAGCCTGTAGTTTTTGCTTGAGTTGTAATTAGCAGCTGTTATTCAGTTCAAGCATTAAGATGAGCCCAGCTGTCTCATTCTGAGGACAATCAACCGTCCAAGAGCAAAAACATGGCACAGCTTCTATCATTATAATTAGAAAGAACTCATTTTTAAGAATTATCACCCCTAATGTGCCACATTTTGTCCTCAAACTTTTCCTATTCTATTTTTTATCACCACCCCCACCCACCGACTTGTTAATTAATAATATTTTAATGCCCTGATTCCCTGAAGACAGTTAACAGAGCATTTTAAAAATATATTTTCTCATTTGACCCTCACTCAATTCTGGGAGATATGCCTGGTAAGGATTAGTCTCCCCATCTGACAGCTGACTTAACTAAGGCTCAGAAAGATGCAGACAACTGCCTGTAATCCTCAAGTTAATAAGTCGAAGGACAGAGCCTAGAACCTAGGTTTGCTCACTTTTATTCCAATGCTCCATCACAAAATTACACATTTAAAATGCTTCCTATGCAGACACTATTCAAAGCACTGTCACTGCTTTTATATAAGCAGTAAGCCTCAAACATGGAAGATTTTAAGAGGATTTATATTGAAATAATGTAAAACATAGATTCAAACAGGTAGAGAGTGAAGATGGGAAGGATATTTGACCACATTCTCAGCTCAGTGTTTTTCAATCCTGGCTGCACACTAGACTTGTCCAATGAACTTTTTAGAAGTTCTGTACCCCATTCCCATAAATTTTGATTTAATCAGCGAAACATGAGGCATTGGTTTTTTTATCTTCCCACATGAATCTAATGTAATGCTACTGTGGAGAACCACTGCCATATAAGTCAAAGATTAGTATAAACAGTACATGAGCCAGGAGTGGTACATGAGATGAATATGTAGTATCAAACATAAATTTTTTATTTTTATTTATTTATTTTGAGATGGAGTCTAGCTTTGTCACCCAGGCTGGAGTGCAGTGGCATGTTCTCAGCTCACTGCAAACTCCACCTCCTGGGTTCAAGTGATCCTCCTGCCTCAGCCTCCCAAGTAGCTGGGATTACAGGCATCTACCACCATGCCCGGCTAATTTTTGTATTTTTGGTAGAGACAGGGTTTCGCCATGTTGGCTGCTGGTCTCCAATTCCTGGCCTCGAACTGCTGGCCTCAAGTGATCCGCCCACCTCAGCTTCCCAAAGTGCTGGGATTAACAGCCATGAGCCACTGCACCCGACCTAGACATAATTTTTTAATGTTATACAGTTGTTGTGTTCATTTTACTGAATATTTGGGGAAAGTTGGCTGTCATATAAAAACTATGATTTTACAGTTTTTACAGACTAAAGTTTAAAAAGTAATTTGATTGAAAGAAAAATATAAATAAAAACTGGTTCAGGTGGTACATAGATATGAAGAAATTAAGAAAGTGGTTCAAGAATGACTAAAGTCTAGAGATCTGATGATGATGATGATGATGATGATGATGAAGAGTATTATCTCGAGAGGAAATAAACAGGAAGTAGCAGACACAGGAAGAAGAGCTGGCAGGACCTGAGTGAGACTAACCTGAGGCAGGGGAGGGAAAGAAAGAGTTAATACAAGTCACCACAGCAAGGCGTGAGATCATGAAGTCAAGTTCAGTATTTTGCTCCAAGTACTACAAATACCAGGCAGGTTCTCAGTCAGCATTCCACCATTGGCAAAAACAGAAAAGTTAAAGATTAGGGAGGTTGCTGAGGGAAGACCAACATCTAAATCAACCGCTCAGGCTTGTTCCCTAAGGAAAGATCTGCAAGTCTCTTAGGATGGGTACTGCCTACCTTGGCTGTCTACCAAAGAATGACCGTCTGGTAAGGGAGACTCTCCTTGTTTAGCTGAAGCTTCTAACACCAGATAAGCATAGCTGTCAGGCCATTTTCAAGCACATGCTTCAAGATTCATTCTTCAGATTTCAGCTCCTGCTATGGCATGATGTTCCTTTGAGCCGGTTTGCCTCTTAACACAGAGTAACGATGATGAGCATGAACCCAGTATAACGTAACACTCCTAAAGCCAAGTGTTGTAAACTGGACCTGCTCAGAAAGAGAATGCTGACTATAAAAACTTAGTCATCTTCAAATATATATGCCATTGTGCAGAAGAATTTAGGTAGTATAACTACAGATACAAAAATAAACAATGGTAAATTGCATTTTGAGAAAATTATTTCCTTTCTAATTCTCTTTCGAACCTTCTGATTTTGAATCTCAAATCTCAGCTGGAGGTGGTGGCGCATGCCTGTAGTCCTAGATATTTGAGAGGCTGAGACAAAAGAATCACTTGAACATAGGAGTTTGAGTCGGTAGTGACCTATGATTATATCATTGCACTCTAGCCTGGGTGATGGAGTGAGACCCTGTCTCTAAAAAATAGAAGTAAATGAGGCCGGGTGCGGTGGCTCACACCTGTAATCTCAGCACTTTGGGAGGCCAAGGCGGGTGGATCACTTGAGGTCAGGAGTTGGAGACCAGCCTGGCCAACGGGGTGAAACTACATTTCTACTAAAAATGCAAAAATCAGCCGGGTGTGGTAGCACATGCCTATAATCCCAACTATTCAGGAAGCTGAGGCAGGAGAATTGCTTGAACCCAGAAGGTGGAGGCTGCAGTGAGCTGAGATCCGCCACTGCACCCCAGTCTGGGTGACAAAGCGAGAGACTCTGTCTTAAAAAAAAAAGTAAGTAAATGAAAGTTAATGATACTGTAATAACATGTGAATATGGCAGAACTCATGAAGGTGGTTTCCAAGTGACTTACATTTGAAGACTTCTGCCTCTGATACCATTTCTGAGTGTCCTTCCTCAATGGTATTATGAAAGTGTTCCTCTCCAGTGTCAGTGTACTTATGAAACCTCGGTGACAGAACCAGACGTCGCTTGTTCTTGTTCCCAGGAAACTGAGGAAATAGCGTGGGTGAGCTAATGCAAGCAGACTATCTCCTGGCCTGTTTCTGATGCAATGAAATTCTAATACTTAACAACACTACAACATTTTAAGACTTTGCTCTGACTGACCAAATAGGAGTTTTGGTCTAGACATCTTTCTTGCTTAGACTCTTTCCTAAATCACATGGTGGTATCAGTTTAAAAAATAAATCCAGGCCAGGCGCAGTGGCTCATGATTGTAATCCCAGCACTTTGAGAGGCCAAGGCAGGTGGATCACCTGACATCAGGAGTTTGAGACCAGCCTGGCCAACATGGTAAAGCCCCATCTCTACTAAAAATATGAAAGTTAGCTGGGTGTGACGGCAGGCGCCTGTAATCCCAGCTACTCCTGAGGCTGAGGCAGGAGAATTACCTGAACCCAGGAGGCAGAGGTTTCAGTGAGCCAAGATCACACCACTGCACTCCAGCCTGGGTGACAAGCAGAACTCCATCTCAAAATAAATAAATAAATAAATAAATAAATAAATAAATAAATAAATAAATAAAAATGAAGAATACATAAATCCAAATGCCATGACAAATAGGCATGCAGGATGATGGCATGGAAGGGTCTGGGTGCCAGAGAAAGCAGGAGTTTGGTCATGGGTAAGTTAACTTCACAAAACCATAACATCCTCAAGAAGCTGTAGGAGAATCAGAGAAAAAAAACATACCTCATTTTTTCTATCTAATTGAAATTATACTGGCATGTAATAGGCACTTCATAAATGTCAGCTCTCCCTTTCTTGAAAAACCCACACAGTTGCACATCTAAGGAAACAGTGGCTCACCTGTATCTTGACAAAGACAGTCTTTGCATAGATTATTTAGTACAAGTATTTCCTCTACTCCTCCAGATCCTTGAGTACTAGCCTTTATTCTCTGTGGTGAAATAATATGGATTGAGTGCAGTTTGCATTGAAGAAAACCTGAGCAAAAAACAGTGAACAACTGTGGTAGTTATGTCTTGCCTGCCAGAAAGTAGTACCTTTCCCTTGATTTCCATCACTCTGCTTCCCATCAATACCAGGACTATCTAATAACCAAAGCTTTCCAAGGATCCTTCCAAGGGGATCTTGTTAAAATGCAGATTGTCATCTAATACATCTGGGAGGGCAACCAAAATTCTGTATTTAACAAGCTCTCGGGAGATGTGGAAGCTGCTAGTTGGCAAAGGGACCACATTTTGAGTAATAAAACCCTCAACACCACCAGATCCAGGAAAGAGAACAAGGGGACAAGGGGCAGAGACTTTGTCAGAAATTCCTTTCTCTTTCCAAGAGTCTGGGCATCATTTCAGCTTTATTGTTGTTGTTGTTGTGATATGGTTTCACTCTCTCATCTAGGCTGGAGTGAAGTGGCATGATCATGGCTCACTGCAGACTCAACCTCCTGGGTCGATAGATCCTCCTGCCTCAGCCTCCTGAGTGGATGGGACTACAAGCACATGCCATCATGCCTGGCTATGTTTTTCAATTATTTTTCGCAGAGGCAGGGCTCACTATATTGCCCAGGGTGGTCTAGAACTCCTGGGTTCAAGCAATCCTCTCACCTCTGCCTCCCAAAGTGCTGGGACTACATGCACCTGGCTTCATTACAGCTTTTATTTCCAGATGCTTATAATATAGAAATGAAAAGTCTGAGAATCCCATTTAACTGAGAGCCATCACAGCAGGCCACATGGTGCTGGTTATAAAGGACAGATTACTCCTTTTTTTTGCTTTACACGGTTTTATCATCAACCCACCTGATGCCAGTTTTCCCACTCAGGCTTCAAAATGACACCTCTGCCTCACTTATTCCACAGGGTGTGGACCTATGTTGGCAGAACAAGAACCCATGTAGCTAGAGGCGGGTGATTTGCATTACGAACCCACAGACAATTAGAAGAACCAGCAAGCCCTTACTGAACACCTACCAAACAAGAATAACTCACAGAGAAACACACTTCACACATTAATCTTTCATTCAACAAATAGTTATAGGGCACTAATTGGGTGCCCAGCACTGTTCTAGGCTCCATGGACTGAACCCAAAAACTTGTTCACCATTGTAGCCTTTACACCCTGGGTATACTTAATTTTCTTTTAATCAAATTGAATGAAACTTGATCACAGCAAGCCTGTGAGTTAGGCAGTTCAAGTGTGATCTCATTGTGTCCGGAATTGGGGTCTCACTGACTTCAAGAACGAAGCCGCGGACCCTCGCAGTGAGTGTTACAGTTCTTAAAGATGGTGTGTCCAGACTTTGTTCCTTCAGACGTTCAGATGTGTCTGGAACTTCTTCCTTCTCGTGGGTTCATGGTCTCGCTGTCAGGAGTGAAGCTGCAGACCTTCGTGGTGAGTGTTACAGCTCTTAAACGCAGCATGTCTGGAGACGTTCATTCTTACCAGTGGGTTCGTGGTCTCGCTGGCTTCAGGAGTGAAGCTACAAACCTTCACAGTGAGTGTAACAGCTCATAAAGGCAGCCTGGACCCAAACAGTAAGCAGCAGCAAGATTCATTGCAAAGAGCAAAAGAACTAAGCTACCACCGTTTGAAAGATGACCCGAGTGGTTGCCACTGGCTGGCTTGGGCAGCCTGCTTTTATTCCCTTATCTGGCCCCACCCACATCCTGCTGATTGGTCCATTTTACAGAGCTGATTGGTCTATTTTACAGAGAGCTGATTGGTCTGTTTTGACAGAGTGCTGATTGGTGCGTTTACACACCATGAGCTAGACACAGAGTCACAGAGTGCTAGTTAGCTAGATACAGAATTAGCTAGATACAGAGTACCAATTGGTGTATTTACAAACCTTGAGCTAGACACAGCGTGCTGATTGGTGTATTTACAAACCCTGAGCTAGACACAGAGTGCTGATTGGTGCATTTACAATCCTTGAGCTAGACACAGAGTCACAGAGTGCTAGTTAGCTAGATACAGAGTTAGCTAGATACACAGTACCAATTGGTGTATTTACAAACCTTGAGCTTGACACAGAGTGCCGATTGGTGCATTTACAAACCCCTGAGCTAGACACTGAGTGCTGACTGGTACATTTACAATCCTTGAGATAGACACAGAGTCACAGAGTGCTAGTCCTCCAAGTCTCCACTAGGTTAGCTAGATACAGAGTTCCAACTGGTGTATTCACAAACCCTGAGCTAGACACAGAGTGCTGATTGGTGCACATACAATCCTCTGGCTAGATATAAAAGTTCTCCAAGTCCCCATCCAGTTCAGGAGCCCAGCTGGCTTCACCCAGTAGATCCTGCACTAGGACTGCAGGCTGAGCTGCCCACCAGTCCTGAGGCGCACCTGCACTCCTCAGCTCTTGAGGGCTGTCTATGGGACCAGGCTCCACAGAGCGGGGGTGGGGGTGGCACCCGTCGGGGAGGCTCAGCCATGTGGGAGCCCACCGCAGGTGGGGAGCTCAGACATAGCGGGTTTCAGGTCCTAAACCCTGCCCCGCCGGGAAACAGCTAAGGCCCTGCAAGAATTTGAGCGCGGCGCCGGCGGGCCAGCACTGCTGGGGGACCTGGCGCAACCTCCGCAGTTGCTGGCCTGGGTGCTAAGTCCCTCGATGCTGTGGGCCTGCGGTGCCGGCCGGCCGCTCTGTGTGCAGGGCCTGCCCGTGCCCGTGCCCGCGGGAACTCACACCGGCCCGCGAGCACAGCCCCAGTTCCCGCCTGCACCTCTCCCTCCACACGTCCCCACAAGCAGAGGGAGGAGGCTCCCGCCTCAGCCAGCCCAGAGAGGGGCTCCCATGGTGCCGTGACCGGCTGAAGGGCTCCTCAAGCGCCGCCAGAGTGGACGCCGAGGCTGAGGAGGTGCTGAGAGTGAGGGTTGCTAGCACATTGTCACCTCTCATCATCATCCACTGTGGGACATCATCTTACATCATTTTCAGAGTCTGTGAAGTAAGCATTACCTGTAGTTAATAAATCACTCACACACACACATAGCTTGGGGTCAGTAAGTCAACTTCTCCCAGGTAACACAATTAGCTAACCCTGGAAATGGAACAAAATTCTATCTGATTGCAAGGTTCATGCCCATAACCTCTAGTCTGTGCTCCCTCCCCAAAGAAAAGTAATTCCCTGCCTGCCCTCAAGAAGTTTACCATCTCGTAAAAAAGAAAGGATAACCCACAGCCAGGAGGCACTAAAACAAACATGGTAGGCTAGGCGCAGTGGCTCACACCTGTAATCCCAGCACTTTGGGAGGCCAAGATGGGCAGATCACTAGAGGTCAGGAGTTGGAGACCAGCCTGGCCAACATGGTGAAACCCCCCGTCTCTACTAAAAATATAAAAATTAGCCAGGCGTGGTGGCGGGTGCCTATAATCCTAGCTACCTGGAAGACTGAGGCACGAGAATCACTTGAACCTGAGAAGCAGAGATTGCAGTGAGCCGAGATCGCACCACTGCACTCCAGCCTGGGCAACAAAGAGAGACTCCATCTCAAAAAACAAAACAAAACAAAACAAACACTGGTAAATGACTAAAGCATGAAAGTGAGTGGTTCCAAGACGCAATGCTTGAAAACACAGCACAGAGTGAGAAACTCAGTGCCCTTTTCAAAATACTTTCAACTTAGAAATGCTTATTAATATCTCCCCTCCTACTCATATGCTAAGCACCCCTGAGACAGGCCAACTCAGTCGGTCCACCCTGGGTGCTGACTAAAGGCTTCTTGAATGTATTTGTTTCAATTATCTACTGTTTTATATTAGACTACCCAAAACTTAGTGGCTTAGAACAACTAACCACCATTTCATCTCTCTCACAACTCTGTGCATTCAGAATGTGAACAGGGAATGCAGTATCTTCTGTCTCAGCTCCCTGAGCTATCTGCTGGGGTGAACCATCTGGGGTCCCAGTTAGAATGGCTCAGACAGCTGGGTGCTGGCTCAAATTGCTTAGCTGGAATCACAGTATCATCACTTCTACCACACTCTTAAAGTGGTGCACAAGCCCTGCCTACCTTCAATAGGAGGGGACTCTCTAAGCACATGAAGTGGGTTTCATTGGTGCTATCTAGCCAACAGTGGACTGTAACTTATACACATGAATGAATAAACAAACTTCAATCACTGGCTCCATTCCTCTTTCCTCTGTCCTCCACAAAGACGAGTCATTTGCACAGAGAGGAAATTAACTCATCGTTTCCCTTAACCATGGGAAAGAAACAAAGGTTAAGTGGCCAGGTGCTAAACCGGAGGGGCATGGAGTTCTTAGAAAGTTCCTCCATCCACATATAAGTTTCTCGGGGACAAGAACATTGTCTGTTCCCCACTGACCCTCAACTCTCACCCATACTGCAGGCCCTAGACAAACCCGGAAGGAACTGTGATCCTCTGATGAGTCACTCAGCCTTGGCTTCTCCCTGGTGAAGACAGACAACAAGAAACACATTTCCATAAAGGTGCTGAGATAAGCAAAAACATAAATAACAAATGCAGTATGGTCTAGAGATGGACTTGTTACACAATGGTGCTGTCCAGAGGGGTTCAGCAATAGCCAATAATTACAATGAGTCATTAGTAGGTGAGCGGCTCACACCATCCCAACGCAGGAGAGCCAAGAAATAATAAGACAGGTCAATTCAATCCCACTGAAAGCTCAAGTTAATAAGAGATTTAAATATTTTTCAGAGTAGAGGTGATACAGACAAGAGGACACATTCTTTTCTTCCATTTCCCCATAAGGATGTATGGCTCCCTTAAAGTTTTTTTTTTTTTTTTGAGAAAGAGGTCAGATCCTAAATGTATCACTAGGCCCCAAATGGTAAATTCAAATCCTATTCAAACTATTGTCAGGGAAGGAGAGGAAATGACAGACCAGCAAGTACATTCCTGACGCAGCAAATTTAACAACCTCCCATAATCTCTTCCAGCTGAGCATGCGCTGCTCCACCGGGCCCTTCTATTCCTTTTTGTAATTATTCAGGTGTATTCATTTCTATCCTCCTCAACAGTTACCTAAGTCTGTTCTCTGGGAATCCTGGGAATACTTTCAGACAAAAAATTGTGCAGCAATTAAAAAGGATCCTAGCTGGGTGTGGTAGCATGCACCTGTAGTCCTAGCTACTCAGGAGGCTGAGGCGGGAGATCTCTTGAGCCCAGGAGTTTGAGGTTGTAGTGAGCTATGATCCTGTCACTGCATTCTAGGCTAGGTGACAGAGAAAGGCCCTTTCTTTAAAAACAAAACAAAAGCGAGATCTTTTTCAGCTTTCTAAAAAATAGCCAGAGTTCTAAGAATTTGGGTCCCAGAACCTACAAATGTAAATTGGAATCTAGGACCCACCATTCATCAGTTAGGTAACACTACTGAACTTCGCAACTGGGCAACTATTGAATTTCTCTGAGCCTCAGTTTCCTCATCTAGAATATGGAAAGAATTATAGCACCCACTCCTAGAATGGTAAGGAGGATAAAAAAAATGATACCATGTATGTCGAGTTCTTCACCCACAACACAGAACACAATAAGCTCTCAATAATTGCCAGCTATTATAACTTGTCTTTTTATACTGCACCTAACCCCAAATTAACAGTGCAACACTTCATTTTTTTTTAAGTCTCACAATTCCACCCCATTCAATCCTAACTAAATTTAAAATACACACCAAAAACTAAAAAAGAGATACAGGCACAGCTGCCAAATGGCAAGTAAAAAGCCGTAATTTTCCATCATTGGAATATATTTAGTGATAACTATAAATGAAAAACTAAGGGGGGAAAAAAAGCGAGCCCCCACTTAAAGTTACCCTTCCAGTCTGACAGTCTGAAAACCAAAAATGAAGTCAGACTTCCGCTCGCTTCACTCCTCTCCAGTCCCGTCTGTCAAAGTTGGGTGGAGAACTCCCACATTTCCTGTTCTGAGCCGGGAGCTCTCTGCCAGGTAAAGCAATAGACACTCCAGCTTGTGCTGGGACAGCTGGGACCATCGGAGGGCCGGACACTCAGGAAGCTTCATATCATTCTTTCTAGGTTAGTTCTGATGATATCAGCACCCAGAACTGAGGGCCCCGGGCGGCCAAGGTAAAAGATTTAAGTCATCAAATGACTGGCATACTTGCATCTTAACAAGCAACCCTTGTGGTTGTCATACACGAATGACATCATCTGCAACACACACCTTGTCAGGTATTCTATTCCCAATTTTCTCACAGCTGAAAAGGAACCAGACTGCTGATTTTCTCAATTTGCTTAGCAGAGGCAGAAATTTAATTGGTATCTATATGGTTCTCTAGATTCTCTTCTGCAGATTATGTTGCCTCCAGCACGCTACATTCCCCAGGGAATGGTTTTTGTTGTAGGAAGTACTTAAAAATGCATCTATATACACACCCTACCTCAATGGAAGTAGTCTGGCAGCACCTCCTCACATACACTGACCATCAGCACTGGGCAAGACCTTATGTAAGATCCAAACCACTAAAACCTCCACCAACTTATCCACAGACCAAAATTCAGATTTGCCAAGATTTATAAAACGATTGCAATGTCATGCTAGAAAGAAAAGAATATCAGCCTCATAGAACTCAATAAAAATAAGAAATTATATACATGATGAAATTTCATGGAGTTCGGTACCAAGTCATCCTACCCACCATCTAAAAGTCTCTTGTTCAACTATTTGCTTTTGTGTTTCCTGTCTTTTCCCTCCATACACACCTCCGACCCCCCAGACACCAGGAACCTAAGACCATAAGAGCAAGGGCTGTTTGTCAACTCTAGTCTCACAAGACTAGGCAAAATAGTAGTTGTGGGCCAGGCGTGGTGGCTCCTGCCCGTAATCCCAGCAGTTTGAGAGGCCAAGGTGGGTACATCACTTGAGGTCAGGAGTTCGAGACCAGCCTGATCAACATGGCGACACCCAAGCTACTCAGGAGGATGAGGCTGGAGAAATTGCTTGAACCCAGGAGGCAGAGGTTGCAGTGAACCAAGATCACGCCATTTTACTCCAGCCTGGGTGACAGAGCAAGACTCTGTCTCAGAAAGAAAAAAAAAAATAGTAGTTGTGGTGGATTCCATTATTTTTTTGACAAATATTCTCTCCCTCCTCCTCCCCCAACCTCCATGGGAAGACTATACTTCCCTGACTTGCTTTGGGTATGTGCTGAAATGACAGTGTGTCATGTCAGTCCCAGGACCAGGCTGCAGAATGAGACACATACAGCAGAGTTTCCCAGTCAACTTGCAGACCCATGAGTGTGAGAATACTTAATGCTGAATGCCACACAGTTTTGGGCAGTTTGTTACATGGCATTTTCCTGCCAAGAGATGAGTGATACAGCAAGCTCGCAAACTTGCTGAAGTAACAAATGAAAAGACTCAACTTGTTAGCACTTGCAAAAACCCATTAATTGTGACAATTGTGCAACAAATCAAGTATTAAGCCTAGCTTTTGCTCTAGAATATACTCCTTTAATAAAAACTACATATTTAGAGATTAAGATTTAAGAGACCAAGACTAACCTGTTAGGCCTTTCTTATTTGACTAGAGCCAAAAGATAATGATCACTTATCCCATTTGTAGATTATACTCTGAAACCATTTGAATGTGTGCTTTCTTTTGTTTTTTACCCTTTCCTTTCCTAAAATTCTGGTGAAAGCTTCAAGCCCATAAGATACCACTTTTTTACAGGGTACTGTTCCTTTCATCTAATGCAAAAGGCCTTGAAGCTCATAAAAATGAGGCTATAAACTTTTAAGGCACATAGCTTGTAGGGTTAGTGTTGATGTATTTCCATTACTTGAAACATTTAATGGAAGTAGTTTTACAGTTCACTTACATATTGTGTTTACAGTTATTTCATTTCTTAACAGAGAATAGAATCACATCTAAATGGGGATAAAATCCCATTACATTTTATAAGTATCTTTTCATTCTGACCCTTTATCACTCAAGGTAAGGGCTATAAAAGAATCCCTTTTTTCAAAAAAAAAATTTACTTTAAGTTCTAGGGTACATGTGCAGGATGTGCAGGTTTGTTAGGTAGGTAGTAACGTGTGCCATGGTAGTTTGCTGCACCTATCAACCTTCCCCTAGGTATTAAGCCCAGCATGCATTAGCTGTTTTTCCTGATGCTCTCCTCCCTACACCCCTGCACTCCCGTACTCCCCTGACAGGAACCAGTGTGTGTTGAAAAGAAGCCCTTTTCAATGAAATTACAATTTACGGGGATAAGGAGAGGACAGACAGAAATGAGAAAGAATCAATAAAATCTAAGAGCAATTTTATTTAAATCTAAGAGAATCAATAAAAACTCAAGAGTGAGGGGAAAAAAATGGGAAAAGCACCTAACAGAGTCTTCAGGCCTTATGGCAAATATATGGTGAAATACTCCGTGAATAAAACAAGTCTATTTTAACACATACCTCCAGCCCACCTTGGGAAGTTTATTGTTTTCTCCATCTCAAATCACTCTCCACACATGGTATTAATGTTGGTTTATTCCTTTCTTTATTATCTGGTTGCTAAGTTCCCTTTTAAGCCACAATAGGATACACCAATGCTCCAAAATCGTTTTGCCATCAAGAACTAATTGCATCATGTTTTGCAAATACAGCCCAGTTTGAGAAGTCTGTGTTCCCCAACTGTGCTTACGAACTAATAAGTAACCTATCTGCCCCCGAGATAGCCAGTGTAACCTTACTCCACCTAAGAGTAAAGAAACTTGACATTTTAGTTAAACTAGGTAACCATATCTTGAGAAAATATACTCTTGTTAATCAGGTCTTGGTCTCTTTTTTTGTTTTTTTTTTTTTGTTTTTTTTTGAAATAGAGTCTCACTCTGTCGCTCTGGTTGGATTGCAGTGGCACGATCCCGGCTCACTGCAAGCTCCGCCTCCTGGGTCCACGCCATTCTCCTGCCTCAGCCTCCCGAGTAGCTGGGAGTACAGGCACCCTCCACCACACCCGGCCTTTTTTTTTTTTTTTTTTTTTTTTTTTTTGTATTTTTAGTAGAGACGGGGTTTCACCGTGTTACTCAGGATGGTCTCGATCTCCCGACCTCATGATCCACCTGCCTCGGCCTCCCAAAGTGCTGGGATTACAGGCCTGAGCCACTGTGCCCAGCCCTTGTTCCCTTTCAATGATAAAATAGCTTGAAATTCCTTCCCCAGATGCCTTTTAAGGCCTCCAAATGGGCTCAAGAAACCAGGCTGGGTTTCTTGTTTTAATCCCTATTTCTCCATCTCTATCTTCCTACCCCAATTAAATTTTCTTATTGAAATAAATGCAGGGTTTTTTTTAAAAAATTTTAAAAACCTAATATGACTAAGGCAAAAATAATCCCAACACACAGACTGTGATGCTTCCACCTTGATTACTTACCAAGGGTAAATAATGGCACAGGATGGGCCTTGTGGGGAAATAAAAGCTAAAACCGTCCAAAGGCACCAGACATGATGAAAGGTATTCCACACTGGAGTATTTCAATCCAGAAGCAGGTGGGCCGAGAGCTCTGCTTAGCCCCCATGGTGGGGCAGGACTCAGCACAAGGAGCTTGGCCCAACATGGGCGCTTAATGGGTGTTTATGTCCGTCCATGACAGGGCAACATCCTGCATCATGGGCTAAACCTTTCATATCAGGCTTTTACAGAAAGGCAGCAATTATTATCCTCTCAGCCCACCAATTTTAATGAAAAACCATGGCAGGCCAGGCCCTGTCTAAAGTGCTTCACAGCCATTATTTCATTTAGTCATCCCAATGGCCCAGTGAACAATTAGGAAATTGAGGCTCCAAGAGTTGCAGTCGGCATGTATTAGATATTATGAAGATGTCTTGTTCTGGTGCTGGAGATGGATAGCAAAATGGAAAAGATGAAATTATTCTCTTCAAGGGACCTGCTATCAAATAGGGGAGACAGAAAAGTCTTTAGAAAACAACAGAATGTAGTTAGAAGAAACAAATTCAGGGTACCCAGAGAAGGCTCCCAAGTATTTGGGGTGGAGGATCTCAAGGCCATGGTATTTGAGCTCAGTCTTGAAAAATAAGTAGAAATTGGTTTGATTAGGATGGAATAGGTGAAGGGGGATGAAGACCTTTCAGGAGTAAAAAACTCACCTCCATGAGGTTTTTGAAAAGAAAATTTTGAAATAAACTTTGAATATTCAAAAAAGATATATAATATCTAAAAATTATTATGATTATGCTAGATCCAAACCACTAAAACCTCCACCAACTTATCCACAGACCAAAGTTCAGATTTGCCAAGATTTATTTAACGATTGCAATGTCATGCTAGAAAGAAAAGAATATCAGCCTCACAGGACTCAATAAAAATCTAAAACATAAACACCTGACAGACAAGATCCCTCTGAATCCTCACAACAACTGGAGGAGGCAGGTCCTATAATTATCCCTGTTTTATACAGGGGGAAACTGAGGCTCAGAGAGGCTACATAACGTGGCTTAAAATCACATGACAATTAAACAGACCCCAAGCCTATATAATGCAGACACTTACACGTCCATGGCCTTAACAGTTGCTCCTACCTGCCCTTCCAATTTTGCTTCCTGTCCAGTTCATAACAATGTGTCTACCTAACAAAAAGCAAGTAGTCTGAAGAACAATGGAAAATTCTGGACATCTGTGCCAATTTTAATTAAATAATTGCTTGTCCACAGGCCAAGCTGTTAAAGCCTTTAGAAAAACACGGAAGCTGAAAGCTCTCACATATATAAAACAAAAGCGACCCTATATGATCACTGGCAAGGTCCAAACCTTCCCCTTGCCTCAGTACTTGTTCCCAAAGCAAGCTCAGCTTTGATCAACCACTTCCTGCCCTCAAGTCTTACAAGCCCCAGTGTGCCCAGACCTTCTGAAGCCACTTGACAAGATTCCTGCCTCAATTTCTAGATTGAGTCTCACAAACAAAAACAAATGCCCAGCACAAAAACCTCTCGCCAATAAAAGGGCTTGCATTAGTTCTCCTCAGATAAAGGAGTAACTTCAATATTTAGCTTAGAAATAAGGCATTTTAAATTCACATTTTCAGAAACACTGGGCAAATTTGCAGAAAAGAAAAAAAATACATCTGGATGGGGAGGGGAGATCTCACTACATTAAATGTTTCTATAATAAATAATTCCCTGAGGTACCAATTTTAATCACTTGACATTTTGCTTCCTTTTAATGAAAATATACAGAAGACAATACTACCATCTCCAATTTCATTTGTAAGGATCTAGCTCTCAGGTAGGAATTAGGGACATCTGGTGGGGCAGAGGGTGGTGTTGAAGATCTCTGTCTTTTCTGAAATGACTCGATGCTGCTTAAAACTCACCTGTCCCACATAGACTATTTCTCTTTTCTTTTTTTGTTTTTTGGAGACAGACTCTCACTCTGTTCCCAGGCTGGAGTGCAGTGGCGTGATCTCGGCTCACTGCAGCCTCCACCTCCCGGGTGGAGCAATTCTCCTGCCTCAGCCTCCTGAGTAGCTGGGATCACAGGCGCCCACCACTGCACCTGGCTAATTTTTTGTATTTTTGGTAGAGACAGGGTTTCTCCATGTTGGTCAGGCTGGTCTCGAGCTCCGGACCTCAGGTGATCTGCCCACCTCAGCCTCCCAAAGTGCTGGGATTACAGGCATGAGCCACTGTGCCTGGCCTATTTTTCAAAAATAGTGATTCTGATTCACTGTACTTCAAAGATGGCCTTCCTGGTATTTTCAGGTACAACAAGCATAGGAAGGGCCATTTGTCCAGACAGGTAAATTACACCTATTGATTGATACTAACCGGAGAATTATTAATAGTACAGAGCTGGAATTAACAACAACCACTACAATACACACACACACACACACACACACACACACACAGCCCCAGGCAGTATTAGGTCTATATTCATATATTTAGGCAAAACTTCCCTTTGAACTGCTTTGATCCATCTGCCCTGAACATATGAAAGAAGAGATAACTTACCTATAAAACTGTGAAGATGAACAAGGCAGTTGGTGCAAAACTACAAAGCCCTTTCCCCTTGAAGAGCAGAGTCACAGGGGCAGCCATAAACCCTAACACAAACTCCTCCCTCCTTCCCTCTCCTTCTCACCAGCCATTCGCCACCACCTTCCCATGTGGAGACAAGGACACACCATAGCAACTGCAATTCAGCCACAGAGTAACGGAGAGTGAAGATTTGGCTTGTTGATTCAAGGTTAAAGAGGAGAGGCAGGCCATGCACGGTGGCTTATGCCTGTAATCCCAACACTTTGGGAAGCCGAGGTGGGTGGATCATGAGATCAGGAGTTCGAGACCAGCCTGGCCCAACATGGTGAAACCTCGTCTCACTCTGTTGCCTAGACTGGAATGCAATGGTGCGATCTCGGTTCACTGCAACCTCCACCTCCCAGGTTCAAGTGATTCTCTGGCCTCAGCCTCCTGAGTAGCTGGGGTTACAGGCACATGCCACCACGCCCAGCTAATTTTTGTATTTTCAGTAGAGATGGGGTTTCACCATGTTGGCCAGGCTGCTGTCGAACTCCCGACCTCAAGTGATCCACTTACCTCGGCCTCCCAAAGTGCTGGGATTACAGGTGTGAGCCACTGCCCCTAGCCAGCTTCACCTGTTTTTAAGGGTAACTTGGTAACTGTGTAGAGCAAATTCTCAGTTTTGTTTGTTTGGTTTATGGTTAGTAAAGTAGTGAGAGGAGAAAAAGAACAAAGAAATCTGTAACCAGTTGTGATCAACCAGTTATAAACATCACTGCACTCAGACAAGCTGTTTATTTGTTTATAATAGCAGTAATGCGGGACGGGGGGGACATCACAATAATCTACTCCCACCCCCTTTGTAAACTAACAATGCTACTTCCTTTATACCTGTGAGACTATCAAAGAAGCTGACGCTCCTGTTCGCCAAAACAGATGTGGGGAAAACAATCCTGCTCAGATTTCATTAGAAGGTAAGGACTTTCCTCTCTCTGGTTCCTAATGCTCCAAAATAAGCCACCTCAACTTTGTGGCCTAAAACAACCCTTTCATTATGCTCACGGTTCTGTGGTTCAGGAAGTCAGATAGAAACGGGAACAGTCTGACTCCACAGTGTCTGGGGCTTCAGTTGGGGGTGACTTGATGGCTAAAGGCTGGAGTGTCTGGAGGCATCTTCACTAACATGTCTAGAGGTTGACACTGGCTGTCGGCCGAAACACCTACACGTGGCCTCTCTGCGTGGTCTCTCTGTGTGGGCTTAGTTTGGGCTTCCTCACAGCATAGTGGCTGGGATCCAGGAACAAGCATCCCAAGATAGCAAGGCAGAAGCACATGGCATTTTCACGGTCTTGCCTCAAGAGTCACATGGTGTGACTTTGTCATATTCTGTCGGTCCAGATAATCACAAAAGTCTGTCCAGGTTTAAAAGGATGGTATATAGACATCACCTTCCCCACCCCCATGGAAGGACAGTCAAGTTCACATTGTATCTGGCATGGGAGGTATTTTTGCCACCATCTTTGGGAAAAAAATGCAATCTGCCATTGCAGACAAACCACTGACAGATGAAATCCCGTGAATAAGATAAGTCCAAAAATTCTGAGTCTCAGGCATCTTTGCCTATTGCAGATTTAAAGCAAACACTTTGACAGGCACAAGATCACAGGAGAGAGCTAGAAGAATGGGATTTTAGCCATAGAAGCCCACCAAGGTGCCTTTGAAGCCATGATTACAAACACTACTCCTGGCAACAATTAGAAGGGTCCTCAACATATATTATTGCATATAGCTTTGCTGTTTTATTGCAGCTTGGTTCCTTCTGTATCCCACTGACATCTGATTTAAATGTACAAGAGTATTAAAACATCTGCTGAATTATAACTCCAAAGTTCAGATGAAATCAAGACAAAATCTATGAAACTATGAATTTGCCATGTTAAATTGCTTTTTTATTTTTAATGGAACACAGAAGGCAGCTGTTTTTAAAGCAGTCCCATATGCAAAGCTGTGGGTTAGGTTTAACTCAGAGCCAATGTGACCTACAGATCTTTCAATGTGTTGCAACAAGGGAGACCACAGCCTTAAATAATGCTGCATCTCCCAGCAGGTTGCTTTTGGGGCAAGCAGGAGACGGAGAGGCAGAGAAGATCATCTGCAGTGAGTGGCCCATACCTTGATTTTCTTTTGTCCCAACCTAAAAGTGATACTCCAGGCTCTTCTTCTGTTTTAAGGACAGAATAGGCCCACCTTTCAGACTTCTGGTTACATCACTAAGCAGGAACGCCTTCCCCATCAGGATAATATCCTCATTTTATAAGTAACAGCCTCATCCTCAGCTGTTCAAAAATCAATATTCACAGCCTCTTCGCCTCTCCTCATCCACTAAGAAAATCTTTAGCACTTCCCACTCAGCACTAACCCCATTCCTAAATCTCCCACGCCTTCCCCTTGTGTCTTACTATACATATTGAGGCCATCGGTGTGTGTGAGTGGAAGGGGGGAAATCAAAGGGAGAGAAGAAAATAGCTGAAGGACAAAGACAAGGAGAGAAGATGACACAAAGAGGAATGGCAGCATCATGCCAGGGAGAGATCTGGTAGAGGACAAGAAACATACCACAAAGAGATCTTCCACGCATCTCCCATGGATCTACCAGGAATCTAGAATTGGAATGATGACAAATAAGCAGAGAGGGAAAGGGCACTTAGGAAGGGCTGCAAAAGGGGATCACCTGACTTCCCATAAGATTGCAATCACTTCTAGGGTTGGTTCCTGGACTGGATTTCTTTGAATGACACACTGGGCCAAGAGTCAGTCACTTTGAATCTCTGGATTTACTTGGGTTATGTTGAGCTGATAAAAAATGACATTTAGAGAGATCAGTAATTTGTTAAGTGACAACTCAATTCTTCCCATCACTGAAATTTGTGACTACCACTACCAGACACAGCCAGGTAAACAGAAATCTATCACATTCATTTAGCCCTTATCGTCTATTTCTCACGAGGATTTAGCTGTTCACCAGGCAGGAACCAGCAACCAGGATGGAAGCATTTGTGTGGCTGGCTGCTACATGAATAATGTCAGCGAATGAGAATTAACTCATGAGAGGCTGAAAAACTATTACTGCCAGTGATGGATAAGACACAAAATGAAATCCCACCTTCTAAAGACAGAAAGTTGCCCAGGATTTTATTTGGAATGTTAAAGTCTTAAAAGCTTCTCATAAAGTCAAACAAGTAGTTTTTCACTTGTGACACATATATACACACATATAGGTATATATGTATATGTGTTTATGTGTAGCTATATATATATGCATATGTGTATGTATATGTGTCTATACATATACGTATGAGTAAGACAAACTAGAATGATTTATTTTCAGCATATGTCAAACCCTAGGCAATGCTGAAGTAAAGCTTTTTCATTTGTTTAGACTCTGACCATCCTATGGTACCAGAACTTCAAGGTTTCTAATGATGTCACATTTACTGTTGTTTAAAGAAAGTATGACATAAAAATATCTGAACACACAGACACATACATAAAACGGGAGAATGGGATTATGAGTTTTAAAATTTTGTTTCACTTTGTTCTTGGTTTAGCGGTCCTCTCTTTGAAGAACGTGGTTTTGTTTTGTTTATTAGAGGTGGAGTCTCACACTGTCACCCAGGCTTGAATGTAGTACGTCAATTATAGCTCACTGCAACCTCAAATTTCTAGGCTCAAGTGATCTTCCCACCTCAGCCCCCCAAGTAGCTAGAACTACAGGTGCATGCCACCATGCCCAGCTATTTATGTATGTATGTATGTATGTATGTAGAAACAGAGTCCCACTTCGTTGCCTAGACTGTTCTCAAACTCCTGGCTTCAAGCAATTCTCCCACCTCGACCTCCCAAAGTGCTGAGATTACAGGTGTGAGCCACCACGCCTGGCCTGAAGATCATGTATGTCACATAAAGTCTATTAAGCTCGACTACACTCAGGGTGCAGTGCAGATGATGGGTCCCATGGCGCTCAAGAGGGAAGGAGTCCCTGGCCCTGCCTTGGGAGAACTTTATCAGTTCTATCTCATTGTCTCTTTTAAGCCCCACATCACCACAGCGATCCTATCTTCCCAATGATACACTGTCTCTTTTCCTATATCATTAACAGGTAAGAATCAAGTTGCAAACAGAAGAATTAGGAAGCCAAAAAGCAGGAAAGCTGAGCAACACGCTCAAAATCTAATCGGTGCCTGAGAAATCAGGAACTGACTCTAAACCCTCGGACACAGCATGTCACCAACACAGTCCAACTCTAGTGAGGAGGAGGAGGAGAGTGAGGAAGAGGAAACTCAAGAGCATAAATGTGCGGGATAAGGGAAATGGTGCAAGGCTGAAGAGCAATTCCTTAACTGCATCCTAAGCAGCTGTTGTCAGTAGGTCTGCTGCTGGTGCTTCAGAGGAAACATTTCAGGACCATTTATCAAGGGAACTGGTAGTAGTAATATGGATGGGCTTGACTCAAGCAAGAAAATATACTGCAGACAAAAAGGAACATAGCTCGTAAGTGAGATGAGCCCTAGTATAGTAATAACCATTTCAGTGTATTTGCTATACTTTCCTTAGGGCAGAAGAGAAGGAAAGATACTAAATTGGAGGAGGGGAGAATGTGTGCCTCACACACTAGTCCTCTGGATCCTCTGGAGCTTATCTGGCTCCACAGATTTTTTCTTTTTTCTTTTTTTTGGACACAGAGTCTCACTCTGTCACCCTGGCTGGAGTGCAGTGTCCTGATCTCGGCTCACTGCCTCCCAGGTTCAAACGATTCTCCTGCTTCAGCCTCCCAAGTAGCTGAGACTACAGGAATGTGCCACCATGCCCAGCTAATCTGTGTATTTTTAATAGAGAAGGGGTTCCACCATGTTGGCCAGGCTGGTCTTGAAACCCCGACTCTAGGTGATCAGCCTGCCTCAGCCTCCCAAAGTGCTGGGATTATAGGTGTGAGCCACCGTGCCCAGCCTGGCTCCATAGATTCTTACTATTTAGTATAGTTCACAGGATCAGCATTGGTATCACGTGGGAGTTTGTTAGAGATGCCCAACCTGGGCCTACTGAATCAGGACCTGCATCCCCAGATAATTCACAAGCACAGTCAACCTGTGGATCTACAATGCTGGGCCCTACACCATCTGGTGAACCCAGAGATTTCAATCTTTTCCTCATCTCCTCCTCCATTTAGTCTCTAAAACGTGAGCACCCACCACATGTAGGCACTATACCCGGCAGGCACAGTGATGCCCTGGACCCTCATGCAGCTCAGAGCTGGGCATTCTGGGGAACAGACACAACCCATACAACCACAAATATACACAAAGATACAACTGAGTGGCGAGCGCTGCAAAAGAGAAACACATGGTCTTATGAGAGCATAAAACAAGATGAGACTCTGTCAGGCCAGGCTCCCTGGAGAAAATGATGTTAGAATTGAGATCTGCAGGATGACTAGACATTAAGTAGGATGAGTATGGAGGGGAGGGAACAGTGTCTAAGCAAAGAGGAAAGGCATATGCGAAGACCCCATGGCATACCACATTACCGGAACTACAAGAGAACACCACATGTACAATGAAGCTGCCCAGGGAGGCAGGGGCCAGACTATGCAGGCTCTTGTAGCTCTGAATACTTTGATCCTAAGAACAGAGGGAACCCCTGAGAGGCTTTAAGCAGGGTATGCCAGGTTAGAGAAAAGTAGGTGTAGGCAGATCCCAGGAATTTTACTGAGGAAGCAGGACTCAGACCCCAGCTAGCCCTATTTGTATAAAAGCTTATCTTCCCTTCCCTTCTAACCCAGGGCCGTATCAGGGGTAAGATGGCCTGCCTGCCACCAACCCCACAAGACAAACTGAGCCCCTTTCCTATCAAAGAAATAGGCAAGAAGTGCCCCAATGCTAAAGCAAAAGAAACACACACACACAGATGAATACGCCTGGTGGCTGCCCCAGGACATTGGAGTGAGTGATGTATAGTACTTCAGACTCTTAAAAGTAAGGAGTATCTGCCAGGCACGGTGGCTCACACCTGTAATCCCAGCTCTTTGGGAGGCCGAGGCAGGCGGATCACCTGAGGTCAAGAGTTCAAGACAAGCCTGGCCAATATGGAGAAACCCCGTCTCTACTAAAAATACAAAAATTGGCCGGGCATTGTGGCAGGCGCTTGTAATCCCAGCTACTCAGGAGGCTGAGGCAGGGGAATCACTTAAACCCCAGAGACAGAGGTTGCAGTAAGCCAAGATCGCACCACTGCACTCCAGCCTGGGTGACAAGAGCAAAACTCCACCTCAAAATAAAAAAAGTAAGGAATATCTGAATTCAAGACCTGGTTCTACCACTGACTACCTGGACAAGGTAAACTTTCCAAGTCTCCACCTATTAAGAATGCCCAACAATGCCTACATAATAATGGTACTGAGAGAATTAAACAGTAGTGTCTACAAAGCCCTAAGTATGAAACTCAACACATAGCAGGTGTTCAATAAAAAATGTATATCTTTACACAGCACTGTGGTTTTCAACCTGCCCTCATGAGCACATATACTCTTTAAGCTAAAAGAATCATTGTTGGCCGGGTGCAGTGGCTCACATCCATAATCCTAGCACTTTGGGAGGCCAAGGTAGGTGAGGTAGGTGGATTGCTTGAGGTCAGGAGTTCCAGACCAACATGGTTAACATGGTAAAACACTGTCTCTACTAAAAATACAAAAATTAGACAGGTATGCTGGTGTGCCTATAATCCCAGCTACTCAGCAGGCTGAGATAGGAGAATCGCTTGAACCCGGGAGGGGGAAATTGCAGTGAGCTGAGATTGTCCCAGTGTATTCCAGCCTGGGTGACAAACCAATAGTCCATCTCAAAAAAAAAAAAAAAAAAAAAAATCATTGTTTATTTTAAAAAATAATAAGAATTGACATATAGAAAATGCTTAGCCACAATTTTAAGCAATGCTAAGCATCACATGTATTAGTAAGTCATTACAATAACGCTATGAAATGGGTGCTACTATTAACTCCATTTTACAACAAAAAGTATACAGAAAGTAAGGAGCCTGCTCAGGTACTGAGTGTGAGTCTACATTCCATGGTAGAACTCACCTTGGCCACTCCTCAGGGCTCCCAATATGCATATCCCTAGGAAACAACTTGGGCAATTCACAAAGTGCTTTCCCCCTTATTCTAGGTCTCCTGGAACCACGGAACTCTTAGCATGATATTCACTGATGCCCAACAAGCCTGCTTCACTCAAGTAAAAGGCTGAAGGAAAGAAGCTGCCTCCTGAAAGAATCTGATCCTCTGACCTGGGTGCAGGCCGGCAGATGATAAGAGGCTGAAAACAAGTACCCTTCTACGTGTTCCTCACTTACACCATTATAATGAAAAGAAGCTTTCTCTGGCTAGGTGGGACTCTGATGTCATTAGTAGGACAGCTCTCCGAAAATCCCAAACACCTAAATTTTGATAAAATCTAACTTTCTTTTCAGAATTTGCAGTTTGTAGTATTTGGAGAAGTCCCATAACCCCTACATGAACTGAACTGTGTTTATTTTCAAATTGTCTGCATACCACTCACTACCAACTTGGTGTTTACAAAGCACCTTTGCCCTCAGGATTTCCAGGCAGTGATAAAAGCATAGAGCAAATATGTTATAGCTGGTCTCATCCTAGTGCCGTAGGGGGTACACAGAATGCCAGCCGGCTGTAAGCAAAGGGGCAGGACTTGAAAGCTTTCTCAGAGGAAGCCAAGTGTTACCTGTGGTATTTAAATGGAAAGAGGCCTGTTGAGTCAAGTGCCTTCCCTGGGAACTGGAGGGGCACCAATTTGCCCAAAGTCATCCCTCGCTGGGGAACATAATAGAGGGCTAGAGTTCAGACTTTTCTTCCAGCTGATGATTCATTTAGGACAAAAGAATTTACCTTTCCTTTCAACTCTCTGTGACAAAAGGTTGGAGATACCGGGAGGAAGCCAATTCAGCTAACTTCAAGGGTGTCCCCACATGGCAGCACACATAAATGCGCCAAAGGGAAAATGAAAGGGAATGGCCCAAGTATTCTTTTCTCAGCAACTAACACTGCAACAGTCCTAGAAAGACAAAAAGATCGGTTTGAGAACTAGTCAAACATGAGCTCAAATCCAAGCACACCCACGTCCCAGATGTGTGTTCTTGGTCATGTTACTGAAGAAAGTGGTGCTTATTAAGCCAATTACACACACACAAATATATACCTCTATGTCACATGCCCACATGCAGTGAACGCTATGCTGTACCATGCCACCCGCCTCCAGGATCCCCCTCCAAGACTTGTGTTGGCTGCAGAGAGTCACCTTCCCTGAGGTCACATAGCCTTCCCAGAACAGCCGCCTCCCATCCTGGTTGACTTGAGGGTAATACAAGCCTCACCCTGTCATCCCAACACAGGACAATACTGAAGAACCATCTCCATGTCAGAGCTTCCTGCAGGTCAGCTGGGCCTTGGTTGAGACAACCTCACAGCCTAACTTCTCCTGCAGCCCAATTCCTCCAACAGGAGTTGATCCCAAAAGCATTCCCTAACCAATGTCCGATACGGTAATCATCTCTTGAGTTTGCTTTCCAGGAAGCCAGACAATATGCTGAACAAAAACAAAACAAAAAAAAAACTGGAATGAGAGATAGTGAAGTATGGCCAGGTAACAGTATTATTTGGATTGTCCTTTTTTCAAGGTCAAGTAAAATGCAAATCTGGGGGAAAAAATGAGTTAACTTTTTTAAAGGGCAATAGGATACCCAACAGATGTCCAATATTTCCTTTTTCCTTAGCTGTAACTCCCCCTACATCACACAACCTTGTCTATATCAGATTTGCTTTTGCTTTAGTTAGGATGGGCAACAAAATGGTATTTCAAAGTTTACATCCTTCAAATTCAAAAGAATGACAGCCACTGAAACATTCTATACTCAGTTAACCCAAAACACCAAACTTTCAAATGCATACAGGTTTTAATCTGTCAAACTTTTAAGTAAACTTTTCTTGGACAAGTTATCAAGTAACATCTTAGAAATTATTTTTTTAGCAGAGGGCAAACAAAAAGGAATTACACCATGATCCACTCAACTTGAATAATACAAACTATACTTTATGCAGTAAACATTCATTCCAAGATTTTCCTATCAATACAAATATGAGAAGAGGTAGCATTAAAATTTCCATATCACCAGTCTTACCTTGAAACACACAAAAAAATATTAAGGCTCAGTAATAAGTAGCTAATTTCAGAAAAGCAGAGGTGGAAATGGATGAGTGATAAAAACAACCATTTGGGAGGTTGAGGCGAGATCACTTGAGACCAAGAGTTTGAGACCAGCCTGGCTAACATGTGTACAGATGGTGGCACACATCTGTAATCCCAGCTACATGGGAGGCTGAGGCAGGAGAATAGCTTGAACCTGGAAGGCAGAGGCTACGATAAGCCAAGATTGTGCCATTGCACTCCAGCCTGGGCAACAGGGCAACACTCCATCTCAAAAAAAAAAAGAAAGAAAGAAAGAATAAATAAGGGGACAGATGTGAAATCATCTAGCACAGTGCCTGGCACATCAGAAGTGCCCCTGTAATGTCCGGTAAATCTGAATCACTGCTATTTTTTAACTGCAGCTCTTTCCCACCCATCCCCATTTCCTCTAGGGTTTTACTGGGAAGCAAAGAAAAGAGGAACCTAGCCAATTCTGAAGCCCACTCTAGGTCAATAGTTTGCATGTAACTCATTTAATAATTTTAACTCCTATTGTGTCTAAATTTATGTTTGAGGAACCCAGGGGTGGGGAAGGTCACAGTTTTACATTTTTAAAAAAGGTGTGTTGTTTTCCCAAAGAAGAACTTCCATTCTGGCCGGGCATGGTGGCTCATGCCTGTAATCCCAGCAATTTGGGAGGCCAAGGCGGGTGGATCACCTGAGGTCGGGAGTTTGAGACTAGCCTGACCAACGTGGAGAAACCCCATCTCTACTAAAAACACAAAATTAGCTGGGCGTGGTGGCAAATGCCTGTAATCCCAACTACTCGGGAGGTTGAGGCAGGAGAATCACTTGAACCCGGGCGGCAGAGGTTGCAGTGAGCAAAGATTGCACCATTGCAAAAATCCCCACTAGGTATTTGAAAAAGCGTGTTAAGGCCAATATTACCCACTTTTCTCAGACAATGAAAAAATCTTCAATGATTTGACTGAAGACTTATTTAAGTAGAATGAAGGAGATACTCATACACCTGATGAAAAGAAAAAAGGTAATTTCTCCCCTGATAATGACCATGCAATGGCGGCTCCACAGTGAACCACTACATAATGTATCAGGGCCATCTTCCTCAATTTCCCTCATAAAAATAATACCTACTTGCTGTAAACTACACCAAGGAGTCATCTGTGTCACAGCCCGTTTCCCATTTCTCTTGCCCCAATTCTAATCCTCAGAGGAAGGTAGGGTAACCACATAGTTCACCATCCAAAGCAGTTCACCAAACACTGAAAGAGGGCACTATTAATAATTACACCAGAACAGGTGTAAACCAGATATTTCCCAAACAAACCCTTCTGAGAGGTAGCCACAGGTAACAGGTCCTTGTTATTCCAGACCTTTTTTTATTTTAAGGCACACACAAGCACACCCAACCAGGTCAGTTGTAGCTGTGATATGAGAATGGGATCATCCTATAGCTGCTGTCTCTTACTTTTTTCATTTAATATATCATCATCTGTTTACACGTCAGGACAGAGATCCACCTCACTTTTTTAACTGACTACAGAATAAGCCACTGTAGGGAGATACCATACAATTTTCCAACCACCCACAACACATATAAGCCAACTTTAAATTTTTGTCTTTACAAGCAATGCTATATAGAGAACACAGCCCCACATATATCTTTTATGAGTTTGAGTATTTCCAGAGAATAGGTTTCTAGTAGTAGAAAGCCTAGGTCAAAATGTTACCATTTTTAACAGGTTCTTCTCCATACTCTCCAAAGAGGCCTTATCAAATCATTTCAAAACCAAGAGTTAACACTTTTGAAATTCTGCCAGGCTGGTAAAGGACACATGCTATCTCATTCCATCATTTTCTTACATGTTCACTCAACTCAAGACACTCTGGGTCCATGGTACATTTGGAATTTTCCTGCTCCAGGCCTTTGCTCCCACTGTTTCCTCCACTTAGAATAACATTCCACCCCATCTCTATAAATATCCTACAGACAAATACTACCTCCCCTTTAAGGCCAGTTCTAACTCTAACTGACAACAAATCATCTTTACGTGATCTTTTCCTTCTGGGAATGCCCGCAGCACTGTTTAATCCTGTGCCACCACCATCCCCTCACCCTGCATCCTCTCCCAGACCAGACACGGTGGCTCATGCCTGTAATCCCTGCACTTTGGGACACTGAGGCAGAAGGATTGCTTGAGCCCAGGAGTTCAAGACCAGCCTAGTCAATATAGTGAGACCCTGTCTCTACAAAAAAAAATAGAAATGCAAAGACATAATACACACGTACTAATTGATAAATTAAGACAGCTATGGTAAATCAAAGTAAGCTTTGGATATATAAAAGACCTGGATATAAAGCCCTGGCTCTGCTGAGCCCAGAAAAGGACCTTACGTCCTGCAGGCGTCCATTTCCTCATTGATAACTGTGGACACAGCCAACCCCCTCCCAGCCTGGACCTAAGAACCTAGTTTGTTTCCCAATTTTGCCTACCATTAACAGCAGTGGGAAAAAAAATCTTAACTCCTCTGTTCCTCAATTTCTTCCTCTCAAAAATGGGAATGATTATAACACATTTCATAGAGATGATTGAGAAGTAAATGAGTTGATAAAAAGCACTTCTAGCAAAGGATGGCATACAGTAAGGGCTACATATATGCTAGATATTCTATAGCTATTGCCTTAAAATACTAATTAGACGAGATTTTTACAATATGCCAAAAAGTTTATAAGCAATAAATGTCTAGTGGCTTAATTTTTATCTCATTCACAATGGAATAATCAATAGAAAGAAAAATTGACCAAACCATGCAACTACCCTGACATAAAGTTTATTGGAAAATGTTTATACGCATTTTCTTTCTATCTGTACATCAATCATTCTAGAACACTAAAGACTCAGGGATCATTTAATTGCTCTATCATCATTTGTAGCTTCCTACAGAGTGGTGACTAAATTGAGACTTCAAGAAATCGAAAGGAAATAACATGAGGACATAAAGACAGTATACTTAGAATGTGTTTCTATCAAATATGCTCCACATAATTTGGTCCAACAAATTCAGCTCTATAAAATCTCAAAGGAGGTAGCAGTGCCAGGAAAGAAGATAAAAACCCAAAGTGTTAAACAGAAGTGTTTTGAGTCAATTACGAAGTCTATTCAGCGCCTCCACAAGCCTAGAATCAAGTGATCAGATTCAAAGGAGGAAAACTGACAAACTTAATATGGTAATAACTATCAGTTATTCAGCGTTGCCTTTGCTCTGTGTTCCATGCCAAGGGTTGACTGCATCATTTCGTTGAATCCTTGTAGCAATCATATAAGATATGTGCTCTTATTACTGCTACTTCACAGAGGTAAAAACATGTACCCAAGGCCACATAGCAAGGAAGCAGTAGGACCAGATTTGAACCCAGACTATACGAAATTCAAATCCTGTGCACGTAATTACTAAGCATATAGCCTCCAAGCCAGAAAAGTGGAAGGGTTGACTGGGTCAAAGCTGATGGTGGGACTAAAGAACAGCTGACCAATACACACACCCTTTGAAAAGAAGCAATGAGGACATGTTGCTGGCAAGGCTCTCCCCTGGCAATATGTGCCCCAGCACCGGAGCTGGAGACGTTGGGTAAGTGGTGCTCCGGAGAGACCCAGGGAAAGTCAGGCAAAGCTGAGCAAGAAAGAAAAGCAGAATGGAGGAGGCCACGACATCAAGAAAATCTGACTCCACCTGCTTCCAAGGGGAGTGGGAAGATAAAAGTCAAATAGGAAAAGATGGAAACAACTCAATCTCCATCAACAGATGAAGGGGTAAGCAAAATGTGGTACACACACAATGGAATAGTATTCAGACTTTAGAAGGAAGGAAATTCTGACACGCTGCAGCGTGGATGAACCTTGAGGACATTATGCTAAGTGAGATAAGCCAGTTGCAAAAGGGTAAACACTGTACGATTCCACTTATATGAGGTATCTAGAGTAGTCAAATTCACAGAGAAAGAAATTTAGAGGTCACCAGGGGAAAGAGGAATGGGGGATTGTTAATGGGTACAGTAGGAGAAGATGAAAAAGTTCTGGAAATGGATAGTGGTAATAATTGCATAATAACCTGAATATACTTAATGCCACTTAATTGTATAATTAAAACAGTTAATTTTATGTTATGTATATTTTACCACAATTTTGTTTAAGTCTCACAGAACCTTGCTACGTTCATGAAGTGCCAAGTTGCACTGCCAGGAACCCCAGGGAGAAAGTAGGAGTTAGTCAGTGCGGGAAGACGCAAGCACCTGTGTCTAGACACGCGCAGGGCGCGGCAGCAGATGGAGAAACAGGGAAGCTCTGCGCTGCAACGAGCCAGGCTCACGGCAAGACACAGACGTCTCCCTTCCAACGGAGGGTGCAAGGAAGGGTGCCTGGCCTCAGCTTTCTTCAGAATAAACTCCAGGAGGTCACCTACCCTTAATTCACACAATGGTACATCACAGCCTGAAGGGGATCCCGCCACTTGCCACCAGGCAAAAATGCAGCCTCCTGGCAAACACCAAGCTGGAAGAAACCCACCACTGTCATTTAATCTGCTGTGAAATCTCAGGCAAGTAACAACTTCCAAGGCTCAGGGTTCTGACCGCTAAACTGGGGAGGATGGTGCCCACACTTCACAGCACGTGCTGAGGGATGAAGGATGGTGCACGTGTGGCCCTCAGTGCAAAGCCTGAGCAGAGAGGCACCAAATCATCATCTGTATGACTCTACTCTCCTCGGTTTTCACTCTCATACATGAAGCCCAACAGCCAGGTGACAGGACAGAGTGGGCAGGTGAGAGCTGGAAGCCATCCCAACTTTGAAAAGAAGGGACTCTTAGGCAAACACAAGGAAGGAGGAGGAAAAAGGAGGAATGTTTGACATTAGAGTAGTCAAACAATGAGAATGCCGAGAACCAACACGCTGAGAGAAAAGGCAAACATCTTTACTCTTCTTTGGGAATTAATATCTGTAAATTGCTTTGTCTTAGACTCATTTATTTTTCCTCCTTTGATCTTGGTCAGAGATGGGGTCCACAATTTTTGCTGGTTGTGCTTCACGCACACACAACCAGGAGACAAAGATAAGGAAGGACACTTTGGTGTGGGGAGGGGGTCTGTGTCTGCACATGCCCATTTAACGTTGTTTTCTTTTACAAGCCTTGCTGGAACAAGATATCTTTAACCTCCACTACACCCTCACCCCAACACACACACGAGCAGCCCCTGCATATTTTCACACATGTAACTTTCTGCTACCACCAGGGGATGTAAAAGCAGACTATTTTCTTCCAAAGACTGACGGCCTGGTTAACAGCATTTGGCCATGCTCCAGTCCGCCAGAGGTGACATCCCATTCTCTACCTTCCAACCAGGGTATTCAGGGCCAGGAGTTAAACCCTGAGATTCCAAAATTCTTAAGTACTAGGCTAAGTGGCCTCCAGCCAGGCACAAAGAGCCAACTTTTATATATATATATATATATATATAGATAGATGCAGAAACTGAGGCACAGAGAGGCTAAGCAAGTGATCAAGGTCACACAGCCAGTAAGGGGCGGTGATGGAATAGAAAATACAGCAATGACCACTGTAACCACTAAGCTATCTTGCCTCACAATGGATCATGATCACGGCCCCTTGTGGCGAGGTTCCAGGTGGACCTGGTACAGCCTTTGGTGGTCACTGATGGACTGGTGACCCTCTTTGCAGCCTTCTGAATTCTGAGTGCTCAGGGTCTTAATCAGTCACTTGAGTTCTGACTCTTGCCTCACTCAGCACAGTATGGCTTGGTCTCATTACTTACCTCCCATTCTCCTCTTTCAAGTCATTGCTTGTCGAGTTTTGCAAGACTGAGAACTGGTTGTCTGATCACCTCTTGCTCTTCCCTTTGGGAAGCCACAGTGTGTCTCCATTGTTCCCCAGCACTGTTCAAGGCTTCCGGTTAATTCTCATATCTTCCCTGAGCCATATCCAATCGGAAGGCACCTACCCACCCCAAGAAGGATGCCATCTTGATTGGTTCATTCACTCACTCATTCATTCCACAAATGTTTATGCTGCTCAGCTGCCAGGTACTGCCTGGCCATAAGCAGAGTAGAATATATGGATTATGGATCAGCTTCCTGCTCTCAAGTGATTACACTCCACTGGAACAGATGATAGGCAGGCTGACTTCAGATGGTGATGAGAGCTAAGAATAAAATAAAGTGAGCTCAGGAGATGGTGAGTGAACCTATGGGGAGTTCTGTCAGAACTAGAAGGCAGGGTTTCCCAGTCTTGCTGCTACCAGCATTTGGGCCAGATAACTCTTTGTTGGCAGTGGGCTGTCCAGTGCATTACAGGATGTTTATAGTACCCCGAACCCTACCCCTCCATATACCAGTGGCACTTCCCAGATGTAACAATAAAAACTGTCTTCAGACATTGCCAAATGTTCCCTGGAAAGGAAACATTACCTCAGTTGAAAACTGCTGGTCTTGAATACTATTTAACAGCACAGGCTCTGGAATTAGAACCAGATTAGAATGGCAGTTTACTAGTTGTGAAGTTAAAGCAAATTACTTCACCTCTCTAAGACTTGGTTTCTTCATCACTAAAATGGGTTAAATTTTATCTACTTGCAAAGTTGTTGCAAAAAAAAATAACAAGATAGTGTCTGTGGAGAGTTTGACAAGAGCTCAGGTAACAACGGATCAATAAATGGGAGCTGTATTTTTTAACTCATCAGGTCAAGTTAAAACTCATATCCAAGGAGTCCACTCTTGCCTCATCGATACTCAATTGCAATTAAATTTCCCATGGCACCTGTCCAATTTGACCTCTCTCTAAATCCACCATCCCATTGGAGGTAGCTGTCAGAAGTGGGGATCAGTTGATTACTTGACCTGGTATCTATTCCATGGCTTCTCTCAACAGCACCTCCCTCTTCCTTAGGGAACCACGTTTTGCTCCCTGTGCAAGTCTAAAGGCCCAAATAAGGACTGACCCCACCCGTTACTGCGAGTGGGCACCAATGTGCATAAGCATCAATGATAAGGGATTACAGAACTAAGGCATTCAGCACACAGTACATGACATTCCTCTGGGTCTCTCTATCCCTGGCTGTGAGTAACAAGGCATATCACCCCTGTCTGCCACTGTTATCCATCTGCAAATAAAAGCCATCTTGGCCAGGCACAGTGACTCACACCTATAATTCCAGCACTTTGTGAGGCCGAGGCAGGCGGAGCACTTGAGCTCAGTTTGAGACCAGCCTAGCCAACATGGTGAAACTCCATCTCTACTAAAAATACAAAAATTAGCCGGGCATGGTGGTGCATGCCTATAATCCCAGCTACTTGGGAGGCAGAGGTAGGAGAATCGCTTGAACCTGGAGGTTGCAGTGAGCCAAGATCACATCATTACATTCCAGCCTGGGTGACAGAGTGGGGTATCTCAAAAAGAAGAGCCATCTTGAGGCTCAAGACAGGAGGACAGTGAAAACAGCAACTCTGAGAGAATCAAGGCTGTCCATTATAGACATGTAGGTTGTATCTTCACAGGTAGTGAATACAGACTATCGGCAACTCTGAAGCAAATTACGGAGAAACTGGACCCATACCCCAACTGAGCCATACCTGAAGCTCCATCCTTCTGAAATTCTAAGTTATATGCATCAGTTCATCCTCCTTAGCTACCTAAGCCATTTGAGTTGCATTTTTTAAATTAATTATAACCAAAAGCATCAAGTGATACAACAGTTTAACTATGTAACCTCGGGGTAAGAGTCTCCCACCCTGCATAAAATACTCAAGTTGAAATCACTTTTCAGCCATCCATTATATTCCCTCATTACACGTGCTGGAGACAGAGCAGTCAACAGGAGAAAACATCACACCTAACCTACTTCACCTGGGACAATTAGCACACTACATATGCTGAGCTTCCTTAAGAAAAATGTCATCGGTAAATGTACTGATTAAAAAGAAAAACGCCAAAGGACACTAAAACATGATCTACCCCAAGCTTTCAAAGTTAAGAAGCATCAACCCAAAGTATCACTCCAACCTTGTCTTGGAGCAGCTGGATGTGACACCAAAGGTGTGTAACTGTCCTCACTATTTGTGGTGGCACTGTCTTCTGTGCCATTCAATATGGTAGACACTAGCCACAAGCAGATAGATTTTAATTTAAATTGTGTGTCAATACAATGTAAAATTCAGTTCCTCAGTCACATTTCAGGTACACAATTGCCATATGTGGCTAGGGAATAAAATATTGCACAGTGTAGATACAGAATATTCCATCATCACAGAAAGTTCTATTGGTCAAAGCTGTCTTTCCACCGGAGTTCCCTTTTTGCCTTAAAAGGGCAAGTGTGGTACAGAGGAAAAGTTCCCTCTAAATTGCAAGACTGATGCTAAGACCCTGAAACAAGAAAATGACCTTCCACAAACACACATGCACACACCTAGCATTTGCTCCCTTGAATAACTTGCAGCTCAGATAACTCAATTTGTCATTCTATTCTTGACCGCCTCCCACAATCAAAGTTCATTCGAGTGTACAGTGGGGTCTGTTACCATCACTTATTAGATAACTGGAATTGAAATGGCCAGTATTTTAGAGCCTGGAGCATCACACGGTGGACTTGCCACATTCAGCCAGAGCACCTCTGAACACTGTGGATTCACAGAGCCCACACCCCCAGGATTCTAATCCCATAGGTCTGGGCTGGGGTCTAGTAATCCCCATGTTTAACAAACATCCCTGCCTGATTCTATGTAAGTGGCTGTTCTGTGGACTACTCTTTGGAGTTGGAGTATCAGGACTGTGCTGAGCAGGGAGACATGAGTCAGAATCACTAATAAAGCCACGCCCCGGTGACCATAACTTGAAAATTCTCCCAGGTAATTGTGATATACTTTCCGTTCACCCAAATTCAATGTGTGGGGTACTGTGTTCAAAGTTGATGATTTGCTTCAAGAAGCTGTGCCTGCAATCTGTTAGCAGGCATCAGGTGAATGTAAGTGCCTGGTAACAGGTGCACAGGACCGCAAATTTCCCCTGCAGCCTTTTCCTGAATGTCTCTTTCCCCTCTGGAATTCAGGCAACAGGGTGACTCACCATGTTTTATTAAACCCCATGGATAAGCTCCTTCCACCAAAAAAAGCCTCCAATCATTACAACCAGCTATCTTATTCCCATTAATGGCTTCTTCTCACAATTATCTTTCTTTGGGATAATTTATTTCACACAGAATATCTTGAGCTTACATTTTTAGCTAAAATGTCACAGAAACAAATTCACATTGCTTAAGAAAGCCAGGGCCTTTCTTCCGTATGGCAGTATTTTCCCACGGAGTTGAAGAGACATAAATAGGCAACAGCTACATGAATTTTTCCTTTGCTGGGCATCCTATTTTCCCAATTTTTCCCTTGTAAATAATGATATGTGTATAATACATCAATATTGAGGTAACACTTTGTGCCTTCAAAAGTTTTCAATTTTTAATTTTAAAAGAAAAATAAATTTATGGGATTAATAAATGTGGCTCGTAGATTCACATAGGCAGAAGCCAGGGCATTTCCTTGGATGTAGGTATCCAAAACAACAGTCTCATCTGCTGTCCTTACACTGTAATGAACAATTACTGGGGGTTTTTTCCATCTTTGCCTAAACTCAAGATTCAATGTCCCAAATTAACCCATAGCTTTTGGACACGTGTCAGCCATTTGAACATGAAATCTCATTGTCTCTGTTACCTATTGCCATTATAATGCCACATAATAAACAATCATGAAACCTCAGTGGCATACAGCAATATGCATTTATCACATATGCACCTAGAGTTCACTTAGGGTCAGCTATAGTGCTCTGCCAATCTTAACTGAAATAAAACAGGTTTCACAAACACTGTGGAGGTACTTAACTGTGCAAGTGCACTGTGACACGGCTAGACTCTTTAACAAAGACCAAAGCACAGAAATTGAACCTGGGATCACCCAGCCTGAAACACCATGGAATATAAGCTTTTTGTGCCACATTATCCTTGAGCATTTTATAGTAGCAGACAGAAGTCAAACTTCACGCCAAGCGAGGGGGCTTCTGGGTGCTCCAAAAGCAGTGACCACAATGAAGGAAGTGGATCGGGGCATACAGTAGTCTAAACTTGAAAACTCTCCAAAGTTGCATCTCACGTCAGAAGTTCTGTATTACATATAGAATATCCTATCTAAAATTTGAATTCCTAGACAGTCTATTGGAATGTTCCATTCTGATATGGGAATGGAGGGGGAAAGGGGACTAGAGAAGGAGAGAAAAGACACACAATATAAATCCAAACAAAGTAAGATTTTAACCTTGCATTGGACTTTTGCTGACAATTTTATAGTTTTAATTTAATAGAGGACCTTTCTTGGCTCCTTGATAGAAAAAAAAAAATGCACTGACTAAATTTCTCATCTGAATCACCTGAATCCCTTTCCTTACCCTAGTGCAGCAAACCTGGTGCCCGGCATGAATATGCAATGCAGAACAATCTATTATGCAAGCAGGAAAGCAAGAAGGGCTGCACTGGTTTGCAAAAAACAAAAAAACCAAATTCTACCATGTAATGCTGGCACTGAAAAACAGATGCCTACCCGTCTTAGAGGTTAATCGTGTTCCGACAGTGTCTACTCCTGGGGTAAAGGTTAGGGTCCCAATAAGTCCAAACAAGTTGTATGATTAGGAACTTTCCTGCCAAATTTAAAACCTCTCTAGATGGTATACATAAACTTCATTCATTCTTGTTGGTAAGGCTACACATTTCACAACAAAATCACTTCAGGGCAGAGAATAGATTCTATTTCTGTACTAAGAACTCAAATTCATGTGAACATCAATTTCAAGATGTGACTGCACCCAGTTCTAAGACACAGCAGACCGGGGTCCTGGGACAAAATATTCCAAGAATTATGATCAGCTGTCAAAATATACTCTCTCCCCAGCTCTTAATAACTTGAATTGGAAAGCTGTCACCAGCTGGGCCTCAAATAAACCTACATGGACTATAGTGCCAAAGCAGACCACTTCCAGAATGTACTAATCATTTCAACACACATTTTTTGACCCTTTTTGTGAGTTGGTCAGTATCCTGGGCCCTCAGAACACAGAGAGGAGTAATGCAATTACTGTTTTTGAAGAGATGAAGTATGAGAGAAACCAAGTGAGAGACAAATATATAAACAAGGCATTGCAAGCTTGTCATCTGAGGACCAAATATGGCTCCCAGATGTGTTTTGTTTGGTTCACCCTTTTTTTAAAAAAAGAAAACTTTGAACCAGCACTTTAAAACTAACAAAGTTCATTTAAAAAAAAAAAACAAAAACAAAAAACAGGCTTCTAGGTTCTCTTGAAAACCTGAAAAATCTAGACTACAAACACTGGGCCAATGTTCCTACCTGGCAGCAACAGGCCAAAGCAGAACGGCAGTTTTTCCCATTGAACAGGATAAGCCCTTCCAGGTAATCCTAGTCCCCACCACTCCCTAATTGTCCTTCAAAATACTACTCAGTATCCAGCTGGATATTGGGATTACACATCTGTAATCCCAGCACTTTGGGAGGCCAAGGCAGGTGGATCACCTGAGGTTGGGAGATCGAGACCAGCCTGGCCAACATGGTGAAACCCCGTCTCTACTAAAAATACAAAATTATCTGGGTGTGGTGGTGCATGCCTGTAATCCCAGCTACTTGGGAGGCTGAAACCAGGAGGTGGAGGTTGCAGTGAGCTGAGATTGTACCACTGCACTCCAGCCTGGGCAACAAGAGTGAGAGAGACTCCATCTCAAACAAACAAAAAAAACTTACTACTCAGTATCTGACTTGCGATGACCACCATAAATAAACAATTCCAGTACAAGGTATTATCTTTACAAGTGAGATAAGTGAAAAACTACAGGACTCTCAATATACAGCCAGCAGGGATATACGTTAATATATTCTCGGGGGGCGAAGGGGGGCCGTAAAATGATGATGGATACCGAAAGCCTTAAAAAGAAATAATTCATGTGAGCCAACAGCTTTATTTCTAGATAACTATCCAAAGAAAATATCTGAAGATGTTCGCTATAATGTATGTATGAGGATAGTCATCAATATGTTAAAGAGAACTGAAAACACTCTAAATGTTCATCCTCAAAGTATGGCTTATTATATTATAAAGTAACCAAAAATAAATGCTGCAGTCACTGAAATAGTCAACTTGATCTATATGTAGTATTTTTTTAAAGTCCATGATTGGCCAGACACGGTGGCCCACGCCTGTAATCTCAGCACTTCGGGAAGCCAAGGTGGGTGGACTGCTTGAGCCCAGGATTCTGAGACCAGCCTGGGCAAGAGAGCAAAACCCTGCCTCTAACCAAATAAAAAAAAAAAAAAAATTAATTATCTGGGCACGGTGGCACCCACCTGTGATCCCAGCTAGTCAGTAGGCTGGGATGGGAAGATCGCTTGAGCCCAGGAGACAGAGGTGAGCCAACACCATGCCACTGCACTCCAGCCTAGGAGACAGAGAAATAAGGCTCTGTCTCCAAAAAAAAAAAAAAAAAGCCATGATACGCTGTTAGGCACGAAGAAAACTCCCCACCCAAACAGCATGTACTGTACAGTCTTATTTTCATAAGAAAAAGCCCCCTATCTTCAAAAGTATATGTTTGTGTTTGTGTGTGTGTGTGTGTGTATGTGTGTGTGTACATCTGGATAAAAATAGTGTTAACACATGTATTTCTCTGGGGTGGGATTATGGACAATGCAGACATATTTTTCTGCCATATTAACATATTTCTGTACTGTATACATTGTTTAAATGAGAGAAAATTTAAATTTCACCAGGAAAATACATAAGCTGTAGAATCACAGACCAATTTTAGATAGTGATTGATAGTCATATAAGGTCACGATACTATTTAAGTTTTTAAAAGATTAGAAACCAAAATCTAGATGCCTACGCTTTTTATAAAATAAAATTTAAAAAAAAAAAAACACATGCTGCAATACCAGAGAAAGTTTTTTTTTTAACAACTTGATCTTGAGTTTTGAATTCTTAATCAACTCACACAGACTTAAACAGGCTGATAGATGGAGGAGGAAATGAACATGCTCTCCCTATCAGATGTAAATTCGAACACTTGGCCAAGAATCCAGGTGGTAAAATACTATGTAAACCAGGCCAGGGTGGTACCTTCCACGGCCACATTACATAAGCAATAGGCGCAAGCAGATGCACACATCTGGCCAGAATAAAGGCCCTCTAAGACCTTCAATATAATTAATTCAATATTTTTCTCTATAGTTCAAAATGCTACAACAACTGGCAGACAACCATCTTAAATCATCACGGAAAAGTCAGACATATGGCTAAGTATATTTAATATGCCTTAAAAATAAGACACGGATTTTCAAGCCAACAAGATCTTAGACAATTTTTTTTTTAATTTTGCCTACTCATTACCCTCAAAAAGAATTCAATTCAACAGATATTCCTGAGTACCCACGGAGGGCAGAGATTACAAAGATCCATAAAACAAGGATGTTGTCTTCAAGAAACACATAATCTAGTATGGGAGACAGTTGGGCAAAACTATAGTTACAAGGCACCATTGTGAGTCTTTGAAATAACAAAGTGCATGGAGGATAGAGAGAGGGCACACGGGAGGAAAGAATGGACAGCGTTGGTGGGGATCAGAGAGAACAGGAGATGGCAGCAACTAAGCAGAATTGCTTGAAAATATATAGCAACACACTGTTTTTTGGCAGGAAACACTTTGGGAACCCATTTTTCATTTGTAAGACTATTTTCTGTGGGGTCACCAGGCATGTTGTACTGTCTCTCTGGCAGCAAAAGGGCCAGCCTAAGACCGGTGTCTCTACATTGACATGGGGGCTCCAGGCTATGGGGTAGACACATTGCTTTCTTTTTTCTTTTTTTTTTTTTTAATCTTCTTTTTTTTAAAAAAAGAGAGGGTCTTTCTCTGTCACCCAGGGTGGAGTGCAGTGGTGCCATCATAGCTCACTGCAGCCTCAAACTCCTTGGCTTAAGCAATCCTCCCACCGCAGCCTCCCTCCCTAGTAGCTGGGACTACAGGCGTGAACCACCATGCCCCTGCTGTCAAGACATTTCTAACGTGGAAACCTAGAGTAAGATTATTGGAATCAGGTCGACCTGAGTTTCAATCTCACCTAGGTCAGCAGTCAGGGAACCAGGAGAACCTGACCTCTCAAGCTAATTTTCTTACAGATGAAATGAGAATAAGCTCATCTACCCAGGCAAACCCTTAACCTGGGTTTAAGTGATATATCAGAGGAACAATAAATAATAGTTACAATTACTAGCGTATCCCTCCTAACTCAGATTCCCAGAATCAAGCATGGAGTCATGCCTGTAGAGGGGCTTTCTCAACCTCAGCCTTACCGACATTTTGAGTTGGATAATTCTCCCTTGTGGGGCTGTTGTGTACACTGTGGGGTGTTCAGCAGCGTCCCTAGAGAGCATCCCTCTCTAGATGCCAGAAGCAAGCCTCTCCTTAATTGTGACAACCAAAAATGGCTCCAGACGTCGCCAAATGTCCCCTGGGGAGCAAACTTGCCCCCAGCTGAGAACCACTGATTCAGAGGCACTCACTGACATACCTCCATTTCTCAGCTGAAAATATCACAGCTGGCCAGGCACGATGGCTCATGCCTGTAATCCCAGCACTTCGGGAGGCCAACGCAGGCAGATCGCTTGAGCCCAGGAGCTCGAGACCAGCCTGAGCAATGTAGTGAAACCCCATCTATACAAACAAACAAACAAACAAACAAACAGCCAGGTGTGGTGAGTGCAAGCCTGTAGTCCCAGCCACTCAGGAGGCTGAGGTAGGAGGATCACTTGAGCCCAGGAGGGGGGTATTGCAGGGAGCTGAGATCAAGAAAAGAAAAGATCACAGCTGCTAGTAGGGTAGGCATTTCAATGAGCACCACTTAAGAGCCACACAGGATACTACAAGTTTTACATATATCATCTCATTTAATCCTTACAACCACCTTATGACACAGATAACAGTCTCATTTTCAACTGGGAGAACTGATGTTCTGGGAGGCTAACCTGTCCCTGGTCTCTCAGCTGGGAAGTGGGAGGGCCTGCATTTGAACCCAGGCAGTCTGACTCCAAACCCTTATGACCACTAAGCCCCACTGCTTGCCCAGCCATTCCTGATGTAGGAGCCCAGACGTGGTACCAGGAAGATGAGAGGACCACAGAGTCCCATTCTCAAGAATCATCGTTGATGGTAAAAGCCTGCCTGGAATGCCCAAGAACTCGCCCTCCCTCCATACTACCACAACCTGCAACCTGTGGACAATCATTAAAAGCAATTCATCAATGGGGACAATGTGGGAGAAGCTCAGGCAGCTCAAACCTCCGTGAGGTCCAGAGGCTTCCTTCCTACTTGTCTGAACTAATCCAGTCTCAGCCTTTCAAAAAGACAGCATCTGAATCAAGCAGAAAAAAAGAGTGTTGTTTTTTTTTTCTAGACTTGAAAAGCTCTCCAGAGAACTGTGCACTACTATCTCCATCTCTCAAGAGAGTCTTTCTTCTCTCCCAAGGGCTTTCAAATGGGGGAACATTCAAACAATTACAGAAGCCAACATTTATTGAGCACTCACTATGTGCCAAGCCCTGTGTCATGTGGTTTACTTTCTACTTTTCCATCAACCCTAGAAAGTAGGTATCATTATTATCCCCATTTTCAGAGGGGGAAACCTGGCTCAAAGAGGTTCAGTATCTTACCCCAGAACACCCAGCTAGTAAAGTGTAAAGTCTGCCTCTTCACCCAAGCCAATCTTGTGTCCAAAATCTGACTCCATGACACATCAGTAAATTGCTATGTGTGGATCATTTTATGAGCGGTACTGTGGTCCTGTTGACACTATATATAGCAGTAATTTTGAAACATGGCTTATAATCAGGGCATGATCGCCTTTTAATTGCACCATCATGCCCCTGTCCATAAAGAGAGCCTCGAGTCTTGTCTCATAACGGACTAAAAGATTAGCCTTATTGTAAGAAGCATAACTGTGGCCCATTAAAGGGACACACAAATGCCTCTGTCCGCAGTAATGGGGTTGATACCTTAGCCATGAGAATGTGTAACTCATTCTCATGACACTGGAGATGGTAACACAGAAAGTCTATACACACAGCCAGAAGAACCTCTCACTCATTCTCATGACACTGGAGATAGTAACACAGAAAGTCTATACACACAGCCAGAAGAACCTCTCAGTCTGTTTAGAGGTGAGAGAGTCTGCAAAGTTCCCTGACATACTCAGCATGGGGCTGCCTTAGACACGCAGTGCTGACCTGCTCTTTAAAGCACCCCCATTGGCCTCCTTGACTCACTGGTCTCACTTCTTCCTTCCCCTACTGGAACTTCCTGGGAGCACCTCCCAGTAAGCCCTGTGCATTCAAATCCTGATCTAGAGTGGGCTGCTAGGGATTCATGTTGGTGGGGGGCACACAGGACTCAAAGTAGACTGGGGCCAATGAGTCGGCTGCTAGGGATTCATGTTGGTGGGGGGCACACAGGACTCAAAGTGGACTGGGGCCAGTGACTTGGCTAAGTAAGGGATGCTGTGCACAGACCTATCCCCAACTCGACAAGATCATCATGGTGACTCTAGTAGCCTCAGTTCTCCTGTTTGCATCAACCACCTGGTAACTCTTGTTACCGTCATTTCCCAAATCAAAGTAACCTCTGAAAATCAGGTCACTCAACTAATTTTAAAGTCAAGGACCTCTTCCATGCAGGGAAACCTAAAATTGGACTCTTCCCTCCCCTTCTTGACAAGAGACCAAGGACCCACATGTTCTTGCTTGTAAACCCATAATATTAAGGCCAACTGAAGCAGGCCAGCAATGTTCACCGTCTTTAAGAATATTCCTGGATCAATCAGCTAAGCTCTATTTTAGCCCCAGCCATTGACTGTAAATGTTAAATTCTTACCAACTTTAATGTGATCCATCATGAATCACCTAAATTTTCCGACACTTCTATATATTTACATTTTCAAAGGTAATAGACCTCAGGAGAGATTTATTCTAGTTCTAAATTTGACCATAAACATTTAACAAATACCCAAGCAAGTACTAGGCACCATGCACTGTTTTTGCTACTGGGGCTACCGTGGGAGAACAAGACAACATTCCTGCCGTCTCACAGCTTACATTCTAGAGAAGAAGGTAAAATAAGAAATTTACTTATGGTGAAGTGATCTACATACTATGGAGTAAAATAAAGCTGAAAGAAGGGGAACAGGGAATGACACGTGGCAGTGGAGTTATGGTTTTCAATAATGTGCTCACAAGAGGCCTCACTGGGCAGGTGACATTTGAGAAAGACTTAAAGCTCAAGAGATAGCAAGCCTGTAAGATGATTAGGTGGGCACTAGCAGGCAGGACAGAAAGAAAGAAGTAAAATCCACAGGGCAGGTCACGGGCAGCCTTGGAAGTCACTACAAGGACTTTGGCTTTCACTCAGATACAGAGACTACAGAAAGGATAAATAATGGATTATTCCATTATGTAATTACTAAGCCATAAAAAGAGAAGATTACTATTTAATCATAAAAGACACTGTCCAAATTACATTTTCTAATTTTGCTACATGCCTTCAGAAAAGTTGACATCCAGAACACATTAGACCCTCCATAGGACACTTTACTAGAAAGCAGAGTCAATATGATAGGCCAATCCTTGACATCCGTGGAAGCAAGAAAATGAGTTCATAAGAAATACTATATCGAGGCTGGGCGCGGTGGCTCAAGCCTGTAATCCCAGCACTTTGGGAGGCCGAGACGGGCGGATCACGAGGTCAGGAGATCGAAATCATCCTGGCTAACACGGTGAAACCCCGTCTCTACTAAAAAATATGGAAAAACTAGCCGGGCGAGGTGGCGGGCGCCTGTAGTCCCTGCTACTCGGGAGGGTGAGGCAGGAGAATGGCGTAAAACCGGGAGGCGGAGCTTGCAGTGAGCCGAGATCGTGCCACTGCACTCCAGGCTGGGTGACAGAGCGAGACTCCGTCTCAAAAAAAAAAAAAAAGAAATACTATATCGATGCCGACCCCCACAGGGGTGCAGTCTAGTAATGTACCAGTGTGTACTAGGGATTTTTCAAGGTTACAGATTTCACATATGAGCTGCAAAAACACAGGCAGGCATGCAGTAACCTACTTTTTTAGGATGTGAATATCAGCCCTTAATGAATTTGACAGCCTTTATTCTCAGTGTACACAAAATCAGTATATCCTGTTACATGTATATACAAACTCAAGGAAAGGGCCACTAACACCGAGAGTGGTGTTTTACATTAAATAACCCTCGTTTACAAAGCAACATCCTTCACATAAACCCTTGCGGTAAGGAGATGTCAGAATGTTTTCTCTTATAAACCACTTAATTACCCTTGGTGGATATCATCAGTTCTGCCATCTAAAACCAGCTGGGTAACGAATGCCAAGAAACACGGCGAGCCAACTGTATGCCATCGCCACAGAAGGTCAAGTTAATCTATTTTTAAATAACACAGCCAATGGCAAGGGGTGCCCACTGGAAACAATGGACAAGTTGGGTTGTCTGCCCTTGCTTCATTTTTTGTAAAAGCTGTGCAGTGTTCCACAGTGTAACCTAAAAATATCCCTCCAAGAGTGCTCTTTTGGCACCAAGAACAAAAACAGATTGATTTTTGAAAGTTTAAGTTAAAAAAAAAAAAAGACATAAACACAAAGTACAATTTAAGAGTGAGAGGGCTAAAATTGGATTGTATTCTGCAACAAAGATCTGATTTGCTATTAGCCAAAAAAAAAAAATAGTACACAGGGACAATGCTGCAAGAAAACGGAGGGAAAGAGTCATTTTTAGGGATGATGACACAGGTCCCACATCAACAGCAAAAAAAATCCTCATCATCCTGCCTGCTGAACATCTGAAATTCCACATTTAGAGGCTCACTTGTTAAACTTCAGTTAGATTCAACAGGCAGAAAGACTTGAATAGGATTCATTAATCCTTGTCAGTCATTTATAGCCCAGTATAAATTATCAGACACAGAAAGCCAGCTAACTGGAAGATCTGGTGATGAGAAAGTGAAGACCTCTGGATCCTAAACGAGAAGTAAAAGACAAATCGAGAGAAAGGGAGGAAAGATGTTGCAAGTGGCCTAGTTGCACTTACCTTCTAAAACAATGGAATAATCACTCACACATCCAACCAATTTTAGTGAGCACCTATTATTTGCTGGGTCTTTTTTAGGCACTGAGAAATACAGCGGTGAACAAGAGAGATAAGCTTCTTGTTTTCATGGAACTTCTATTCTCATGGGAGGAGAAACAGACAATAAAGAAGAAACAGGGCCCAGTGCGGTGGCTCACACCTGTAATCCTAACACTTTGGGAGGCCAAGGTTGGCGGATTGCCTGAGCTCAAGAGACCAGCCTGGGCAACATGGCCAAACCCCATCTGTACTAAAATACAAAAAAATTAGCCAGGCATGGTGGTATGTGCCTATAATCCCAGCTACTCGGGAGGCTGAGGCACCAGAATTGCTTGAACCCGGGAGGTGAAGGTTGCAGTTAGCCAAGATCGCATCACACTGCACCCCAGCCAGGGCGACAGAGGGAAACTCCATCTCAAAAAAAAAAAAAGAAGATAATATGAGATGGTGTCGAGGTTATGAAAGTACCAAACAGGGTGAGGGAATGGCACTTTACTCAGGGAGCTATCTTTTGTATGTGTGTATGTGAGATGGAGGTCTCACTCTGTCACCCAGGCTGGAGCGCAGTGGTACGATCTTGGCTCACTGCAACCTCTACCTCCAGATCTCAAGTGATTCTCCCACTCTGCCTCCCGAGTAGCTGGGACTACAGAAGTTCGCCACCACGCCCAGCTAGTTTATGTATTTTTTGGTAGAGACTTCGCCATGTTGCCCAGGCTGGTCTTAAAACTCCTGAGCTCAAGTGATCCACCCACCTTGGCCTCCCACGATGCTGGAATTACAGGTGAGTCACCGCAAGGGCACTACCTTATATGTGGTCAGTGGTGTGCAGGGGCCAGCTCACATTGGCTTGGGAATGGCAAGTATATGCGTCTCTTCCCAACTCCAGCTATGCTATAAATCAGGGTCTACCCCCTACCAGAACTGGTTGTTAAGCATTTAGCAGCGCACCAGAAGGAGGTCACTGAGGAGAAAGAAGAAAGCCCAGAGACTCATGAGAAACCAAACAACTCTGAAAGACAAGGCCCTGTGTTTTAAAATGAGAGTTATTGTCATAAATTCCAATGAATCAAAACAACACCAAAACAAAAAGCCACACAAAGAACTATATTCAACAATATGTGATCACAATTTCCCTCAATACAGTGAGGGGAAGGGTCTAGTGGTGGTTTGATTTGGCTTTTAAATTGTATCTCTTTTATTATCTCCATACTGCCATACACACAAAAAAAGTAGAGGGATAATTATAGCTCCTGGGTAATTTGAAAACCCACAAAATTCACCTGCAAAAATATGTAAGCATGACCTGTAATACACCACTTTGGGAAACTACAATCATACCATTTTAAACCTTTAGAGTCTGGGTGATTCATGGAAACACAGGATTTCATGAGCACAAATAACCTGAAGAGGCGCACCCACTTATTTTCGGCATAGAGAAATTTAGGCTCTAAGAATGTGACTGGCAGAGCTTATTCTAGAACCCAGGTCACGTGCCTCATCTGATGTCATCTTCTCAATTTTGGTCTATACCCTAGTACAGTAGTTCTTAAAACTGAGTGAACATCAGAATCCCTTGATGGCTTATTAAAACACCCCATGGATGTTACCCCACCCAACCCCAACCCCATCCCCCGCAAATGTTCTGAATTGGTAGAACTAAGGTGAGGCCCAGGAATCTGGATTTTTAACCAGTTCCCAGGTAATACTAATGCCACTGGTCTGAGGACCTCACCTGGAGACCTACTGTCCCAGGAATTGGGAGTACAGGCTTTGGAATCAGACACAACTGAATTGCAGCTCTACTTCTGCCACTGTGGTATGACCCTTGGAAAAGTTATCCAAATTCTCTGAACCTCAGCTTCTAACATCTGAGTCCAGTTGTAAGGATTGAAAAAGAGAATGCCCACGAAGCATCAGCTTAGCCAAGCGCCTGTTATATTCTAAGGCAAGACCCTAATAAATATTAGTGACATCCTATATTCTGTATCACTTTTCCCAAGCATATACTAGAACCACTAAAATTCAAAAGACAAACAAAATCAAAGATTGGCAAAGATGTAGAGCAACTAAAACATTAATAACAGCTTTACTCATAATAGTAAAAAATGGTAAATACTCCAAATGTCCATAAACAAGCAAAAGGACAAACTGGTATATGTATACAACAGAATATTACTAAACAATAAAAAAAAAGAACCAAATGAAGTATACATGCAACAACATGAAACCTCCAAAATATTTTGTTGAATAACAAAAGCCAAACACAAAAGAGTATATACTGCGTTAGTTCATTTTTATGAAGTTTAAGACAAAACTATTCTATGGTAAATCTATGGTGCAGGGGGAGGGGGACATTAAACGGACAGGAACATGAGAAAAATTTCTGGGGTAATGAAAATGTTCTTTATCTTGATTTGAGTGATTAACCTGAGGGCATACATTTCTTAAAACTCATCAAATTATGTATCTAAGATATGCATTTTACTATAGGTAAATGATACCTGAATACACATAATTATATATAACTTGGTAAAGGCATTTTATGACAGAGGACTGCCTTCTCCATTTAAAATGAACTAACTCCAACCTGGCAGATCCACTGAGCTTGATTCCTGCACAATCTAGTCCTGCCGCAGACAGTTTTGGTCCATGTATCTTTCCAGAGAACTGCCATGAAGTAGAAACAGAATTTTCTCCCACCACGTAGACAGTATCCAAAGTGACCTGTGTCCCTGGGAGTGGCTAACTTGGGATGCAAACAACACAAAAGTAGTATTTTTCTTTACCATATACCAAGTATGAGCCTACTCGATATGATTTTAAAAGGCATAGTCATGAAGACACATTAAGAGCAATTCTGTCATACAGTCTAAATCATATTCTCAACATGGAAGAGGGAGCAGAAAACTGGTGAAACAGTTTCTAGGGCCATCTTTACTGGTAATGAAGACGTCAGAAGATCCAACTGTGCCTGTGTAATTATTACATGAAATAGTCACTTTCAGATTGTAATGAATTCCAGGCCATTCAGGTTTCCTAGTCAGTATATTTCTATCCCATTACAAGTACATTCACATACATACATACACACACACACACACACACACATACATACACACACACACAAACATAAACACACACTCGCCCCTGCCATGAACAATCTGTGCACACAGGGTGAAGAGAGCTAACACTTTGAGACACTACAGTTTCCTTTGAACTCAGAGGTGTCTGATTCCAAACCCACTTGATTCATCTCACCAAGCCTTCTTAAACTCCATGATGAGGGAGCCCTGGGACATCATCTCCCAGAAATTTGGCAAGTAGTGGAAGGAAGAGACACAAGCCCATGCAGCATCTTGCACACTGCAAACACTGCAAACCAGCCCCTATTCAGGACCCGTTAGACACTCCGAGACATCCCACTAGTTGGGCAGGTACCCTTGCCTGTCCTTCCTCCACCCTTTCTCCAAAATGGTCCTCAACTGAGACCTGCAGCTGCTCCCATCATATGCCTTCACACAGTATTTTCTCTACAGCTCTGTCAAGTCATAATTATCCAGGTTCCTGACACTAAAAACTAGTTTCAGAAATAAATAGCTGCTCAAAATCAATTCAAGCATAAATAGCTAATCTTTATGGAGCACATACTATGTACAGGCACTGTTGGGTGCACTTTCCATGTGTTAGCTTATGCAATACCCACAGGAAAGCCAGTGTGAGGAAGACGCATTGTCAGGCAGGAAAGGTTTTGAACCTCAAGCAAAACCTGGAGAGATATGCCAGGAATGAGGCACAATCTCTCCCTTTAATGAGCTCACTACCTTGTATGGAAATGAGGACCTAACTCAGTTCACAGTAAGTAAAAAACCACAAGATAGACATTAAAGGAACCAAAAGGAGGAAGAATTTGTTCATCCTAGCAGGATTCTGGAGGGTTTCTTGCAGGAGGTATTCCGGTGGAGAACGAAGTCATAAATGCAAGGAGCTTTCCATAGCTAAGTGTCAGCTCCTCAGCATCCAAAGCTGCTAAAAGGCCAGGTTAGTCCCCCTGCCCCCTCCTCCATTTCATGTGGAACACGCCTGTTTCCAAGAGAGGACCAGCTCAGCCCAGCCCTTCCTTTGACACATTCCTCCAGCTGCTGCCTGTCCTTATGGAAACACATGGGAACTTTTCACCACGTTCAACTTCACCACCTCCTTTGGTGCTTTCACTAGGGAGAACCTGCGTCATGGCACCTGACTGCACAAGGGAGCCCTTTAAGAACCTCAGTTGTTCTCCATTGGGTTGACATGGGGACAGTCCCTTGTCGGTACCAAAGTGAGATGTAACGGACCTACATCACCAGCAGCCACCAAATGCATCTTTAAGGCCTCTACAGATTTTTGAGAGAGGAATTTGCTTCCACTCCCTCCTCAGGAATCAGCCCCTCCTATCCTGTAGGGTCATCCCCCTACTCCTTCCTCCTCCGTACTTAAGGCTCTGCAACAAGAGCTCAAACCCTCGGTTTTGGCAACTGTGTGACCTTGCGCAAGTCACTTAACCAATGTCAATCCCAGTTTCCTTATCTCTAATATGGGGTATATAAGAACAACTCGTTCATAGAACTGTTGTGTATCCGAGTGAGATAGCGCAAATAAAAAGTATTTTACACAGAGCCCGGCATGTAGTAAGCCAACAATGAATACTACCTTCATTTTCATCATCAATAATGACGATGATGGTGGTGGTGGCAGGGTAAACTTGGACCTGATTCGAGCTAAAAGCAAACACCCCCTCCCCCTCTCCCCCTCCCAAGTCTCTGGCTGGGCCACACGGTGGAGACACATGCGTCATCTCGCTGAGGGGTGAATGCAGGCTCTTCTGGCGGCGGGCTCAGGAAAGGCCAGGCAGTCGTGTCCTAGCTCACCTGGAGGGGTCGCGAGGTGAAGCAGATTTTCTGATGCGGGAGGTCCAATAAACTACAGACCCTCTCTTTCTGTATACTTTGACTCGTGGCCAAAGAACGCCAGCTGCATCCCTCCCCCAAGGAGGCAGGACAGCGTCCACCATGCCCCTGACTCAGTTCCCCAACTCTCCCTCGGGTGCAGGCGAGACTGCACTGCACTTGGTGGCGGAGATAACAGGTTGGCCAGCCAGGCCTGGGAAACGTCCCCGAGCTACCTTGCGCAAACCCAGCCCCCTCTTCAAAACGCAGGTGGCCAAACAACCCCACAACCTCGCAACAACTTTGTGTATTTCACCGCCACCACAAGGCGCACGGCCTCAACTTCTCTTCACTGTGCTCCGAGGAGGGAAGCGGGAAATCGAGAATGAGGGGCAGCCCACAGACCGCCCTCCTTTTCTCGGGGCGCCCCCCAAAGGCGCGCCCCGCCTTACCTTGTCTGACGGCTTTGAAGGTGACGGCCTCCTTGCAGCTGTCGATGACCCCCAGCACGTCATAGCGGGGCAAGCCGGACACCCGGACCCCCTGCACCTCCAGAAGCAGCTCCCCTTCGCCCAGCCTCGGGCCCTCGCCACCGCGGAGAAGCCCCGCTGCCTCGGCCGCCGCCACCGCTCCGACGTACGGAAACTCCCCGTGCTCTGCGCCTCCCAGCACCGTCACCCCCAGCTCGCCCTGGGGTCCCCGCTTCACGGTGCATTCGTGAACCCTGCTAGTCCAGTGGTTCTTCTTCTGGATCACTTTGGACATGATGAGTTACACCCCTCCTCCGAAAAAAATAAAATAAAACGAGAGACAGGTGCCCCCCACAGCACGAGCCCCCAAGCCTCCGCTGGTTCATGGGAGAAACATCTCTCCCCAAATCACAAAACAGGAGAGAGAAACTTGGCAGCCTCGCTCCCCTGCACACGCTCGCGCACTCAAGCCATCATAAAACAAACTTTCTGGGCTTCCCCGCGAGCCCCGCACAGGCGCCCGCGAGCTTTGTTTGCATTCCGGTGCCTCTGGGTCCACGTTCCAGCGCCCGCCCGTGCTCTCCCGGACCAGAGTCCACTGTGCGCCGCTCGGGTTATTTTTTTTTTCCTTCCTTCCTTTCTCTCTTGCCTTTTACAAATGCGGTGCCTCCTCTTTGCCTCCCGCCCGGCTCGCCTCTCCTCGCGGGCGGGCTGTTCCTGAGGGTGAAGGAAGCCCTTCCAGCCACTTGCCGGGAGCCCTGAAGACGCGGTGGCGGGGCTGGGTGGGAGCGGGACGGGAGGTAAGTGCCCGCGGCCCCTTTAAGCAGATACAAAGGCTCGGCTTGTTTTGTTACAGTTCATTCTATTCCGCGCCGCGGAGCGCAGCGGCCGGCGACAGGAGACGCGCGCGCATGCGCCCCGCGGCCGCCAGCCGGCCGGCCCACCCCTCCCCTCCTCCCCAAAGGGAGAGATTCCAATGTGCTTCCCGATGGGTCCTAAAACCGACCTGCCGGGAGAGGCCAACTCCCCCACAACGTTCCTGAACCCCTCTCCTGCCTCCTTTTCTTTCAGTGCCCTGGACTCCGCGGATTCCTTTGGGACTGGGGGGCCGCGCACTTGTTTTACTCCAAGTGTTTGCAACTTTTGAAACCCGGGCAATATGGCTTTGGCATTTGAAAAACATTTCAAACAGGTGGGGGTTGGGGAGGCTGCCACACTCACCCTGGGGCTCACACTCACGCACACGCGCACGCACTCGCGCCGGCCCTAAGCCTCCTAACCGCCCTCGGCCAGTGGCTGGCCAGGCTGTCGGTCACCCAGCCCAGCTGGTTCGCCGTCCCCCGCCGCAGGTCCCACTGAAACCCCTGAGACCCTCCCCGGGGCGCTCGCCGCCTCCCCGCCTGTCCTGCGCTCGCGGGTTCGGGTCCTGGCGCGGGGTCTGCCAGGGTCTCTGCGACCCGGGGGAGAGGGACGGTGGGATCCCCCGGTCCCCTGGTCCCGCAACTGGGATCCCTGTGCGGGTCACACGCGCCCGCACACACTCCCGCATCCTTAAACTTTGAGACCAACTTTTTAGGACACGGGAAACTACAGGCGAGAGAGAAGCCATGGGGCTAGTGTGGGTTCAGGTCTTCAACCAAAAAAGCGATCCCTCTAGCTTTTCAACTGTCCTTCCAGCGACCCAGTCATCTGCCCCGGCCTCAAGTTCCTCGCAGAGCCTGGAAGCCTGCGGACCTACTCCGGGGCCAGGAGATAAGGATCCCCGCCGGGCGTGGACGTGCCCTGCGTCCTGGTGCCCGCGGGGGCGTGGGCGCGGCCGCCACCTCTCGGAATTCGCAGCCCGGGGGTAGCTGCGGCCTCCGGAGGTCGCCCGGGGTGCGGGTGGAGTGACTTCTGTCCCGGCGAGGTGGCGTACAGAAAAGACTCCAGTACCGCAGAAAGGCTGCCCTTCCCAAATACTTCTCAAATCGGCCTGCTTGGTAGTCTCCCCAGCAGTTTTTTTTCCTTTTTAGTGATATATAACTTTTGTTCATCTTTGGTCGCAGGAGAGAGTCCAAGAAATGAGGGGGGTACATTGAAACGATGGAGAAAGGATGGAATGCCACAGTGGTTCGAGATTAAGACGTAGGCTTAGGGGTCCACCCTTGTGTGACCTTGAGCAAACTTGGTGACCTCCGCGCCTCCGTTTCTCGCTGATCAAATAAGTAGAACAAGACCTCACAGGGTTGTTGGAAGTGTTAAATGGGAAAACACTTATAAAGGGGCATATAATAAAAACTCATTATATTATTAATAGTAGTATTAGTATTTGGGAAGAGAATTAGGAAATCATTTGGGGATTCAAGTTAGGTAGTATGATCATTTATCCTCTCCTTTCTAGAACTTAAAAAATATGGGCATACTTTGTGTGTTTGTTTTTTGGTTTTGTTGTTATTGTTGTTAGAGACATAGTCTTGCTTTGTCCCCAAGCTGGAGTGCAGTAGCTCGACTAGCTGATTGTAACCTCAAACTTCTGGACTCAAGCAATCCTACCACCTCAGTCTCCTGAGTATCTGGAATTACAGGCATATACTACCATGCCCAGGTAGTTTTTTGTTTTTTTAATTTTTTGTAGACATGGGGGGGTCTCCCTATGTTAGTTGCCCAGGCTGGTCCCAAACTCCTGGACTCAAGCCACCTCCTGCCTCTGCTTCCCAAAGTGCTGGGGTTATAGATGTGAGCCACCACACCCGGTTTAGGCATACGTTTAAACATCCTTTTAAAGCATTGTTTGTAGGGTGCATTCTAAGCTAATAAAAATAAGGAGTGATATTGATGCTTCTCTCCTGGGATATCCAGAACTGAAAATCCCATTGCATTATTGTGCTTCTGAAAAAAGGAGGTGACCAATTTTCCATGACTTTGCTTGGTGAGAGGAACTTCGTCTCCAGCTTTTTTTCAGAAGCAATCTAGGTCAATATGAACAGCACTTCAAAACATAAATTCTCAAATCCAAACACAGATCCAGCCAATCAGAATCTCAAGGAAGGGCTAAGTCATTTGGACTTTTAAGGTTCCCCTTATGTGGTGTTGGTACACAACGCTGAGCACCATGGGTTTATTATCTTGATTCCAAAGCATTGTTTGGGTCCCAGACCTTTTTGTCGAATAAACCTGTGATCCACATCTCTGTGCAAAATAAAAACTCAAGGAGGGCAGGACATTTTGACAGTTTGGTTTACTGATGTATTATTCCCAGTTCCTACAGTGATGCCTGGTACTAGTAAATGCTCCAATATTTGTCAAATGACTCTTTCCACAAAAATGTACATGTTTGCTTTCCATGTAATTGGGGAGTCACAGATTCCCCTGCAAATCATTAGTAAGTTTAGTAAGCTTAACTTTGTGCGTTTCCCCACTGTGCCACTTCATATTCTAGTAAAGTGTAAGTGTTTGCTAAGAATACCTGCAACCAACCTTAAATTAGGAGTCCCCTACCTCTCCACTCAACTCTCACCTCCGCCTGGGGGAGTCCAAGGGCTGGACAAGACTAGGTGTTTTGTGATTCTTCCCAATGCAACAACATCCCCCTCTTGCCAGGATTCCAGGTGTCCCCACAGCAGCTGAGAAAGGAAAGAACTTGGAATTTAGCATACGTCAGGTTTTAGATGTGGAAAAGCCCCAAGAGAAGAAGTAGTACCTGTGGGCACAGAGAGCAATATGGAGAGAATACATATTATTCTAATCCAGGAAAATGAAAAATAATTTGAACCTTCAAAGTAGCCAAGGCTGCCAGTTTCCGGGATGCTCCCTCTGCATCTTCCTGGCTGCTGTTTCACCTGGTCTAGTTCCTGTGTCCCAGACTGGAGAGCTTCAACGCAGAGATCATCTCTCTCTCCTATCCAACTTTTGAAACCTCAGTACCAAAAACCATGAACCATGCCTTGTGTGGAGTGTGTACCATACACAGTTGTTGAATAAATGGATGAAGTGTGATATGAAATTGTGTAATATGTGACCTTTGATCAAAAGCCAATTTAGATTTGGTGGCCAAAACAGGGGTATTTATATTAGGTTGGTGCAAGAGTAATTGCAGTTTTTGCCATTACTTTCAATGGAAAGAGCTTGTAGTTATGTCATTGTGAAGTAGATTTTTCCTGAGTAGATCTAAGATCCTAGTGTTCTGGCTTATCTCACTTTAGCTATGAATTTGGCAATACATTCTGATGGGAGAAATACTGCTATAAAATACCTTTCAAGCTTACCGTGTATGTCAGCATAGTGATGTGAGTTGGGTTTTTTTGGTTTGTTTGGTTTTTGTTTGTGTGTGTGTGTTTTTGAGACAAACTCTCACTGTCTCTCCCAGGCTGGAATGCAGTGGTGCTATCTAGGCTCACTGCAACCTCCGCCTCCTGGGTTTAAGCGATTCTCATGCCTCAACCTCCCAAGTAGCTGGGATTACAGGAGCGCACCACCATGCCCAGCTAATTTTTGTCTTTTTAGTAGAGACAGGGTTTTGTCATGTTGGCCAGGCTGGTCTCGAACTCCTGACCTTAGGTGATCCGCCTACCTCAGCCTCCCAAAGTGTTCGGATCACAGGCATGAGCCATGGCGCCCAGCTGATGTGAGTTATTTTATACAATCACCACAACTGTGTAAGGTAGGAACTATCAGGAATGACCTTGATTTTGTAACTGAGGAAAATGAAGCTAAGAAAGTAAAGAAACTTGCCCCAGAGCTTAAAAGTAACAAAACCAGGAAGTGACCCTGGAGGCATGACCCAAAACCCATGTTCCCAACCACTGTAGTCTAAGAGGATAGGATGTGGCCATTTAGCATATTTGGGTGACAGCATGCTCTGGACTCTTGAATCTGCTATATGGTGTGTACACAGTAATTAAGTCCCCCTCCTTTCTGTCTCTTCACTTTAATCTAAAGGATACAGTGTTTCACTCCAGAACTCAATCTCCCGTTCTCCATCTGTGGGCTCTGAAGATTCAAATAATTCAGGAATGTAAAGAGAATGAATTTGCAAACATTTCTACAGTGTTCAGGCTGCAATACAGGTGACATGCCAAACAGCCTTATATTATTGCATAAGCATTTCAACAATGAACTCCTAATACAGAGGGTAGATTCAGCTGAGAAATAAACTGTAACACAATAAACTCTAGACAAATTAAGGTCTTATTTGTATGTAGCTAGTTCTACTAGGGGGAAGAAAAAAACCATGAATATGAAATGTTCATTTCTTTTCCTTCTCCCAAATATATTTCTTTCTAAAGTTTTCCAGTTGTGATTAAAGAAATGTGTCATTGCAGTTTAAAGTGGTAATTTTCCTCCTTTTTCTGAAAACATGAGGATGGGAAATAAGTTGGTCAGTTGCAGGGGCAAAGGAGGACATATAAATTGGTTATTTTTTAATTTCTGAAGAAAGCTGTCAGGAGGCATACATTAGAGGTGTCAATATAAATAGATTGTATATGGTAGGGTAACTGACTCCAAACGGGTAACTTAGAGCAGAAGAAGAGTAGGGGAGATTGAAGCCATTAGGACAGATAGATGGCAAAGGGCAGTGAGGGCCATGTTCCTAGTCATCTCATGGAGGGTGTTTATGGCTCACTCGATAACTTCTTTTCTTTGCCAGGGAGGCAGATGGGTAGTTTCCTCTGACCATAGTATTCCTCCCTTCAGTACTTTCAACCGAGCAAGAAAAAATAAAATGTTGTCCTTTGGCAAACCAAGGTACATGATCACTTGAACTCAGCCTAGGCAACATGGTGAAACCCCATCTCTATAACACATACAGAAAATGTGCCAAGTGTGGTGAGATCCACCTGTGGTCCCAGCTACTCAGGAGGCTAAGGAAGGAGGATTGCTTGAACCCAGAAAATCAAGGCTGCCGTGAGCTATCATTGCACCACTGTACTCCAGCCTGGGCAACAGAGCAGGACCCTGTCTCAAAAAATAAAAATAAAAAATAAAATAAGGCTGGGCGCAATGGCTCACACCTGTAATCCCAGCACTTCGGGAGGCCAAGACAGGCAGATCACTTGAGCTCAGGAGTTCAAGACCAGCCTGGCCAATGTGGTGAAACCCCATCTCTACTAAAATTACAAAAATTAGCCAGGCATGGTGGCGCACACCTGTAATCCCAGCTACTAGGGAGGCTGAGGCAAGAGAATCGCTTGAGCCCAGGAGGTAGAGGTTACAGTGAGCAAAGATCATGCCACTGTACTCCAGCCTGGGTGACAGCGCAAGACTCCATTTCAAAAAATAAATAAATAAATAAATAAATAAGTAAATAAAATATTAAATTGTGTGACAATTGTGTGACCATTCAATATATCATATATGAACTATTATTTTAATAGTACAGGAAGTAACTCCAGGAAGGGTTTTAATCCTGGTTAATGTTCTGTTTCACTTATGTGCAAAAAAAAAAAAAAAAATGAATAAGGGGAACTGGAATATTTGGTTAGACTTTTGGTCTGAGGAACCAAGGGAAATCAAAAAATATATCATGAGTATCTCTCCTAAAATTTCCCAAATGGTTCAGCTATGTAAAATACTAAGTATCTCAAAGTAGCCTATCGTCCTCCATAATTCCACTGAAACTATACCTCATGGTTTACTAATTTCCTTGAGAACAGGAAGCTCTCATTTTCTCAAGAACAGATGTGTATACTTCTTTTATATTGTCTCCCATCAACTCTGTCAAAATATGGTAATTAGAACATGGCTTACTCTATAATATTTCTTTTCTTCCCCCTTTTTTTTTTTTTTTTTTTTTGAGACAGGATCTCATTCTGTTGCCCAGATTGGAATGCAAGATCACAGCTGACTGCAGCCTCCACCTCCCAGGCTCAAGTGATCCTCCCATCTCAGCCTCCTGAGTAGTTGGGACTACAAGTGTGAGCCACGGCACCCAACCTTCCTCTTCTTTATTGTATATCTTTAGCAATTTGCTGTACCCAAATAGAACTGAGAGGGAGAAAAAGGAAAATATACATTGAAACTAAGGGTAAAATGCCCATATTTTTAAAAATACCATACTAATATAAATTTTTGCAAGAAATTTTTAAAACAGATAAGTAAATAGGCACATTAAGTTAAATCATCTGTGGTCTTACCACCAATAATTAACCAGTTTGTATATTTGGGTGAATCTTGTACTGGACCTACATAAACCTGCATTTATTACTTTCAATAATCGAATAATATTTTATTCTCTGAATGTTTCCAAATTTATTTAATGAATAGTCCATTGATGATCATTCAGGATTCTGAAGAAAGCTAAAATAACAATTTGTATTAGGATGCTTTTGATTGTCAGGGACAGAAACCCAGTTGAACTACCTTAAGCAAAAAATGAAATATATTGCTCCATGTAATTGGCAAGACCAGGGGTGAAACTAGTTTTCAATGTCTGGATGAAGAGGTTCAACTGACATCCTCAGCTTTCTCTCTCTCTCTGTATCTTGATTCTCCTTTGCTGTCTGTTGCCCTCATCCTCTCCCACTATATACAGATGGGTCTTCTCCAGCCAACCAGGAAAGATAGTTAGCTACAAGCAGCCTACATGATCCAGGTTTAGCAATCCCAACCAAAAGGAGATTTTCACTAACAGGAGGGAAACGGAATACAGAAACTTCGGTCTCTAATAAAGCAGTTTCAGTTGTTGAGGGTAGAGTCTGCCTACTTTGCAGTGACTTTCACAATAACACAAGTGATTCAAACACCTCATCGGCTGCCTAATCAAGCCTGGCAGAGTGTGTGTAGACTCGGGGCTTCTTAGGGAAACTTCATCGCGGTGGGTTCTTCTGCAGACTCTTATCATGGTCTCCTTTTCTGCAGTTACCTAAAGGTTCCAAGAATTCAAGTATAGTGGGAGTTTGATTTCAATCAAAGCTGCAGTGGTTGGCCCATATTTTTATAGATGTTTTGAAGATATTCTAAAGCTGGCAACACTGCAGGATTGAACCCCTTACAATGGAAGCCAGTCAAGTATTATACTTGTTTGATACAGATGGATCGTTAAACTACATAACATTGATTTCAAATGTTCCAAAATGAGTCTTGAGTTTCTCTGAGGCTAAGCTGAAAATAACAATTAAATATCCCATGATGGCACATGACAGTTGGTAGATTGTTTGTATTCATTCATTCATTCATTAACAATTTTTTTTTTCTTGAGACAGAGTCTGGCTCTGTCTGTCATCCAGACTGGAGTGCAGTGGCGCAATCTCAGCTCACTGCAACCTCTGCCTCTTAGGCTCAAGCCATCCTCCCACCTCAGCCTCCCTAGTAGCTGAGACTACAAGTACACACCACCATGCCTGGCTAGTTTTCATATTTTTTGTAGAGACAGGGTTTTGCCATGTTGCCCAGGCTGGTCTTGAATGGTCTTGAATTCCTGGGCTCCAGCAATCTGCCCATCTCTGCCTCTCAAAGTCCTGGGATTACAGGCATGAGCCACCGTGCCCAGCCCAGCAATTTTTGTTTGTTTTGAGATAGTGTCTCACACTATCACCCAGATTGGAGTGCAGTGACACAATCGTGGCTCACTATAGCCTCCAACTCCTGGGCTCAAACGATCCTCCTGCCTCAGCCTCCCACATAGCTCAACCACAGGCACTACCCAACCTGTCTAATTTTTTTATTTTTTGCAGAGACTGAGTCTCACTATGTTGCCCAGGCTGTTCTTGAACTCCTGGCTTCAAGCCATTCCCCCGCCTCATCCTCCCAAAGTACTGAGATTATAGGTATGAGCCACCGTATCTGGCTTTTTTTTTCCTCCAAGCAGTTCTCCTGCCTCCTGAGTAGCTGGGATTATAGGCGCCTGCCACCATGCCCAGCTGATTTTTTGTATTTTTAGTAGGGACGGGGTTTCACCATGTTGGCCAGGCTGGTCTCGAACTCCTGACCTCAAGTGATCCACCCACTTCAGTCTCCCAAACTGCTGAGATTACAGGCGTGAGCCACCATGCCCGGCCATGGCTGGGTTTTTGTTTTGTTTTGTTTTGTTTTGTTTTTAACAATTATTGACTAAACACTTATTTTGTCAATTCCTTGTAGGGACTCATGGCACACACTAAAAGACACTCCCCCCACTCCCCCTGCTGGAGGAAGCCTACCTTCTAATTTAATATTGAAACAAGAAAAAAGATCAGTATTTGGTAAGATCAATGACAGGGAAACCCAGGTTACTGTGGAAGACATCTCATTAGGGAGGAATTTAATTTATAAACATGGAATTAGAAATTACAAGTGTCATTGTTAGAAGAATTTCTTGCCTCCTCCCCTCTAATTTATTTTAAAAGTATTTTGAGAAGTGAAATACAAAGTCCAGCTTTATGATTACATTATGATACTCAAAGATATGTTTTATGGAGGCATTCACAGAGTTCTCAGGTGGTTAAAGTTGCCCACGGTGTGAATATATGATTCCATAAAGGACAATGCTATCTTGCCACAAAGCTGATCCAACAAACACTAGGTGGGGTTTTGAAAAATGACTCAGGATAATGAAGCAATCCGGAGTCTGAGCAACCTTGCTCCTTGAACTGTGCCATCTTTGGAAAATTGGCCTCCACCAAACTGTATAGCCAGATGAATGAGGACTCAAAAAGATAATGTATTACTCACTTTCCAGATTTAGCACGTTCCTAGAATTTTAAACTCATTTTTATGGAGTGTTGCCTGACTGAGGGGAGGCTTAGACAAACCCAGAGTGGTTATGAGCAACATCCCCGAGGGAGTCAGTGCCCAAATTTGGAGTCCTTGTGTCCTGAACATTTCTGACACTGCTGGCTTGGAAATTCAGCCTGCCCGAGTTGGAGTACCCCAAGGATTTTAGATGCAGCTGAGAACTGCTGAATTAAGCCAAGTGTTGGAAGATCCTGCAATTTTAATTATTAAGTTAGCCCTCTGCTTTACTGAATGCATAAGCGGGCATATGCTTGGGAATGCTTCTGCTTCCAAACCCGCAGCATCTACATTTTTCAGATGTTTGACCTTGATCTTGTGACCTTGCCTCTAGAACTCTGAGAGTGCTGGGAATACTCACAGCTGAGTGATGGGAGCAAAAACTAGACAGATAACAATCTTTTTTTTTCTTTTTTTCTTTTTTAACTCACTTAAAATACAGAGTCACCTGGATTGAGACTAGACTGTTTTAGACTAGACTCACCTTCCTTAAGTTATTAATTTTATTATATAATCTCAGTATGACTTCACTTTTTGAAATGATACCACTAAAGCCTGAAACTACTAAAGCTATGCAATCTACTTGCTAAGACAAGCTGGCATTTCCTGATACTGCTATCCAGATAGCTGAGAACCTTCTCTAGTCATGTTTTTCAAACTTTTCTGATTGCTGTTTGCAATAGGAGATGTATTTTTATCAGTAGCGCACACACACATACACATATACAAATATGGTTGAAACAAACGTTTCATGAAACCATAATTATCCTTTCTGGGCCAGGCACAGTGGCTCACACCTGTAATCCCAGCACTTTGGAAGGCTGAGGCAGGTGGATCACTTGAGGCCAAGAGTTGGAGACCAGCCTGGCTAACATGGTGAAACCCCATGTCTACTAAAAATACAAAAATTAGCCAGGCATGATGATGCATACCTGTAATCCCGTCTACTCAGGAGGCTGAGGCAGGAGAATCACTTGAACTCGGAAGGCAGAGGTTGTAGTGAACCTAGATAGTGCCACTACACTCCAGCCTGGGCAACAGAGTGAGACTCTGTATCAAAAAAAAAAAAAAAAAAAAAAAGTATCCTTTCTGCCTACAGTGCCCTATGCCAGGGGTTACAACCCACAGTCAATCCATTCCTTAACCTATACCTGTCTGTCTGACTCATGAGCTAAGAATGGCTTTACATTTTTAAATTAATGAAAAACAAATCAAAAGAAGAATAACATTGATATAGAGACAAATTTACAACATGGCATGCACTGCTACAAATCTTTGCATTTACTGTCATATTAAATCTTTACAATAGTTTGTCTTTGTCTTAATAAAAATCATGACCACAATAGCAATAACGGCTAACGTTTTTTGAGGGAGTGCTTATAGTGCTGAGCATTTTGGTAAATGCATTATGTGATACATGTATTTAATCCTTTCCACCATACAAGGCAGGGAGTATTAGCATTCCCATTTTACAGGTGAGGAAACAGAGGCCTGATAAGGCTATGTAACTTGCAGAGCAACACACACGTAGGAAATGGCAGTTGGGGTTTGAGTCTAGGTTTTTCTGCTTCTGGGTCAATGATTTCGACTACTATTTACCTCGGTAGCTCCTTGCCAACTTGACCCACAACACAGACTCAATGTATATTTGAAGGATGAATGAATATAGACATGAATGAATGAAGGACCTTGAGACAGAATGATGGTCTTCCATGGATCCTCACCAACTATGAGAACACAAACAAATTAGGTGATTGTTCTGTGTTTTCAAATGTAGGCTGAGCATGATGGCTCATACCTGTAATCCCAGCACTTTGGGAGGCCGAGGGAGGCAGATTGCTTGAGCCCGGGAGGTTGAGGCTGCAGTGAGCCGTGTTTGTGCCACTGCACTCCAGCCTGGGCAACAGAGCAAGTCTGTCTCAAAAATAAAATGAAATAAATGCAAGCAAACAAAGTAAACATCTCATTCGTTGAGTGTTTACCATGTGCCCAACATTACACGTAAGTGCTTTCAATGCGTTTTCTCACTTCATCCTCGTGACACTATACGGTAGATGCTATCCCTGTTTTGAAAATGTAGACTGAAGTTCAGAGAGATTAAGTACCTTGCCAAAGATGACATAACCAGTATTCAGATGTGGTGTCACTGAGACTAGGACCAAGACCATGTTCTTAACCACTGTGCTATACAGTTCCATTTATTATTTTCTAACATCCCTGTAATATCTACCCTATGGTTTTAAAGGCAAAATAAGCAATGTGCTAGAGCCTTCATTAGTAACTATAGTGTGAGCCAGGTACAATGGCTCATGCCTGTAATCCCAGCTACTCAGGAAGCCGAGGTGGGAGGATCCCTTGAGGCCAGGAGTTTGAGACCAGCCTGGGCAACAAAAGGAAACTCTGTCTCTACAAAAATAAAAATTAACCAAGCATGGTGGCATGTGCCTGTAGTACTAGTTACTCAAGAGGCTGCAGTTGGAAGATCCCTAGAGCCCAGGAGTTGAAGAATGTATTGAGCTATGATCACACCACTGCACTCCAGCCTAGGTGACAGAATAAGACACCATCTCTAAATAAATAAATAACTATAGTGTGCTCCAATGACATATTTCTCTATCAAAAAATTTAAAGCCTAAGACAGAAGAAGTGGAGGAAGCATAGAGATACCTTCCAGTACATTTCATATGAGGATTGTGTTACTAACATACTGTTATATAATCTTTGCAGATTTTCCATAAATCTAAAACTTTTCTAAAATTAAAATTTATCTTAAAACACTCTGAAGCCCATGAAAAATATGTTCAACATCATTAGTCATTATAGATATGCAAATCAAAACCACAAGGAGATACCACTATACATCCACTAGGATGAGTAATTTTTTTTTTAAATGAGAATAACAAATGTTGGTGAGAAGGCAAAGAAATTGAAACTCTCATACATTGCTGGGGAGACTGTAGAATGGTGTAGTTGCTGTGGAAAACAGTGGGGAATTCCTCAATAAGTCAAACAGGATTACTGTATGACCTAGCCATTCCACTCCTAGGTATATATATATACCCAACAGAACTGAAAACAGGTGTGTGAACAAACCACTTGTACACAAATGTTCATAGAAGTAACATTCACAACAGCCAAATTCAGAAACACCCAAATGTCCCTCAATGGATTAACGGAGAAACATATGTGGTATAGCCATGCAATGAAATATTATTCCACCATAAAAAGAAGGAAAGTACTGATACATGCTCAAACATAAAACAACCTTCAAAATATTGGTGAGTGAAGAAGGAAAACAAAAAAGACCACATATTGTATGATGTGAAATGTCCAGAATAGGCAAATCCATAGAAACGGGAAATACATTAGTAGTTGTCAAGAGCTGAGGACAGGAGGAGTGAGGACGGTGCTGCTTAAGGGTTATGGATTTATTTTGGGAGGGGATGAAAAGGTTCTGGAACTAGACAGTGGTGATGATTGCACAACATTATGAATTTACTAAATGCTACTGAGTCATATACTTTACAATGGTTAAAACGGGGAACTTTATTTTATATGAATTTTACCTTAATTTTTTTAAAAAATGGCCAGTCACAGTGGCTCACGTCTGCAATCCCAGCACTTTGGGAGGCTGAAGCAGGAGGATTGCTTGAGTCCAGAAGTTCAAGACCAGCCTGGGCAATATAGTGAGACCTGTGTGTTTCTTTTTAAAAATATATATTTTATATATATATATTTTATTACATATATATATATATATATATATTTTTTTTTTTTTAAGATGGAGTCTTCCTCTGTTGCCCAGGCTGGAGTATAGTGGCACAATCTTGGTTCGCTGCTACCTCTGCATCCCAGATTCAAGTGATTCTCCTGCCTCAGCCTCCCAAGAAGCTGGGATTAAAGTTGCCCGCCACCACGCCTGGCTAATTTTTGTAGTTTTTAGTAGAGACAGGGTTTCACCATGTTGGCCAGGCTAGTATCAAACTCCTGACCTCAAGTGATCCACCTGCCTCGGCCTCTCAAAGTGCTGCTCACTGTGCCTGGCCTAAAATAATTTTTAAAAAACCACTCTGGCAACATTACAAAGTTGTGACATGCTAAAATAATATATAATGTGGTAAACAATATAACCATATAACTTACAGAGAATAAAAATATTATAGTGCTCAGAACATCTTGATTTAAAACATGGGCTTTTTTTTTTTTTTTGAGACGGAGTCTCTCTCTGTCACCCAGGCTGGGGTGCAATGATGCGATCTCAGAGAATCTCTTGAACCTGGAAGGCAGAGGTTGCAGTGAGCCGAGATCACGCCATTGCACTCTAGCCTGGGCGAGAGAGCGAAACCATGTCTCAAAAAAAAAAAAAAAAAGACTTGCCTGAGGATGTCTAGACATTGTGTGAAAGCACAGGGCTTTGATTCTGCCAGTTATAAAAGCCAGGCACAGTGGCTCACGCCTGTAATCCCAGCACTTTGGGAGGCCAAGGCAGGTGGATCACCTGAGGTCAGGAGTTTAAGACCAGCCTGGGCAACACAGTGAAAGCCTGTCTCTACTAAAAATACAAAAATAGCTAGGCGTGGTGGCAGGCACCTGTAATCCCAGCTTCTTGTGAGGCTGAAGCAGGAGAATCGCTTGAACCAGGAACTCCTGACCTCAGGTGATCTGCCCACTGCAGCCTCCCAAAATGCTAGGATTACAGGCATGAGCCCAGCCCTCAGACAAGTCTTATAACCTCTATCAGCTCCACTGTCCTCAATCATAAAATGTGTATCATTGCTATTATTATGAAATACTTTTTACATGAGGTGTCATTTAGCCTAACAATAATGATGTTGATGGTTGATATATAGTTTGTTCCTTTCTTTCTTTCTTTGTGTATGACTTGAGTGTTGCTAATCTTCTTAGTAATCACTACATTAAAAGCAAACTGATCTGGGTTTAGGGAAATAACAATCGTATTTTGAATGGTTTTTATCTTCTTGAGAGGATTCCTACATCCCAGAAAAGTATTGTGTGAATAGATCTTTAAAGCAGTTTCCAAAGGAGTATAGCAATGCACTATAACTATTATATGGCATTATGTTGAAATTTAGGCAAAATTGCTGTTACTAAAATTTCTAGGCTGATTCCAACCTGTTTCTAAGAACAGCCATGGGATTCGGAGGTGATAGGAAAAACTTTATTAAGAAAAAAGATACCTACTTCTCCTTCCCTTCCCCTTGAGGATAACTAAGCTATCACCATGAATACCAAGACTGCTATTTCTTCTTGTATTTGCATATGGCATCCTCCCAGGTAATTTATGGAGCAAATCCTGACACAGCTCCAGGAGAAACCATATAGCTCCTTTAGTATCATTAGTAACTAAAAGACCAGAACATTTAAAGAGGGAGAGGAAATTCATCTCCCGAAAGATTCAGGCACAAGGCTATCTGTTCCATACCCTCTACAGTCCCTCCGCCCACACAACTCAGACATCGTAAAAGAATGACACTTCTAGAACCCTGCCCTCTAACCTCTGCTCCTTTTTTTTTTTTTTTGCTCTGATTCTCCTGGGAGTTGAGGAACGCTGGAAAATAGCTGCAGGGTTTGGCTTCCAGTTGGTTAACCCTGATGCTGATTTCTCTATGGGACATTTTCAATCTCTGTTCTTGGCAAGAAACTGCAGAACTACAAAAACTGCCAGCTGAATGAAAATATGTTGAAGAGCAAGGGGGATGGGAGAGATGGAAATCTGGGGAGTGAAGGGTTTAACACTGTTCCCATTCCTGTTTGTACATTCTAGTCTAACCACCAACTGTAAGAAAGTTTGACTGACATTTGACATACTGAATTAACACCATCAAAAGGGCTGAAGCCCTCTTTCTTTTTATTTTTTTACTTTTTATATTTTTCATTTTTGAAACAGGATCTTACTCTGTTGTAGGTTGGAGTGCAGTGGCATGATCTCAGCTCACTGCAACCTCCACCTCCTGGGCTCAAGTGATACTCCCACTTCAGCCTCTGGAGTAGCTGAGTTTACAGGCACACACCACCACGCCTGGCTAATTTTTGTATTTTTAGTGGAGATGGGGTTTCACCATGTTGGTCAGGCTGGTCTTGCACTCTTGGTCTCAAGTGATCCACCCCCCTCAGCCTCCCAAAGTGCTGAGATTATAGGCTTGAGCCACTGTGCCCAGCCCCGTCTTTCTTATTCCATTCTACCTTACGTGACTCATCCAACTAGGTTAAATGCCTTGTATTTGTTTTAGTAGCACCTGTACTTCCTCATGCAGGCATTCCCAAAATATTTACAAGTGCTTATGATTTGTCCTTTAATTCAATAAATATTTATCGAGCACCTAAGACATATCAGGCACTTTTGAACTAGTGGGGGAAAAGCCCTTAACTAGTTGGGCAAAGGCGTTCTTCTCGTGGAGCTTACATTCTACTGTGGCAATACACAAAATAGAAAATAGAGTCTCTGAAGATAGGTGCTATGGAGGGGGAAGGGGGAACTTTTGATGCCCAAGGTTAGGATTGTTGTTATGTACAAGGTGACAAGGGGAAGCCTTGTGGCTAAGTTCAGATCTGAGCAGAGGTTTGAAGACAGTGAGAGTGTGGACCAAGTAGCTATCTGGGAGACAGTGTTCTGGGCAGTGGGATCAGCAAGGACCAAGGCCCTGAGATGGGAGTCTGCTTAGTGTGGCATGGAAAAGCAAAGTGGAAAACAATATGCAAATACTCTTACCCTCATGGGGCATAGAGTCTGGTTGGGGAGACAGATAGTAATCAAATATCTGTCTAATAAATGTCTAATTCTAAAGGGACTATGTGCCAAGAGGAAAACACAGATAGGGCTGGAAGATGCTATAAAGACACCTAATCGAATCTGAGGGAAGGATTCCCTTAGGAAATGTAATTTCAACTGAAATCCAGAGAAGAAGAAGAGGTTAATATGGTATTGGAAGAGGCCAGGACTCCCATAGTGTTGGGATTACAGGCATAAGCCACTGCACCCAGCTTCCTTTTTTTTCCCAATCATCCTCAATATTAAATATTATTTTTAGTATGTATTTCGTAAGAACAAGGATATCCTTTGTGTCTTGTGACAAGGAACAAAATATTTGAGCAGGCATTGAAAGGCTTCATATTCTCAGAAAAGTAGGTTTTCCCAGCAGACATTAAACATACTTCTGCAGGCCAGGCGCAGTGGCTCAAGCCTGTAATCCCAGCACTTTGGGAGGCTGAGGTAGGAGGAGCACTTGAGGCCAGGATTTCGGGACCAGCCTGACCAACATGGTGAACCCCATCCCTACTAAAAATACAAAAATTAGCTGGGCATGGGGTGTGCACCTGTAATCCCAGCTAGCAGGGAGGCTGAGGCACGAGAATCACCTAAACTCAGGAGGCAGAGGTTGCAGTCAGCCAAGATCCTACCACCGCACTCCAAACTGGTTGACAGAGCTAGATTGTCTCCAAAAAAAAAAAAAGAATATGGTACTGGAAGGGTGTTTCCCTTATAGAGGGAACAGTCTGTGTTCAAAGGGGTGAAAAGAAACAGCTCTAGCTTTAGGAAATAAAAGATCCAGCGTCTGGCTTGCAGAGAATGAGGGGGGAGGCATCCTTGAGGAGCTGAAAGGAGCAAGGGACAAATCACACAGGGTTTCTTGCAGTTCGTATGTAGCTGTTTAAATAAATATGTTTGCCGTCTGCCTTCCCTGTTGGACCAAGCTGGGCACGGGGTAGGGGGGCAGCTGGGACCCTGTCTTGTTAAATACTGCATGCTAAGTACCTACCCAGAATGTGGCACACAGAAAGGGCACAGTTTGTATTTATTGACTGACTGACTGGCTGTCTAACAACTCAAGCAATCTGACATAACCATCTGAAAGCCTCAATAGTGCAAATGCAGCTTGCGTTTTGGGAGTAGTTGGTTCTGCCAGATTCCAGGTTTAGAAAAGGCCAGCAGATTCAGCAGTATTCAAAGCTGTGATTTCTATTTCAAAACCACAGATAGAAGCTGACCATGACCATGGGGAGCTCCTTCCATGGGGGAAAGGAATCCAAATGATATTCATGATATTGAGTTGGGGCAGGGTTTCTATCTTGACTTGGTGATTGTGCATACCTTAGATGGGCACTCCTTTGCTCATTTAATACTTTGTATTAATAAGTAAAATGACCACATAGAAAAACAGTATTCTTTTTTTTTTTTTTTTTTTTTTTTTTTTGAGACGGTGTCTCACTGTCACCCAGGCTGGAGTACAGTGGCATGATCTCAGCTCACTGCAACCTCTGCCTTCCGGGTTCAAGAGATTCTTCTGCCTCAGCCTCCCAAGTAGCTGCGACTACAGGGAAGTAGTCCCAATACTTTGGGGGGCCAAGGCTGGTGGACCCCTTGAGGCCAGAAGTTTGAGACCAGCTTGGTCAACATGATAAAATCCCATCTCTACAAAAATATGAAAATAAGCTGGGTGTGGTAGTGCACGCCTGTAGTCCCAGCTACTCAGGAGGCTGAGGCAGGAGAATCACTTTAATCCAGGAGTTGGAGGTTGCAGTGAGCTGAGATCACACCACTGCACTCCAGCCTGGGCATCAGAGTGAGACTGTCTCACAAAATAAAAATAAAAAATGAAAAATAAATAAAATACGATGGTTGGTTGTACTTGGAATGCAGGGACAGAGGCATCCTTCACTCTGCACAGTTTGGTGGTGATGGTGTAGATACAGGGCCTGGAAATGGTCGGCGGGGGGGGTGACCTTTTTTTTTTTTTTTTTTTTTTTTTTGCCACCAAGAGGGGATCCAAGCCTGGGGACAGTGTTAATTTAGAGGAGGCCAGAATTGAGAGAATAGAAGAGAAACAGTGGTTGAACCTGGAATCAAATCGCATGTGAAGCATACTCTGCTTCTAGACTTTTCTGCTATTAAATGCCCTAGATTCTATTTATTGTTTAAATTGGAACTTCTGTAATTGGTAGCCAAATTGTCCTAGCTGGTAAGGGTGATAGAAATCCAGAAACAGTTTTGTACACTCTAAAAATACAGCAGCATGTATAGAAAATCAGAACGAGGGTGGAATTGCTCCAAGATCCATCTTCTTTTAAGTTGTTTTGTTTTTAAGTGAAATCTTCCAAGAGTTCATCCCTTAAATATAAAAATGAAATTTTGAATAAGTAAAAATATGTTTTTTTTTAGAAAAATGCCAACCATACAAAGAGGTATACAGTGAGAAGAGGGTATCCATCCTACTCATCTCAGTTCCTCTCTCCAAAGGCAACTGTTGTTGCACTTTTCCTTGTGTGTACTTTCTAAGATATTCTGTGTATAGATCTTCCCTTTAATTTACACAAATGATACCATATTACCGTTGCTGTTTTTGCTCAGAAATATACCTTAGAGGTTGTTCCACATCAGAAAATATTTAAGCTGCTTCTTAAATACGGCAACATGACTAGAAATTTTTCATTCTTCATCTTATTGCTATGAACCCTACCTGTAATTGGGAGGTGGGGAGAATTTGTTTAATCAGTGAAATGAAGCAACAGCAACAAATACCTTCACAGTTGTCTGAGGAAGCGTATTTAAAACTATTGAACAGCTGCAAACTATTTCATTTTTTGGTTCTGTAATTTATCTAACCAAGCTCCTACAGAGAGTCATTTAGGTTGTTAACTTATTTATTTATTTATTTATTTTTTTTGAGATAGGGTCTTGCTCTATAATACAGGCTGGAGTGCAATGGTGCAATCACAGCTCACCAAGAGGAACTCCTGGGCTCAAGAGATCCTCCTGCCTCAGCCTACCAAGTAGCTAGGACTACAGACACGCACCAGCACACCCAGCTAATTTTGAAAACTTTTTATAGAGACGGGGTCTTGCTGTGTTGCCCAGGCTGGTCTTGAACTCCTAGCCTCAAACAGTCCTCCCATTTGGGCCTCACAAAGTGCTGGGATTACAGGCTGTAACCTTTAGCGACCATATACAGAGCTGCAACAAATGTTGTACATGCTGCTTTGTTTGAAAGCTGTATCAACTGTTCTAAACAATAGCCTATGTAAATATAGGCTGTTGAACCAAAAGTTTTAAATTTGAGATGCTGAGTAAAAGAATTCAAAAACTGGGTTTGGTTGCTTAGTTTTTGGCATATAATCCTCTTTTCTCCTACAAATAGAATTCTTTTTCTCATTCATTGATCCATCCATTCATTTATCAACAAATATTTTGGGGCACTCAGTATGTGCCAGGGAGTATTTTAAGTGCTGATCATTACCTCCAGGGCCTAATACCACATGCTCATTTAAGAAGCAGATGAGGCTGGGCGTGGTGGTTCACGCCTGTAATCCCAGCACTTTGGGAGGCCGAGGCGGGCGGATCACGAGGTCAGGAGATCGAGACCATCCTGGCCAACATGGTGAAGCCCCATCTCTATTAAAAATACAAAAAAATTAGCCTGGCGTGGCAGCGGGTACCTGTAGTCTCAGCTACTTGGGAGGCTGAGGTGGGAAAATGACGTGAACCTTGTAGGCATAGCTTGTAGTGAGCTGAGATCGTACCACTGCACTCCAGCCTGGGTGACAGAGCAAGACTCCATCTCAAAAAAAAAAAAAAGAAGCAGGTGATAGGTCCAATGAATGTCTAGTCCTCTGTGGTTATTTAGACATGTGAATGCAAGCCATGCAACACATAACAATGTTTCAGTCAGTGACAAATCGCATATAAAACATTGGTCCCATTCGATTTTAATACTGGATTTTTACTATACATTTTCTTTCTTTATTTAGAGACAGGGTCTTACTGTTTCCTATACTGGAGTGCAGTGGTTTGATCATGGCTCACTGCAGCCTCCACTTCACGGGCTCAAGCAATCCTCCTACCTCAGCCTCCCAAGTAGTTGGAACCACAGGTGTGCACCTCCATGCCCAGCTGGTTTTTTAAAAAAATTCATCAAGAATTTCATTATGTTGCTTAGTCTGGTCTCAAACTCCTGGGCTCAAGGGATCTTCCTCTCTTGGTCTCCCAAAGTACTGGGGTTACAGGCGTGAGCTACCGGGCCTGGCCCTTTTTCTATATTTAGACATGTTTGGATACACAGATACTTACCATTCTGTTGCAATTGCCCAGAGTGTTCAGCACGGTAACACGGTGCACAGGTTCGCAGCCTGGGAACCTAGGTGTGTAGTAGGCTGTCCCATTTAGGTTTGTGTGCGTGTACTCTATGATGTGCAAAAAATGAGGAAACCTGTACCTACACATTTCTCAGAACGTGATCCCCTCATTAAGCGATGTGTAACTGTACTTAAGAGACTGCCTATAAGAGCTTTACAGTTATTTCAGTACAAACCAACTCAATCTTGGACCTGTACCAGAAGGGGGTCATTTCTATGCAAGATTATTCAATACTTTTAAGTGAAAAAGGCTACAGTATGAGTCCAACGAATGTATCATTTATTGAGCCTTTATAAAGATAGAAAGCATTTAATAACTAACTAGATGTTATCTCAGGAATGGCAATGAGTCCTACAGTTTGTTCCTTAATTCATTGCTACAATATTGTTTATTTTGTGCTTTTAAAAAATATTTAATTTCCTCTTGATTTTTACCATCAAGTATGTAAGAACCAATTTTGGCTCAGTATTTGCCATTTTTTTCTACAGTTGCAATATTCCATTTCATCATGTAATCCTCAAAAATATTAAAACTCTGAGAAAATAAGATGTGTCGCTAAGAAAATAATGCTGAACTCTTCCTGTGGCCTAGATGCATGGTTTCTGACAAATTAATGTGTTATTAAAATAACTGACCTATGAGAAAAATCTGTGATCACATTCATTACAAGCAGAACTGGAAAGATCTATTAGAAATTGATTTACATCAAGTGCATCTTTATAATTCCACGTCTCATTCTTTACTTTCTGTTTATGCCTTTGCCAAACTTAAAATGAAGTATTTGGCTGGGTGCAGTGGTTCATGCCTGTAATCCCAGCATTTTGGGAGGCCAAGGCAGGCAAATCACTTGAGGTCAGGAGTTCAAGACCAGTGTGGCCGGCATGGTGAAACCCCATCTCTACTAAAAATACAAAAAAATTAGGCAGGGATGGTGACACTCGCCTATAATCCCAGTTACTTGGGAGGCTGAGGCAGGAGAATAGTTTGAACTCAGGAGGTGGAGGTTGCAGTGAACTGAGATCGGGCCACTGCACTCCAGCTTGGGCAAGAGAGCAAGACTCCATCTAAAAAAATTAAAAAATAAAAATAGAAAAATAAAATGAAATACTTAATCCTGTGATTGTTTCTCTTGTTTCTCTTCAACTGGACTCTGAGCTTCATAAGATCAGTGACTGAGTCTGTTTGTCTATCTGTTTTCTCTCTGTGCCTAACACATAGTAGGTGCTAAATAACTTGGTGGAATTTATTTGGCCATATGCTTATGATTCAAACATACTAAGGTAAAAGTAGTTTGTTTAATGAAATTAAACTAAAACAATAACACGAAAAAAATTAAGTAAAACAAGCCAGGCATGGGGGTGCACCCCTGTAGACCCAGCTACTTGGGAGGCTGAGGCAGGAGGATCATTAGAACCCAAGAGTTCAAGGCTGTAGTGTGCCATGATTGTGCCTCTGAATAGCCACTGTGCACCAGCCTGGGAACACAGCGAGACCACATCTCTTACAAAAAATAAAGCCAATCAACAATTGAAAATAAAATAGCTAATTTAGTCAACCAGTCAAATAAAGGAGAAGCAACATGGCTAGGCCTATGAGTTTCTTTATTTTTTATTCCATTGATAGGAACATTTCCTGCAGCCAAGGGAAAATAAATTCATTTGTTTAATGGGCAAAATGAGGCAACCACCTTCATAGACTTCTGAGAAAACAGACTAAAATGATTGTGCTCTATATAATATCAAAGGAATGTGAGAGAACCCATAATACAAATGACAGTCTGATACACCCAAATGACCCCTTCCATCTTAAGACCTTGAGACATTTTGCAAATGATAATTGTCTCTTACATCATCTCCATGAGGTAAGAATTTTCTCTCCATTTATAACTAAGCCTACATAAAGTTATTTCTCTTAAAGTCCCAAGTCACGGCTGGTATTTGAATCCTTCGCCTCCTGAGATATGTGTAAGTTAGCACATAAATCACATTGTTAAATGAGGAAAAAACTTTAAATCGGGGTAAAGTTATGTTTGGCCAATCAAGAGTCTAAGCTCATTAGGGACTTCAGATTACAAGTAACAGTTCCCCAATGATGAATAGAAATAGGAATGGACTGGGGGAATTTCAAGATAAAAATCTGTTCAGTTTTACCTTATATTTTAATGACATTTTCAATATTTGGATGGCCTAAGAGATGAATTGACTTCAAAACACATTCTGGAATGGCGGGTGACCTGGTGCCAAAATAAAGAATATCTGACTAAGTATACATTCCCAGGGGAATGATAATAAAATCCTAGACTGGGAGAATGTTTCATTTTATTGCCCAAATCCATGGAAATTCACCATGGCGGATCAAACTTTTAATATTTGGTCACAACGGGACATCATTCTTAATGATACCCAGCTGCAGAGAGTGTGTGCTTGGAATTTTCATTCCTACCTTTGTGCTATTAGGAATGCTGTTTTTTATATGTACATAATTTTTAAACTTTTATTCATAAATCATTACAAGTGTCAAGAGAAATTATAAGACTAGTATTAAAAAACTCTCACATCCCTTCTTCCTAGATTCACAAACTGTTAACATTTGCCCATTTTCTTTGTCATTTGTCATATGCAAACTTTTTTTTTTGAGATGGAGTTTCACTCTTGTCACCCAGGCTGGAGTGCAATGGCATAATCTTGTCTCACCACAACCTCCGCCTCCTGGGTTTAAGCAATTCTCCTGCCTCAGCCTCCCGAGTAGCTGGGATTACAGGCACGTGCCACTATGCTTGCCTAATTTTTGTAGTTTTAGTAGAGACAGGGTTTCGCCATGTTGGCCAGGCTGGTCTCGAATGCCTGACCTCAGGTGATCTGCCTGCCTTGGCCTCCCAAAGTGCTGGGATTACAGGCGTGAACCACTGCGCCCTGCCTGTAAACATTTTTTAAAAACAGTTTGTGATTAAGTTGCAGTCATCATTCTGCCTTATGCTTATATTCCTTAGTATGTATCTCCTAAGAACAAGGATACCCTCTTACATAACCACACTGCCATTATCTCGTTCTGTCGCCAGGCTGGAGAACAGTGGCGTAATCTCGGCTCACTGCAACTCCGATTCCTGGGTTCAAGCGATTCTCCTGCGTCAGCCTCCCGAATAGCTGGGACTATAGGCATGTGCCACCACGCCCAACTAATTTTTGCATTTTTCACCGTGTTAGTCAGGATGGTCTCAATCTCTTGACCTCGTGATCCGCCTACCTAGGCCTCCCAAAGTGCTGGGATTACAGGCGTGAGCTACCGTGCCCGGCTGCAAGTAATTAAATATTGATCAATATTTTTATTGAATGTACTATCATCCAATTTTGTCAATTGACCAAAAAGGACTTTTGTTGCACTTTTTCCTCCAGTACAGAATCCAGACCAAGTTTGCATGTTACATTTAATAATTATGCCTCCTTTTATTTTGATCAGTTCCTCAGCCTTTGTCTTTCGTGATAATGACATTTCTGAAGAATACACGCCTATTTTAAAACGGCTTACATAGACTTTTTTTCAAGAAACCTAAATTTTATGGTTGTTGCCATTTTTCAGTTAACAGCTTTCATTGATAACTTTGTAAGAAAAGGAGAGATGAGAATTACATAGCTTTTGACTCAGTACTGTCACTGAAGTCCATAATAAATCCGTTTGTATATATGATTTTTTTCTTTTTTTTTTTTTGAGGCGGAGTTTCAATCTTGTTGCCTGGGCTGGAGTGCAATGGTGCGATCTTGGCTAACTACAACCTCCTCCTCCTGGGTTCAAGTGATTCTCTTGCCTCAGTCTTCCGTGTAGCTGGGATTACAGGTACCTGCCACCACCACGCCTGGCTAATTTTTATATTTTTAGTAGAGACAGGGTTTCACCATGTTGGCCAGGCTGGTCTTGAACTCCTGAGTTCAAGTGATCCACCTGACTCTGCCTCCCAAAGTGCTGAGATTACAGGCATGAACCACCATGCCAGGCCACATATATAATGTTTTAAAGCAGTGCGTGGCATATAGGTACTACTCAATAAATGTCCTCAAGGGTATACTTTTTCTCCCTCCTATCCGCAACTCTGTTCCCTGTGAGTGAGGGGCACGCATGAATCTTGGTCATTTTATCCTCAGTTTCTAATACAAAGGCTGACAGTAGATTGTTGAATGAATGACTACCACAGGGGTGAGGAAGTATCCCCAGATGTGTTAAATGACAGCATCTCTCTTTTTCCTTTCTTTTAGAGACAAGGTCCAATCTTTTTGAAATGGTTATTTACTTTTTGTGTATTTTCTAGCATTCATTAAGTCTTTGACATTTTCTTACTGGATTATTTGTCCTTTGATTACTGATTTATAGGAGGGTTTTGTTTTTGTTTTTGTTTTTGTTTTAAAGAGACTTTTTCCCAGGCTAGAGTGCAGTAGCACCATCATAGCTTGCTGTAACTCCTGGGCTCAAGCGACCCTCCTGCCTCAGCCTCCTGAGTGACTGGGACTATAGGCACATGCACCACCACGCCTCCCTAATTTTTAAATTTTTTGGAAGCACCGGGGTCTTGCTATGTTGCTCAGGCTGGTCTCAAACTCCTGGGCTCAATCATTCTTCCTGGAAGCTTGATCTCACATAGTGTTGGGATTATAGGCATAAACCACTGCACCCAGGTTCCTTTTTTAAAAAAAAAATTCATCCTCATTATTAAATATTATTATTTTTACTATGTATTTCCTAAGAACAAGGATATCCTTTGTGTCTTGTGACAAGACATAAAATAATTGAGCAAGTATTGAAAGCCTTCATATTCTCAGAAAAGTAGGTTTGCCCAGCAGACATTAAACATTCTCCTGCAGGCGGGGCACGGTAGCTCATGCCTGTAATCCCAGCACTTTGGGAGGCCGAGGCAGGCAGAGCACTTGAGGCCAGGAGTTTGAGACCAGCCTGGCCAACACAGTGAAACCCTGTCTCTACCAAAAAAAAAAAAAACAAAAAAACACAAAATATTAGCTGGGCGTGGTGGCACACCTGTAATCCTAGCTTCTCGGGAAGCTGAGGCAGGAGAATCGCTTGAACACGAGAGGTGGAGGTTGCAGTGAGCCGAGATGGCGCCATTGCACTCCAGCCTGGCAACAGAGCGAGACTCCGTCTCAAAATAAAATAAAATAAAATAAACAAACTCCAGGAAATAACATTCTGTTTACTCCCCAAATGCTTAAATCCTCTGATATCATATGTATTGTTATCTTTTTTCCTTAGGTCATTTTAAATATAATTTTCTTCCCTTCTCTTTTCATTCCTTCTCTCTACATTTTAGGATACCGAAAACTCATTAACTTCGATTCTGCTAAATTAAAATTTGTGGAGTTTTTGAACAATTCTTTGTCCTCTAAACGTGCTAAGAGAATTTTGAAAAACTAAGCATTTGTAAGGGTGCCGGGCTAGTCTACTTAAGGAAATCCATAGTGCTTTGCTTAGGCTTTATTTACATATAAGCGGTGGGTTAATGGCAAATCACTGTCTACTGTTATTTAGTTACCATTTAGGGGACACTTACTGTGTTTCTGTGTACCTGCTGTCATCTCCACACATCAATGTTTCAACAACAAACAAGGCAGTTGATGCTCAGAGAGTAACTCACCCAAGATCAGACAGCTGGTAAGTGGCTCAACTGGGATTTGAACCCAAGCCTCTAAATTCCACTTTGGCTAGACCACTCTGTGCCAGACTAGTTTGATGTGAATATGCAGGTCCTTGTCCTTACAGTTCTGCCTTCTTGGTAGGCACATTGAACATGCTTAGTTACCAGCAAAGCAATTTCACACACACACACACACACAGACACACACACACACACACAGACACACACACTTTCCTGAAGGTACCTCAGCAAAAAAAAAAAAAAAAAAAAAAGAATTAAATATATGCTGTTTCAAGAAAATCAATGATGTAGTATTGGTGGGAAAACTACAACTTTGGGCTTCTTTTCAGCAGTTTTTATTTTACTTTTACTTTAGTTTTTTGTTTTTTTTTTTTTTGAGACGGAGCCTTACTCAGTCGGCCAGGCTGGAGTGCAGTGGTGCCATCTCAGCTCACTGCAACCTCCACCTACCAGGTTGAAGTGATTCTCCTGCCTCAGTCTCCCTAGTAGCTGGGACTACTGGCATGCACCACCATGCCCAGCTAATATTTGTATTTTTAGTAGAGACGAGGGTTTCACCATGTTGGCCAGGCTGGTCTGACCTCAAGTGATCCACACTTCTTGGTCTCCCAAAGTGCTGGAATTACAGGTGTGAGCCACTCATAATCCCACGGAGCCCGGCCATGAGGGAGATTTTATTTTGAAACAGAAAGTAATGTATGGGTGTGGCCATCAGAACCTCGGTCTTTAGAGCCTCTTGAAGTTCTAACTCCAGCTCTGGGTCCTCTAAAAGTAAGGAAACGGCATTTCATTTAAAAATATTCTTTTCATTGCTTCAGAGAACGCTTCCCTCACATTGAGTTAATGAGCTTTTCCTGAAAAATTCAGTTGTGAGAGATTTTGCTTTTGAATTACCCAATGCAGAGTACATTCTGAGTGATTAGAGGGGCTCCTAAGATAAAAGGAATCACCTGATAGAAAACAGACTCTAGTGCTTAGGAAGAGTTGCGAATGGAGGAGATTTGGGGGCAGCGTTACTTTCTGACTTTTCATGGTTTATATTTGATCAGCTGAGGATTTAATTATTTCTTCATATTCAGATAAAGTGCCCTTCTGAATACTTAATAGCCCACTGTGGATACTTGATTTTTATTTCTTTAAAAATCCTTTTATTTATTTATTTTTTTGGCTGAGTGGGGTGGCTCACACCTGTAATCCCAGCCCTTTGGGAGGCTGAGATGGCTGGATCACCTGAGGTCAGGAGTTTGAGACCAGCCTGGCCAATATGGCAAAACCCAAACTCTACCAAAAATACAAAAATTAGCCGGGCATGGTGGTGGGTGCCTGTAATCCTAGCTACTCAGGAAGCTGAGGCAGGAAAATCACTTGAACCCAGGAGGCAGAGGTTGCACTGGGCCAAGATCACGCCACTGCACTCCAGCCTGGGCAACAGGGCGAGACTCCATCTCAAAAAAAAAAAAAAAAAGTCCGTTTTTTTCGGGAGGGAGAAGAGACTGGGAAGAGCATGAAAGGAATTTTGTTAACTTATTTAAGGGGAAAACCATAAAACTGTCCATCTACCCATATATTATATATTCCTTTTATATAATATATATAATTTACTGTTCAGAAGTATGATTGGTTTCATTTAAATCATATGCATTTTCTAATTATGCTTGCCTCAAAAATTACGGGAAAGAAAAGTCCTGAGCTGTTTTGCACTTCACCTATATAAACAGATGAATGAGTGTTTTATAATAAACATGTGCATGTTTATAATAATGAGTGAGATTGTCCTGATAGGCTGGTGGCAGTAACCACAGCGAATATTTGCTGAGCAGTTGCTATCTGTGGGCACTATGAGAAGCACTTCACTCATGTAATCCTTACCTGAAACCTCAGAGGCAGTTACTGCTATTGATTATCCGGTTTTGTAGATGAAGACAATGAGCCTCATTAAGATTACTTGTGAGCTAAAGCCCCCACAGCTAGCAATCCCATTCAGTCTGACTTCAGATGCTACACTTTGTTTGGGATCAGTCCCTGCTGTCAGGATGGAGAATTGGAAAGGCACTAGAAAGGATTCAGGAAACCAGAGAAGGACCTGTTGCAGTTGTCTAGCTAAGAGATGACGGAAACTGGGACTAGAATTTCGAAGGTTAAAGTATAAGGAAATGGAGGGAAATGGTTAGGTCTCAGTGATGGCTTTGATACAGACATAAGGGAGAGGATGTTATTGAGAACTGGGTTTTCGTTTGACATGGTGGAAGAAAAACATCCATCAAAACTTAGCCTGATTTCCTTATCAGAGAAAAGTCAGTCAGAATTAGTGGAAGGTAAGGAATGAAGACGCATTTTAAAGGAAACAGTTTCATGATTTTCAGGAAAAAGAACCGGGCTATAAAATGATTTCCAGGTCTGCCCTGAGCACTTGCGCAATAAAGAGCTAGAAATGGTGTGCAATTCAAATATCAGTTGGACAGCAAATGGTGCTTCTCAAGTGTTTGAAGGTGATTAAAAGCAGTTTGTTTTCTAAGCCGTTTAAATATTCCCTTTGGAAACCTTGTTAAACTCATTTGCTTCCCAAACTCTTTCTCTTTAAAAAGAGGAAAAGATAAACTTCAGCTGAGCCTCTGTCTCAATGAGGCTTTACTTGATTAGAAAACATTGACCAGCTGCATTAGCCCGTGTCTTCATCTATGGTCAATAGAATTACTTCCCACAGGCACTGAATCTGCAATCCACAAAGTCTTAGCTGGTGTTCATGATCGTTTCAATGACTGCTCCAGCTACTATTTTGCGTTCTGCCAAATAGGCTGATGGGAAGAGGGTGGGGATTAGGGGCAGAGTCTCATCCCATGCCTTGGGATGGACAACAAATCCCAGATCACGGAACCACATAGTGGTAGAGATATTTCCCCTAACACTTGAATACCTATTCATGCTAGGCTTCTGAATATATTACCTTTAGTCTTCACAACCATTAGACAAGGAATATTTTATATTTTCCATTTTGCAAATGAGAGAATCAAAACTTCAGCCCTGCATATCCAACTGTCTGCTGGCCCTCTTTACCTGTACGTCATACAAGCAACCAACCAAACAACTAATTATATATATATATATATATATATATATATATATTTTGAGATGGAGTCTCACTCTGTCACCCAGACTGGAGTGCAGTGACACGATCTCAGCTCGCTGCAACCTCCCCCTCCCAGTTTAAGTGATTCCCCTGCCTTAGCCTCCTGAGTAGCTGGGATTACAGGCATGCGCCACTACGCTGGCTAATTTTTGTATTTTTAGTAGAGACAGGGTTTCACTATGTTGGCCGGGCTGGTCTTGAACTCCGGGCCTCAAATGATCTGCCCACCTCAGCCTCCCAAAGTGCTGGGATTACAGGTGTGAGCCACCACACCTGGCTAAACAACTAATTATATTCTTTACCTCCTCCTGTTGTTGATATGACCGCAGCCATCTATGATTAGAAATCTAGACTCATTCTTGATTCCTTCTCTCTCTCTTAACCTAAATAGATCCTATCAATTACTAAATTTTAATGGCTTTACTCCTGCTACCTCTGTCTTAGGTTTTTTGGTTTTCCCTTTGAATTAGTTTACTATGGCTGCTATAAAAAATAACCACAAACTTAGTGGTTTAACACAACACAAATGTATCCTCCTACAGTTTGGGTGACCAAAAATCTGAAATGAGTCTTACAGGCCTAACATCAAGGTGTCAGCAAAGCTGATTCCTTCTGGGGGCTCTAAGGGAGAATCCATTTCTGTGTCTTTTTTTTTTCTTTTTTTGAGACCGAGTCTCACTCTGTCGCCAGGCTAGAGTACAATGGCATGATTTCGGCCCACTGCAACTTCCGCCTCCTGGCCCAAGCAATTCTCCTGCCTCAGCCTCCTGGGTAGCTGGGATTACAGGTGTGTATACCACCATGCCCAGCTAATTTTTGTATTTTTAGTACAGACGGGGTTTCACCACGTTGGTCAGACTGATGTCAAACTCCTGACCTTGTGATCCAACCGCCTCAGCCTCCCAAAGATCCACCCACCTCAGCCTCCCAAAGCGCTGGGATTACAGGCATGAGCCACTGCACCCGGCCCTCATGTCTTTTCTAGTTCCTGGAAGTCACCTACATTCCTTGGCTTGTGACCCCTTCCTTCTACCACATCACTTTTTCTATCCTTGCTTCCATAGTCACATGACCTACTTCCTCTCCTATAGTTAAATCTTGCTCTACTTCTGTCTATATTATAAGGGCAATTGTAATTATATCTGGGACCCACCTAGATAATTCAGGATAATTTCCCCCTCTCAAGAGCCTTAACTTAATCACATCTGTAAAGTCCTTTTGCCATGTAAAGTAACATTCATAGGTTCAAGGGTTAAGACATGGCCATCCATGGGGGTTATTTTTCACCCTTCTACAACCTCCTAGCCTGGTTCACTGTGTCCTGATCTCTCACTTCCTAGCCAGCCTTTCTACCTTTAGTTTAATTCATCTTCCCTTCCCCACCCATCATTTACAGCAGTGATTCCCAAAAGCAGGTCCAGAAACTGAACTCATAGGAAGGTTGTTAATAATATAGGTGCCAGGGGAGGGTGTGAAGGGGTGAGGGATTAAAAATTACCTCTTGGGTACAGTGTACATTGCTCTGGTGAGGGGTATACTGAAAGCTCGGACTTCACCACTATACAGTTTATCCGTGTAACCCAAAACCACTTGTACCCCTAAAGCTATTGAAATTAAAAAAAAAAAAATCACCTAGCAGAAAAAACAAAACTAATCACATGATTTCTGTTCATTAATACCCCGCATAATCTTCTGTTTTGCTTCTGCATATGTGACCAATATAAACATTTTTATGTTAAAAAAAAAACAGGTGACTGGGCTGTACCCCTATAGATTCTGATTCAGAAAGTCTAGTGGATCTATGCTTTATAAATTACCATCTGGCCAGGCGCAGTGGCTCACGCCTGTAATCCCAGCACTTTGGGAGGCCAAGGTGGGAGCATTGCTTAAGCCCAGGAGTTTGAGACCACCCCGGGCAGCACAGCAAAACGCTGTCTCTACAAAAAAATCAGCCAGGCATGGTGGTGCACACCTGTAGTCCTAGCTACCCAGGAGGCTGAGGTGGGAGGATCACCTATTGACCATCCTGGGCAACAGAGTCAGAGGCCGTCTCAAAAAAATAAAGTAAATGAATAAGCAAAACTTTATAGTACGTTGAAAGCTACAGAATTTCTATAGAGAAGAAACTCAGGATGGGAATTTGAGAGAGTGACCCATAGGAGAATTACGATAAAATTGTCTGCATAACAAGCACACTGCTTTTACATTGCCTCTTACAGATCAATAAAAATAGCAAAGTTTTCTATTTCTAAGGTGTTTTTATTCATATATTACATAGTTTTAAAACAATTGTGTTTTAAATTAGAAGTAGCTTTCAGGGATCGATGCAGGTTAGTGAGAGGAGAGGGAGAAGGCTAAAACCTTCCTGCTCCACATCCCACCTTATTATCCTATTGTTTTTCTCATGCCCAGTTAGTTTTGGGGACCTCTGATTCTGACTGTAAACTTATTAAGGACAGAGATTGTATCTCATTCTATATTTAATCCCCAGCACCTAGGACACTGTTTGGTACATCATTGGCATTCAATTAATGTATATTCAATAAATGTTCAATTAATCGATGAACAAATGGAATAAATGCTAGTACAAAAGAGTTTGTTGACGGGGTATAGTGGCTTACACCTGTAATCCCAGCACTTTGGAGACCAAGGTGGGTGGATTGCTTGAGGTCAGAAGTTCGAGACCAACCTGGCCAATATGGTGAAACCCTGTCTCTACTAAAATAAAAAAAATTAGCTGGGCATGGTGGCAGGTACCTGTAATCCCAGCTACTTGAGAGGCTGAGGCAGGAGAATTGTCTGAACCCAGGAGGTGGAGGTTGCAGTGAGCCAAGATTATACCATTGCACTCCAGCCTGAGTGGCAGAGTGAGACCCTGTGAGCGTTTGCTGTTGAAGAGTGTACAAATACCTATGATGCAAGCCTAAAGTGAACACAAACACTTCTAGGCAGTGAAAAGCCAAGCAGATGTACATTATTTTGTATCTGTCTAGATATGGGGTATACAGATAATAGCAAACACCTGAGAAACACTATGTGCCAGGCACATAAGCACTGCACATGTATTAACGTGTATCTGTATCATCTCACTTAATTTTTATAAGAACCTTAATATCTCATGAAAATTCCATTTTCCAATGATGAAATAATGTAGTGAAATAATTTACTCATGGTCACAAAGCTAGGGAGTGGATTCAAACCTGGGCAGCCTAGTTCTAAATTAGGTGACAAGAGAAAGTAAATATGCTGAGTTGTATAACTATCACCATAACAAATGAGAACACTGTCGTTACCCCAGTAAGAAGCCACATGCCTGATTAGGTTAATCCCTCTTCCCACCTCCAGTCATAGGACATCACTAATCTACCTTCTGTCTCTATAGATGTGCTTTTCCAATACATTTCATGTAAATGGAATCATACAATATGTGCTCTTTTGCGTCAGCTTCTTTCATTTAGCATATTTTATAGACTCATCCATGTTGTAGCATGTATTCTTATTTTATTTTATTTTATTTTATTTTATTTTATTTTATTTTATTTTATTTTATTTTATTTTATTTTGGGACAGGGTCTCACTCTATTTCCCAGGCTAGAGTGCAGTGGCATGATCACAGCTCACTGCAACCTCCACCTTCTGGGATCAATTGATCCTTCCACCTCAGCCTCTTGAGTAGGTGGGACTACAGGTGCACACCACCATACCTAGATAATTTTTTTTTTTTTTTTTTGTGGAGATGGGGTTTTGCCATGTTACCTAGGCTGGCCTTGAACTCCTGAGTTCAAGTAATCTGTCGATATTGGCCTCCCAAAGTGCTGGGATTACAGGCATGAGCCAGTATGCCTTGCCTTCTTTCCTCTTTATGGCTGAATAATATTCCATTGCGCAGCTCTACCACATTTTGTTTACCCATTCACCAACTGATGATTATTTGGGTGGTTTCCACTTTTTGGCTATCATGAATAATGTTGCTATGAATATTCATGTACAAGATTTTTTGTGGATGTATGTTTTTATTTCTCTTGGAATAGATTCTTAGAAATGGAATTGCTTGATGGTATGGTTATTTTGTTTACTTTTGTTTCTGTTTAATGTTTAAGAAACTATGGCCTGACATTTAAGCCAAGATCTGAAGGCTGAGAAAAGACGAGGGTAAAGGGAGGGAAAATGTTCCAAGCAGTGAGAAAAGCACTAGTTTCCGTGTTTCATATGTGGTATCTACAAGGAAATAATTATTGTATCTAGAACCCGAGGCAAAATAGTGTTATCAAAGGAAATCTGTCCATTTCTTATGATGATAAATGTGCCTACATCACAGCCAGGTAGCCTTTCCCCAATGTGAATTGAAATATTCTATGAGAAATTGTTACAAAAACAAAATCCAAACTAATTTTAAAAACAAGACAAAGCAAGTAAATGAGCAAAACCCCAAACTCTGGCCCTGTTAGTCTTACATAGAGGGTTATATGCTAAAATGTCCATGACTATTCCTTCTGTTCTGTCTTCTTCTGTGTTTCAGCAAGTTTATCACCTCAATGCAGAGCAATAATATTTTTGCAATCTGAAAGCCTCAGCTCTATTTGCATTGCTTCCCAGAAGACAAATGGTGTTCAGTGAAATGGAGGAAAATAATCATGCTCAAGCCATGTTTTTCCAATATCCTTTCCCCCTTTTTGTCAAATTGTGTGAAGGTTTTGTATGTATGTATGTGTTTTCCCTTTCTATGTGCTTTTCAGTGTGAGACAGAGCGAGTATTCATGACTCCGGCAGTTCAGCCCATCAGTTGAGTACACAATACATTGGTTAATCCAAGGTGACCTGCGGGTTGAAACTCCGTTTGCAAAGGCAGCTGCAGTACAACCACCAGGCAATTACCACATTATAAGCCATGAGCGTAAAGTTAGAGAGATGATTTCTAAAAGGCTCCAAAGAGAGTTTTTACTTCTTAGGCTTATGACCAGAAATTCATGGCACATTAAGTTTTCCATCTGAAAGCTAGGAGAATCCCTTGTCACAGCTTCTAACTTCTAAGAGATTGCAGAGAGAAAATGTCAGGATTTCTCTGGATGGAAAGTATTCTCCAAGTATAGTGATAAAATTCCAGCTTCTTCTCTGTACTTTTAAGATCAAATAAGAGGGAGGGAGGCCAGGTGCAGTGGCTCATGCCTGTAATCCCAGCACTTTGGGAGGCTGACGTGAATCACCTGAGGTCAGGAGTTGGAGACCAGCGTGGCCAACATGGTGAAACCCCATCTCTACAAAAATACAAAAATTAGCTGGGGGTGATGGTGGGCGCCTGTAATCCCAGCTACTCAGGAGTCTGAGGCAGAAGAATCCCTTGAACCCGGGAAGCAGAGGTTGCAGTGAGCTGAGATCACACCACTGCACTCCAACCTGGGCAAGAGAGCAAGACTCCATCTCAAAAAAAGATACTAAATAAATAAATAAATAAATGAGAGGGAGGGATTGGTGGTATATCTGGGGTTATGGTTTGGATGTGGTGTGTTTGTCTCCAACAAATTTCATGTTGAATTTGGATCTCCAATGAGGTAGTGTGGGGAGGTGGGGCCTCGTGGGAGGTGTTTAGATCATGGAGACAGATATAACAGTTCTTGCGTCCTCAGGAATGGATTCATTCTCACCAGAGTGGTTGTTATAAAGCCAGGATGCCTCCAGGTTTGATCCATCTTCACACGTGTCCGATGCCCATCTGACTTTCTCCACCATGTTTTGATGCAACTCAAAAGCCCTTACTAGGCCGGGAGCTGTGGCTCATGCCTGGAATCCCAGCACTTTGGGAGCTGAGGTGGGTGGATCACCTAAGGTCAGGAGTTCGAGAACAGCCTGGCCAACATGGTGAAACCCCAGCTCTACTAAAAATGCAAAAAAGTTAGCCGGGCATGGTGGTGGGTGCCTGTAATCCCAGCTACTCCAGAGGTTGAGGTGGAAGAATCACTTGAACCTGGGAGGCGGAGGTTGCAGTGAGTGAGATCACACCACTGCACTCCAGCCTGGGCGGCAGAGACTCTGTCTCAAAAGACAAACCAAAACAAAAGGCCTTACTAGAAACTAGGCAGACACCAGCCCTGTGCTGCTTATGCAGCCTGCAGAACTGTGAGCTAAATAAACCTCATCTTTATAAATTACCCAACCTCAGGTATTCCTTTATAGCAACACAAAATGGACAAAGACATCTGCTTAGAGGACAATAGTGGCCATTGTTTTCGTCATCTACTAAAAATTCTTGCCCCTGGCTTTTAGAAATGGCCTGTTGGTTTTCCTTTATGTAATAATGACATTCTCAAGTTTGTTTGATTTGGTTGATCTGACTCCACTACTATGCACCATGGGTAGGCACATGACACAGATGTGAATAATTGAAGAAAGGCATGTCCCTGTTCACAGTGATTGACTCAGAAATGGGCATGTGGCCCAAGCTGGGATCATGAGAAGCCTGAGCTTTTGCTGAAAGAGTCAGGAGAGGTACCCTCTTTTCTGTGGGTTGTCAGGCTGCTACTAAACATCTTCTCTGGTGCAAGGGGGTGCCCTGTCTATAATGGGAGAGAATAGAGCCAACAGAGAGGAAAGCAGGATGCAGAGATGGAGAAGAATAGTAGCATCATCTCAGAATCAGGAGCCAACTATGCTGTCACCTATACAGTCCTTGAACCATTTGACTTTAAGCCAGTAATTTCTTCTGAGTTGTTTGGTTAGGAGGAAGTTCTGTTACATGCAACCAAAAAAATTCTGACCAATTTAGGGGCCACCCAAAACTCGGTTTAGTGCCAGAAGAAAATGGATTTTCTCCCTATTTTTAACCCCCAACTTTATTTTTGTTTGTTTGCTTGTTTTTTGTTTTTTCGGGATGGAGTCTTACTCTGTTGCCCAGTCCAGAGTGCAGTGACGTGATCTCCGCTCACTGCAACCTCCACAGGCCATAACCCCCAACTTTTAATCAACATAGGAATTCCAAAATAATCTCATCATATGAAGTTGGTTTCAGGATGTTTTTGCTTTACCTGTATACAGGTACCATATGTAAAAATCTCAGCAGGATTTTTATTCACACCTATAATCCTAGCACTTTGGGAGGCCAAGACGAGAGGATCGCTTGAGCCCAGGAGTTTGAGATTAGCCTGGGCAACACAGCAAGACCGCATCTCTACAATCAAATTAAAAAAAATTAGCCAGGCATGGTGGGTTGTGCCTCCTAGTCCTAGCTCCTCAGGAGGCTGAGGTGGGAGGATCACTTGAGCCCGGGAGTTTAAGGCTGCAGTGGGCTATGATGATGACACTGCACTCCAGCTTGGTTGACAGAGGGAGACCTTGTCTCTAATAAATAAATTTTAAAAAATTTAGCAAGTTAAAAGTGAAAGAATCCCAGTGACTTGTGATCTAAAAAGGCAAAGTAACTGTCCCAGGGCCATATGTTGTATTATGATTGAAGTGTCATGGTATCAGAGACTTCTACTCTCTTTCATTATCTTTTAGTGAAATGGGTTTCAAAATCTAATATTCTACACAGAAGTGGGTTGTAAAATCAACATGTCAATTACCAAATAATGATCAACTTAAAAAAAAGTAAAATAGGATCGATAGAATCAGAACACATCATGCATCGCTTCTTGGCCTTTTGGCTGATCTAGTGCAGAATACATCACAAATAATAAGGATAAGTAATATTTTATAAAATTTGTTTCCATGGTATATAAAAATAAATATATATGCACATATATGTAGATATCCATGGAATGAGTCTGATATGTATTCCATACTTTTAAACTGTGGTTCACTGGCTAAGCTTGAAAGCTTCTTTAGTGCATACTTGGATTTCCTTTATGAGGATGTTTTCATCTAAAAGGAAGAAAAAAAATGTATATTTTTCGTACCAGTAAAGGGTCACCTGGCATTCCAGTCAGGCTAACCCACGTGGATGGCCTGGATTCTAACAAAGTTTCTGTGCCTGAGTTATGAACACAACATTTTTCTGTTTGTCTTCCACATCACTGAGCTACCAGTAACTAGAGTGTGCTTTTGGAAGGCTTTTGGGATTCTTTGGGGGATGAAAGTGCTGCATAAAATCAAGTCTGGTCTGTTTATGGATGTAATTCCCTGTGCCCAGAGATCAGGATGTGCACTGTGGTCTGAATTACATTGCATCTGATTCTCATTAACTGCCTGTGATTTTCCCCCTGGATCCGGTTTCTCTGCCCTTTCTGAATTACTGTGCACATGGCTGGCTTCCGTAGATTGCTCAGCCCTGGTCATCGGCAATCGAGTCCACTGCTCTGTTATAACCCATGCTGCAATTTGGGTGGACCCATATCAGAAGTGTTTTAGGCATAAACATTCTGTCTAATGATTAAAGGGACTCCCTAAGCTAAATGCTGCTCTTTAGAGCGTTTATTACCAATCACTATGGAAAAGGGGTAGATTTGATTTCTTAAGCCTGAAGAAGGAAAATTGGACAATAAGCGTTTATTACAAAGCTTGTATGATGCTGTCAGCTGAATTGTTTCCTCCTCAAATGCATATATTGAAGCGCTAACCCCTAATATGATTGTACTTGGAGGGAAGGCTTTGAAGAGGCAATTAAGGTCATAGGAGGTCATAAGGGTGGGGTCCTAATGCAATAAAATTGGTGGCCTCCTAAGAACAGGAAAAGAGAAAGATCTTGCTCCTTTTCCACATGTGCAATGCACGCACCTGAGGAAAGACCAGCACATAGTGAGGTGGTCATCTGCAAGCCTGGGAGACAGCCCTCACTATAACCTCATCTTCCAGCCTCTAGAACTGTGAGAAAATACAGGTCTGTTGTTTAAGCCACCCGGTCTACAGTGTTTTACTATGGCAGCCTGAGCTGAATGACAGCTAGCAAGCAAGGCCTATCTCACTCCTTTTTTAGTACCAGAAAAGGGTTGCAGATTTCGTATTAACCTAATAAATACATATATAGTGCCTACTATGTGCCAGGCATGTTCTAAATCCTTAACAATTATTAACTCATGCAATCTTCACATCAACTCTCAGCCAAGATAAGCTAAGTTATGCTGCAGTGACAACTCCCGGGTTTCAATGTTTAGAACCAGATGTGTATATTTCTCCCTCACACTTGTCTCTTCCTTGGATCTGGTAGGGGAAGGTAGGATAGGGGACCCTTTTACCTGGAAATGACATTTCCTTTGTGCTCACTTTTCACTGGCTAAAGCAAGTCGCAGTCTTCCTTTAACTTCGAAGATGGGGAAGTGCTATCCCACCATGTTTCTGGAAGGAAGAGAACCAGACATATCTGTTGAATAGCAAGAATGACTACTGAAACCATTTTATGAAGAATATGCTTTTACTGTTTCTATTTTACAGATGAGAAAACAAACACAGAGAGTTTATGTAACTTATCCTAGATCACAAAACTAGTAAACAGAGTCAGGTTACCAGGCTTAGCAAATCAAAACACAAGACACCCAGTTAAATTCAAATTTCAGATAAACAACAAATAAATTTTTAGCAGAAATGTGTCTTAAATCTGTATATGAGATATATTTATACTAAAAAACTATTTGTTGTTTATCTGAAATTCAAATTTAACTGGGTGTCCTGTATTTTATCTGGCAACCCTAAGCCAGGCAATCCTCAGCCAGGATTTGAACCCAAGTATTTTAGCTCCAGAGATGAATATTCTATTCAGTACTGTTCTTTTGCTTTTGCGACCTTCTTTTGTTCCTCTGCTGATGTTAATTTAATATTTGCTCCTGAACCATGAATAAGGCTGAAAGCAAATTTGAGGTTTTCTCTATGGGGATGGGGATAAAAAGCATTTTGGAAATGTTTTCCCACTGATAGTTTCATGTAGAGTCCTGGGAGCTGGGGTGTGGGGGCCTGGGGGCGTAGGAGGAAATGGAATCTCTCCTGTAAAAGTGAACCTGTCCACTTTCAGATGTGTCTAGTGATCTGCCTCCTAATGTTTCTTAGCTAATGGAAGGGGAAATGTGGGGCAGATAATCAAAATGACAGTTAATCCCCAAAACTTTCCCCTGTGACTTTGAAGTGTGGCATGTTTGCCTTTTAAATTATGAAGCACTTAGGCTGATAATAAAATTAGTTTGCATTCTCTGACCACAGTAATTGAGGATTTAGGCTTGAGGAGTTGGCTCCACACCAGTGGTAGACAGTGGGCATATAATTATGTATGCGAAATGAAAAAGAAAATTATGTATGTGAATAGGGTGAGTCTGAGGGGGAGTGTAAAGCCAGCTTAAGACCACATTTTTCAGATATTTTCCCACAAGGTTGATAGTTGATATGCAAATAAGTAAGTGTTGACAGTGATAATAGCTGATACACGATTAACATTTAAGAAATACTTATTAATTGCCTGGCACAGAGCCCGGTATAAAGTAGAAATTAAATATTTGTTAAATCAGTGGATGATTGATACCCTATAATGTAGATACTATCAGTTGCCTTATTACACAAACAAGGAATCAGAAGTTAGGCTCAGTGACCACCTGATTAAAATCAGGCTTCCTCTTCCTTCTCTTCCTCCTCTCCTTCCTCTCCTTCCTCTCCTTCCTCTCCTTCCTCTCCTTCTCCTTCTTCTCCTTCCTCTCCTTCCCCTCCTTCTCCTCTTCATTCTCCTCCTTCTTCTTTGAAACCAGGCCAACTGCCGAAGATCTTTGGGCCTAGGCAATAACTCTGATTTATCTGAGAATTAGTCTGCAGAGTTCCTAGTTCTTGATTACTACTTCTCTTGATTTGAGTTGGCCTTCAAAGAGTTTGAATCAAGCAGCTGAAGCTTGTGACTCATTGCCTCTATTAGAAATAATGGCTAATAAGCAATTAGGAAGAATTGATTAACATGTCTGAGCCCTTGGATTAAAAAAAATAACTAAGTACAGAAGATTAACATTTCATTGCTGCTATGTGGCCTGAGTTTCACTTAATTCCCTGCAAACAGACACAGAATATTTCCCTAGATGAGGTTTCAAAGCAAGGGCCAGTCGTCATTCAGTATTCATGGGGGATTGGTTCTAGGACCCTGGTGGGGAGTAAAATGCAAGGATGCTCAGTCCCTTTAATTAAATAGAGTATTATTTGCATATAACTTATGCACATCCTCCTGTACACTTTTTTCTTTTATTTTTTTATTTTTTATTGAGATGGAGTCTCACTATGTTGTCCAAGCTGGGCATGAACGCTTGGGCTCAAGCAATCCTCTTGCCTCAGCCCCTGTAAAGTGTTGCGATTGCATGAGACACCACACTCAGCCACATCCTCCTGTGTACTTTAAATTATCTTTATATTATTTATAATACCTATCCAATGTAAATGCTATGTAAATAAGTCAAACATTGCTTTATAATGGGGATACCTTCTGAGAAATGCATTAGAGTATTTCCTCATTGTTCAAACATCATAGGGAGTACTTATACAAACCTAGATTGTATAGTCTACTACACACATAGGCTGGGTGGTATAGCCTAATAGCCTGTTGCTCCTAGGCTCAAAGAAACCAGCTTCTCAGTGAGGCCTAGGCAGACTAATTTCAGATATTAACATTGGAGATCCCTCAGTACCCCCTTATTGTGTGCCTTGGTGCAAGGGCCAAGGAAAAGGAAAGTACATGCAAGTCTGAAGAAACTGTTTTTGGACGAGAGGCCAAAATTGACATGTTCCTTTGGCTACTTAATAAATTTCGGTGCCCCACTAGAGATATATGAATAAGCGGGGTATACACACCCCATAGACTTTAACAGAGTAGCAGAAAATAACAGTTAGTATTAATTTCTATTGCAAATCCTTTTATTTAGTCATTACTATATTCCAGGTTCTGTCCTAAGTTCTTTATAACGATTTCATCTTTTAACTGTCCAAACAGTCTTGTGGGCTGCTCTAACACTGCTGGTGGGGACGCAGCTTGGTAATGCCACTTTGGAAAACTGTTTGGCGGTACCTTCCAAGCTGGGTGTATGCAAACCCTATGACCCAGCAATTCTATTCTTCCGTATGTACTGAGCAGAAATGAATACATGATACATGTGTTCACCAAAAGACATGTTCTAGAATGTTCATAGCAGCACTGCTAGTAATAGCCCCAAAATAGGAACTACCCAAATGCCCGTCAACCTTGATTGATTGATTTATATATATATATATATATATATATATATATACATATTTTTTTTTTTTTTTTGCGACGGATTCTCGTTCTGTCACCAGGCTGGAGTGCAGTGGTGTGATCTTGGTTCACTGCCAACTCCACCTCCTGGGTTCAAGGGATTCTCCTGCCATAGCCTCCCAAGTAACTGGGATTACAAGCCCGCACCACCACGCCCAGCTAATATTTGTATTTTTAGTAGAGACTGGGTTTCACCATGTTGGCTAGGATGGTCTTGATCTCCTGACCTTGTGACCCACCTGCCTTGGCCTCCCAAAGTGCTGGGATTACAGGCATGAGCCACTGCACCTGGCCAATTGATTGATTTTAGTTGATTGTGAGTTAATTAAAAGCCACATTATTCTGAGTATTCTGAGTGGGCCTAAATTCATCAGGCAGGAGCCCTTTCAAAAGGGCCAGTAACTTCACATAGAGGGATTTCCCTGCTCCTCTGAAGTGGTGATGCAAACCGCCTATGGAGAGGAGCACTCAGCAAGGAACTGTGGGGCCCTTTAGCAGCCGAGAACAAACGTTAGCTGATAGTCAGCAAAGAAGTGGGAACCTCAGACTTAGGAACACAAGGAATCAAATTCTGCAAGCATCTGTACAAGCTTGGAAGAAGACCCCAAACTCCACATGAGGATGCAGCCTGGCTGACCCCTTGAATTCAGCCTTATGAGAACCCTGAGCAAAGAATCCAGGTAAGCCAGGCCCAGACTTCGACCTGCTAAAACTGAGATGATCAATTAATGTTGGCTGGGTACAGTGGTTCACACCTGTAATCCCAACACTTTGGAAAGCTGAGGTGGGTGGATCACCTAAGGTCAAGAGTTCAAGACCAGCCTAAGCAACATGGGAAAACCCTGTCTTTACAAAAAAATAAAATTAAAAAAATACAAAAAATTAGGCCAGGCACGGTGGCTCACACTTGTAATCCCAGCACTTTGGGAGGGCGAGGCGGGCAGATCACCTGTGGTCAGGAGTTTGAGACCAGCCTAGCCATTATGGTGAAACCCGTCTCTACTAAAAATACAAAAATTAGCTGGACGTAGTGGTGGGTGCCTCTAATTCCAGCTACTCAGGAGGCTGAGGCAGGAGAATTGCTTGAACCTGGGAGGCAGAGGTTACAGTAAGCCAAGATCATGCCACTGCACTCAAGCCTGTGCGACAGAGTAAGACCCCATCTCAAAAAAAAAGAAAAATTTAGCCAAGCCAGGCATTTTTTATGACGTAGTGGCAGGTGCCTATAATCCCAGCTATTTGGGAGGTTGAGGGAGGAGAATTGCTTGAACCTGGGAGGTGGTGATTGCAGTGAGCCAAGATCATGCCATTGTCCTCCAGCCTGGGTGACATAGCGAGACTCTGTCTCAAAACAAAAACAAAAACAAAAAAACTGAAAACTTACCAAACACCACCTTTTTCTCTAAGATGATATGTAAAACTCTTTCATGTTTCAAATTCTTTGCATATGCTTAAATGATTTTTATTCTGCAACTCCTAATTGAGAGGTAGTTATTTCCTTGTCTTTCCTACTCATTAAAATATTCTATACATTATGTTTTAATTATTAGTTTAACTATCAGCCTTTAAAAGGGTAAATTATGGTATTGTGGTATATTCACACAGTGGAACACTATGCAGCAATGCAAATGAATCCTCTGCAATTACATACAAAAGATGAGTGGATTTCACAAACATTCCATTTTTTTATAAAGTTTGAAGACAGGTAAAAATACTGTTAGACATTGGATAGTGGTTAGTCTTGGGGGATGGTGAGGCAGGCAGAATTCTAAGGTGGGGGACATGATATCTGCCCCATAGGTTGTTCCCTCATATAATCCCTGTCCCTTGAGTACAGGTACAACCTGTGACTTGGTGGGGTATCACTCCTGTTATTAAGGTCCCTAATCACTGAGGAGACTGTCATGGGTTGGCCTGTCCTAATCAGGAAAGCTCTTAAAATGAGCAGTTAGAGGTCAGAGACAGAAGTCAGAGTGACAAGCTGCTTCTGGCCTGGAAGGGAGCCACAGTTGTGAGCTGTTTATGGGGGCAGGAACCCCATGGCAAGGAACTGGGCAGCCTGTAGGAGCTAAGAGTGGGCCCCTGCCAACAGCTAGCAAGGGAGCTGGACCTCTGTTACACAGCCATCAGGAAGTGATTCTGCCAGCAACTGCAACGAGCTCAAGTCCTGAATGAGAACCCAAGCCTTGGCCGACACCTTGATTACTAACTCGTGAGACCTGAGATCTATCTAAGCTGTGCCTGCCCTCCTGACCCATGGAAACCGAGATAATAAATCTATGTTGTTTTAAGCTACTCACTTTGTAGTAGCAGGTTAGATTGCAGTAGAAACGTAACACAGAGGGGTAGGGATGAGAAGGAGGCTACTGGGTATTCAGAGTGTTCTGTTTCTTGATCTAGATGATGGTCACACGAGTATATTTAATTTGTGAAGTTTGTATTTTACACTTAGGATGTGTACACTTTTCTCTATGTATTATACACTTGATACGAAGTTGTTAAAAAATGAATCTTTGGAACTAGGTTGTGTATTATAATCTCTGCTCTATAGTTGAGGATATGGAAGCCCAGAGACACCCAAGCCCAGACCTGCCTGAACCCACCGTGCTCTGTGGTCTGTATTGTAGCCTATCCCTCTTGTTGATGGTCAGATAATATAAATATCCCCTCGGTGGTGCTCCTCTTGGTAAAACACTAAAAAAACAAAAAGGGGAGGGAGTAACTCTTTAGAATAAGTCAGACCTTTGATATATGTCATTTTGATTATTCCGGGAGCCCTGATAATAATTGCAGTCATTTTCTAGTGGTGCAGTAAGGGACCTCTGATAAATGTGACCTTTTATTGCTGTCCATTGCCCCTCCTCCTTCCAGGGACCGGCAACAAATGTATCTACTAAAGATTCTGACTTTTGACCCTGCCTGTCGACAACTAAGAAGGAAAGGAGAGATAGAGAGGTAAGAGTTCACCCAAGGTGTGTTTGTTCAGGAAAAAGTATTGATTACACCAGCACTCTCTTTAAAAAAATGCAACAAACCAAAAACCTAGCAACAGTCGTCTTTCAAAGATTACCAAAATAATATTCATAAACAATCATTTAAGCACAATCAAACAACTTCAGAAATTAACAACCTAAAAGTTTAAAAATTATCCTCCTTAAAAATAACAACTACTGCTGGGCACAGTGGCTCACACCTGTAATCCCAGCAGTTTGGGAGGCTGAGGCAGGCAGATCAGCTGAAGTTGGGAGTTCGAGATCAGCCCGACCAACATGGAGAAACCCTGTCTCTACTAAAAGTACAAAATTAGCCAGGCGTGGTGGTGCATGCCTGCAGTCCCAGCTACTCAGAAGGCTGAGGCAGAATTGCTTGAACCCGGGAGGCAGAGGTTGCAGTGAGCCAAGATGACACCATTGCACTCCAGTCTGGGCAACAAGAGTGAAACTCCATCTCAAAAAACAAACAAACAAACAAAAAACCCCACAAAAACAGAAAACTACACTATCCCATACAATAACCAAGTGTGGATATTGACCACTTGAAAGATGTTCTAAATTGAAATGTGCTATGTAAATACACAGAGGATTTCAAATACTTAGGAAAAAAAGAATGTAAATATTTCAGTGGCATTATATTGATTATATGTTAAAATCATAATTTTTAGACATTGGGCTACATAAGATATTAGGAACTAGACTATACAAAATTTCATCTGACTCATATTACATTTCCTTTTGAATGCATTAATCTAGTATATTGTAGGTTCTTCACAAAAGACATATACAAAGGAAAAAATCTAGGGCTTAAATTTTTTTTTTTTTTTTGAGACGGAGTTTTGCTTTTCTTGCCCAGGCTGGAGTGCAATGATGTGATCTCGCCTCACTGCAACTTCCGCCTCCTGAGTTGAAGCAATTCTCCTGCCTCAGTCTCCTGAGTAGCTGGGATTACAGGCATGCACCACCATGCCCAGCTAATTTTGTGTTTTTAGTAGAGATGGAATTTCACCATGTTGGCCATGCTGATCTCGAGCTCTTGACCTCAGGTGATCCACCCACCTTGGCCTCCCAAAATGCCGGGATTACAGGTGTGAGCCACTGTGCCCGGGCTAAGGCTTTAATTTTATGGCATCATTATTAGTGTGGTTTTGTTTATGGTTGTTTTAAGAGATAGAGTCTCCCTATGTCACCCAGACTGGAGTACAGTGGCACAGTCATAGCTCACTGCCACTTCAAACTCCAGGGCTCAAGCCATCCTCCCTTCTCCTCCTCCCAAAGGATTACAGGTGTGAACCCCTGGACCTAGCCCATTATTTGTTTGTTTATTGTTGATGTTTTCATTTGTTTGTTTTTGAGGCAGGGTCTTGCTTTGTCACCCAGGCAGGAGTGCAGTGGTGCCAGCATGGCTCACTGCAGCCTCAAGCCCCCAAGCTCAAGCAATCCTCCCACCTTAGGTACCCGTATAGCTGGAACTACAGGTGTAAGCCACCACACCAGGCTAATTTTTGTATTTTTTGTAGAGTCAGGGTTTCACCATGTTGCCCAGCTGGTCTCGAACTCCTGAGCTCAAGCAGTCCTCCTGTCTCAGCCTCCCAAAATGCTGGGATTATAGGCATGAGCTGCCATGCCGGCCTCATTACTTATTTTTTAAATTATCTTTTTTCTGATTACAAATGTATCATAACATAGTAAAAAAAAGATTGGAAACACAGAAAAGCATAAATTATAAAGCAAAATCTCTCCTTTAAGCTGAATCATTTTAATTAACATTATAGCCTATATTCTTATAAAAAAATATAACAACATACTGTATATGATTCATTATATAAACATTATTTTGGCTAAATCTATCATGGAGTTCTTTCTAGGAATAATACATAGGTAGATAGTTCACTATATAAATGTATTTATTTACCCAAGCTCTTATTGATTTAGGTTGAGTTTTTTCTTTTTTACGAAAACTGCCACTGCTACTGATGATCCCATGCATACATCTTTTGGTACTTGTTCAGTTATTTCCTTAGAATACATTCCTAAAAGTAGCATTCTTGGGTCAAAAAACCGAGATGGCAAATTTTAGATTCCTACAGTGCCTTGTTTGTGAGTTTGTGTTTTACTCTTAACAATAAGCCCTCAGGCTTAGGGACTATTTATTTTTGGTGTATTGTGCCCTGCATGGTTGTGGGCAGGGATCATCTCTTATGGGTTCCCCTCTCACTCCTGGCTTCCATACCCTTTTCAGCTTTTGAACAAGTTGAGGCTAAAAGATGGTTCCGGTTTTGATTCTCTCTCTTTTTTTTTTTTCGAGCAGAGTTTCACTCTTTTTTCCCAGGCTAGAGTGCAATGGCACAATCTCAGCTCACCTGTAACTTCTGCCTCCCAGGTTCAAGCAATTCTCTTGCCTCGGCCTCCCGAGTGGCTAGGATTATAGGCATGCACCACTATGCCTGGCTAATTTTGTATGTTTAGTAGAGATAGGGTTTCTCCATGTTGGTCAAGCTGGTCTCGAACTCCCGACCTCAGGTGATCCACCCGCCTCGGCCTCCCAAAATGCTGGGATTACAGGCATGAGCCACCATGCCTGGCCCAGGTTTTGATTCTTTAGAAAAGAAGTTGGTTGGTATCCTTAGGGAAGAATGTAATTGAAATGACCACGAACTTTTCTAATTCTTGGTACTCAACCATCATCTAGGGCACTAGGGCTCAAGTGCTGCTGTCAGTTTCAATCAGTTTTGAGCTGAGTAGTGGAGTCCCACATGGCTCAAGAGTGCAACCTATGGCCAGGTGTGGTGGCTCATGCCTGTAATCCCAGTACTTTGGGAGACTGAGGTGGACAGATCACCTGAGGTCAAGAGTTTGAGACCAGCTTGGCCAACATGGTAAAACCCTGTTTCTACTAAAAATATAAAAATTAGCCTGGCGTGGTGGTGGGTGCCTATAATCGAAGCTACTCAGGAGACTGAGGCAGAAGAATTGCTTGAATCCTGGAGGTGGAGGTTGCAGTGAGCTGAGATTGTGCCATTGCACTCCAGCCTGGGTAACAGAGCAAGACTTCATCTCAAACAAAAAAGAGTGCAACCTAAGTGTAAGGACACCTTTAGAAGGGGGCTGCGGGCAAGGCAAGCACTGACACTAGCTTGTTTGGTTAAGTCCCTTTGATTACGACCATATAAAGCAAATTATTAATGGGGTGCCATGATCATTTTCACTGTGGATGAATCTGTGAATGTTAATAAATGTTTGGTGCAAGACATATCTCATTGCAACACAGATAGTTTCAACCTCCTTGCCAAGTACTTGGGGCTTGGTGTCTACTCTAGAAATGTTACTATGTTGAATTGACTATGAAGAAATAATAAATATCAACTAGTCAGGCACAGTGGCTCATGTCTATAATTCCAGCACATTGGGAGGCTGAGGCGGGAGGATCCCTTTGAGCTCAGGAGGTTGAGACCAGCCTGGTGAAACCAGGTGACCAACATGGTGAAACCCCGGCTCTACAAAAAATACAAAAAATTAGCCAGGGGTGGTTACTCGCACCTTCAGTCCCAGCTACTCAGGAGGCCGAGGTTGGGGGATGGTTTGAACCCTGGAGGCAGAGGTTACAGTGGGCAGAGATTGAGCCACTGCACTCCAGCCTGGGAGACACAGTGAGACCCTGTCTCAAAAAAAAAAAAAAAAAGGTCAACTAGCCCTAGCGCTGGTAGGATCAGGAACCATCATGTAGGATAGATAGTCATATCACATTCTAGAAATGTGCTTCAGTCCTACCATTGAACAATTCTAGGATTGAAAACCACAAGATTAATGGTCTATATGATATACTTTTTTCATGGGGAAAAATGAAAATGTCAGCTACCAGAGTTCTAATAGTACTTTTATCATCAATTCATAGCAATCTTACTGTGTTGCTGCTTCAAGGAGTGCCTGGAAATTAGTACATGCTCAATTGCTCTAATTAACTGAAATGAATGCCATGTACCCAATTATTATGCTAGTAGAATGTGTCAGTTTATTAAAAATATAAAACTATTCTGCATTCTGGAAACCTTTTCTTGGATGACAGATATATATCTCTAGAAATTAAAACCCCATAGGTTAACATTCTGTACAGATTTTCATGATTTTTTTTTTTTTTTTTTTTTTTTTTTGAGGCAGTCTTGCTCTGTCACCAGGCTGGAGTGCAGTGGTGCCATCTCCACTCACTGCAATCTCTGCCTCCTGGGTTCAAGTGATGCTCCTGCCTCAGCCTCCCAAGTAGCTGAGAGTACAGGCGGCTACCACCATGCCCAGCTAATTTTTGTATTTTTTTGTTTTAGTAGAGACGGGGGTTTCACCATGTTGGCCAGGCTGGTCTTGAACTCCTGAGCTTAAGTGATCTGCCTGCCTCAGTGTCCCAAAATGCGGGGATTACAGGCGTAAGCCACCGTGCCCAGTCGAGATTTTTTTTTTTTAAACTGGCAAAATGGCATCCACTAGAGCATAATGGAAATGTTCTTAGAAGGGCTTGAATAGTTTCTCCCGGACTCTGGAGGGCCCAGAACCTGACTTATACGGAAAAGCCTGAAAGTGAGAGGCTGATGGGACCATTGTGGTGGCAAAGCCTATAGGGTGGGCTTTGAACCAAGAGTGTGGATGCCCTGTTGGCATGGTAGCCTTGTTTTAATCTCTTGAAAGAACCCCACTCTGCAGAAGAGTGTAGCAGAATGTGGCAGTATGGGCTTTACCACTAGAGCAGGCCAGGAAGGGCCACATAAGCAGTCAGCAAAATAATGCATTTACTAAGGAAATTGTGCACCATAAGAAGTCCTTAATTTGGGCTGGGCACAGTGGCTCATGCCTGTAATCCCCGCACTTTGGGAGGCTGAGACAGGCTGATCACTTGAAGACAGGAGTTCAAGACCAGTCTGGCCAACATGGTGAAACACCAACTCTACTAAAAATACAAAAATTAGTCGGGCACAGTGGTGCATGCCTGTAATTCCAGCTACTTGGGAGGCTGAGGCAGGAGATTGCTTGAACCCGGGAGGCAGAGGTTGCAGTGAGCCGAGATCGTGTCACTGCACTCCAGCCTGGGTGACACAGCAAGATTCTGGCTCAAAAAAAAAAAAAAAAGAAATCCCTAGTTTGGGGGTGTGGGGAGTGGTAAGTCTCCAAAGAACTGATAAAACTGCCCCAGTAGGAAAAGAAGCAATGTTTGAGATACATCACCTGTTCAGTGAGAACATACTATTCCCCTTCATAAATTCCTCTCCCACTCCCAATCCCAATCCTGTGGGGTTCAAGAGTAGCAGAGAGTGGTTTAAAAAGAAGGCAAAAAGGCCAGGCACAGTGGGTCACACCTGTAATCCCAGCACTTTGGGAGGCTGAGGCAGGCAGATCACCTGAGGTCAGGAGTTCAAGACCAGCCTGGCCAACAGGGTGAAATTCCATCTCTACTAAAATCACAAAAATTAGCTGGGAGTGGTGGCACACACGTGTAATCCCAACTACTTGGAAGGCTGAGGCAGGAGAATTGCTTGAACCTAGGAGGCAGAGGTTGTGGTGAGCCGAGATCATGCCAATGAACTCTAGCCTGGACGACAGAGTGAGACTCAGGCTAAAAAGAGAGAGAGAGAGAGAGAGAGAAGGCAGAACAAGGAAAGAAACAACAAATCCCTCTTGCTTTCTCATCTGGGGTTAGGTCTGAGTTGCTAGAGAGAAAAGCTTGACTTGGATGAGAAACTGAAGTTTTGCTATTACGCTACAATGGACATTTGTAGTCCTGAAAATGGTTGTTATTACTTGAATGTTTTTGGAGACGCCAGGGAATCTGCCCTGGACATTCACTTGGGGTAGGGAAGGAAAACACAACAGAGAAAATTTGAAGATAGCAATGGGGGAGGCGAATTTGCTTCCTTCTGTACCTTATCAAACCCAACTCATTTAATTAGCCAGTTTCTTCCAGTAAACCCCCATTACCATGTAAACTGTGTTTCAGTTATATGCAACGTGAGATAACCTGATTGACAGTGATTGTGTGTGACTCATTAGTTAGAAATCCAATGAAGATTCTTTGCTAGAACCAGATGGTTCTCTTGGGACTAAACAGAACACTGGTCCATGGGTCTGCAGCATCAGTATCATCTGGGAGCTGCTAGAAATGCAGAATCCCAGGCCCTATCCCAGACTTACGTCATCTGTATCTTAACAAGATCCCCCAGGTGATCCATATGCACATTAGAGTTTGAAAAGCATTGATTCGAGAACTCAGTACGTTTTATATTATCCCCTAGACAGGAAAATCCTCATTTTGATCTCAGTATTTTGGGACCCTGAATTGGAAGGAGCTCAGAATCATGAGATCTGGGCCCTACCTGTGTTACACTGGTTGAATCATTTCTTGGACTCTCCTCCTACTTTTTTGTAGTTGTTTCATCAGATGAATTATAAGGTCCCATCTGGCTGTGACATTGTGTAATTCTAAGAAATTTTGGTTGAAGCAAAAGAAAAAATAAAGCCCAGCTAAAATTTAATAAACCTGGTAACAATTTGATGAAAGAGCCGCTACAGTTTCACCCTGTCACTGTGCAACTGGGATGGAAGGTATTGTCCATGCATCCCTGCTCATCACGTCGTCCTTTGTTAGCCCAAATGAACAGTCATTTCCTGTTTAATAACAATTATTTCTCCTGTATTGAGGAAGAAGCATATTTGATAAGAAAAGAAGATTATTGCTCAAACAAAATGATATTTAGAGTGGCGGGCTGCCAGCAGCTTCCAAATCATTTGTATTGGAATGATTAGTAAATTCTTTTTTTTTTTTTTTGAGACAGAGTCTCGCTCTTTCGCCCAGGCTGGAGTGCAATGGTATGATCTCAGCTCACTGCAACCTCCACCTCCCGGGTTCAAGCAATTTTCCTGCCTCAGCCTCCCAAGTAGCTGGGATTACAGGCGCCTACCACCATGGCCAGCTAATTTTTTTGTATTTTTAGTAGAGACAGGGTTCTGCCATGTTGGCCAGGCTGGTCTCGAACTTCTGACCTCAGGTGATCCACCCACCTTGGCCTCCGAAAGTACTGGAATTGTAGGCGTGAGCCACTGTGCTCAGCCAAGTAAATTCTTTATTTGGAAAACAGCATATGTTTTTTTGATGTGTAAGGAGTTTTTTTTGGGGGGGGGGGGGAAAGAAGAATTGCTTTGTCGTAAAATAAAAATCACACACAGACATAGAACAAACTCAAATTTGACCTCCAGAATGCAAGTCATGTGGTGGTGTAGACAAAGAAGAATTCTAGAGCCAGTACTTAAGAGTGTATTTCAGGTGCATCGCTGACTCACTGTGTGATGTTGGCAAAGTCCTTTACCTCTTCTATTTTTCAGTTCTGCTACAATAAAAGCGATTGAATTGGATTATTCCATCCTGCATATTAATTGCTGTTCATGACAGAAGTTGCCTGGAACTTTGGGTTGAGGAGTACAGCAGGGCCTCAGCAAGCTCAGTGGGAAAGGATCAATGAATTAGTCATGTCTGCTATGGGTGAGGCAGTAGGGAGTGACCCAGTAATTCCATCTGTTTGCAAATTTCTGGGTTAGGAGCTTTCTGAGGACATTGACTATTTTAAGTGTTTTCATCCTGAAAATATTTCAAAAGGGTTTTATTATAGGATAAAAATAGAGATAGACTGATTTCTAGATTTACTATTGCTTCTTTGTTTTTGTCACTGTTTTTGTTTTGAGTCAGGGTCTCACTCTCACCCAGGCTGTTGTGCAGTGGCGTGATCACAGCTCACTGCAACTCCCACCTCCCTGGCTCAAAGGATCCTCCCGCCTCAGCCTCCCAAGTAGCTGAACTCTATAGGTGCACACCACCATCTCCGGCTGATTTCTGTATTTTTTGTAGAGATGGAGTTTCACTAGGTTGCCCAGGCTAGTCTTGAACTCCTGGGCTCAAGCAAGCTGCTTGCCTTGGCCTCCAAAAGTGCTGGCATTACAGGTATGAGCCACCACGCTTCTTTGGAGTCTTGTAACAGCTTGAAGTGTGTGTGTGTTTTTCCGTTCTTGATAGCAACACACAGGACAAACTCTGAAGAGAAGGAAATCTGCTTGGATTCAAAAGAAATTCAGTGTGAGATACCGGATAGGCTGGAAGTGATTTATGAAATGAGTTCTCTGTTTTGTTAAAACATAAGATTGTTGTTCCATTTGGGGACCTTTATATGAAACAGATGCCTAATCTATAAATCAGCCACCCTGCAGTAAGGGAGATGACATTTTAAAATAAATTATTGTGGATCCAGGAAGGAAAAGTGTGGATGAACAAATTTTTATTGTCTTCTGGGCACAGGCATCATCTTATCAATCATCTGTTTGGGACAATCTTCCCCCCAATGCTTATTAAGGGGATTGGTGATGAGGAAAGAGTTGAAACTTCTGTCTAGAAACTTGTTCTCTGACCTAACAAGGCCCTCCTCAGGTTTGACAGGAACAGGGGCAGAATTGTGGACTTTTCCAGCTTTGTTGAGAAAGCACTGCTGTTGCATTTGGGTTTCAGTTTCAAATGTAGTCCCCCAAAGGAAACTGGATTAGAGTAGTTTGTAGAGTTCAGAGAAGGAACGCATTTATGGTTGTTGGGTTTTTTCCTTTTCTGTCATTGAGCTCTTCAGTGGGTCTACTTCCTACTTTCCATGATAAAAATGAATATTTTGGCTGGGCATGGTGGTTCATGTCTCTAATTGCAGCACTTTGGGAGGCTGAGGAGGGAGGATCACTTGATACTAGGAGATTGAGACCAGCCCTGGCAACATAGCAAGACCCCGTCTCTACAAAAAAATAAACAATATTAGCCAGGTGCCAGGTGTGGTGGTGCACAGCCTATAGTCCCAGCTACTCAGGAGGCTGAGGTAGGTGGATTGCTTGAGCCCAGGGGTTTGAGACCAGCCTGGGAATCATAGGGAGATACTGTCTTTATGAAAAATTTAAAAATTAGCTGGATGTGGTGGTACACACCTGTGGTCCCAGCTACTCAGGAGGCTGAGGTAGGAGGATTGCTTGGATTTGCGAGTGGAGGCTGCAGTGAGCAGTGATTGTGCCACTGCACTTCAGCCTGGGTGACACAGCAAGACTCTGTCTTTTGTCAAAAAAAAAAAAAAAAAGGAAGGAAGGAAGGAAGGGGAAGGGGAGGGGATAAAGAAAGAGGGAAAGAAAGAGAGAGAGAGAAAGAAAGAGAAAATTTCATTGTTTTCATGTCATTTCTTGACTGTTTGATAGTTTTCTGATAGTCAGCTAATGATCATTCTCTCTGCACCTGAAAGCCCCAAGTTCATTCACGTATTCATTGGTTTAGTGAAAAGTATTCATTTAACTCTGACGGAGAGGAAGACATGTGGCTGGCCACTCGGGTTATAGTGATGTTTATATAAGACATGCTCCATCTTCAAGGTTTACAACCCAGCAAGGGGCCATAAATACAGTATATCTAAAGTGACAGATAATTCAAATATGAGTTCTAACTGATTTTGGAAGTCTTTTTTCATTTTAGAAGACATTAATCATTTTCTTTAGTTTGATTTAATTTTTTGAGTTGATAATTTAGTTACATGGTTCAAAAATAAAAGTGAAATCAAAAGAAGTCTTACTCTAATTCCTGACCCAACCTCCCTAATTCCCTACCCTTTGGCCTCCTATATGTAACCACTCTTATTAATTTTCTGCATAGCCTTCTGGTATTTATTTTTGTGCAGATATAAATATATTCTTATTTTCCCTCCTTTTACATAGAAGTTCGGGCCCTATATTACTGTTTTACATGCTACCTTTTTCACTTAATTGTTTCCTGTGACATTTCATGGGGCATAGAGAATGTCATTCTCTTTTTCATAGCTGTGAATATTGCATAGAAGTACTGTGGCTTATTCACCCACTCACCTCTAGATGAACATTTGGGCATTCCCAGCCTCTGGCTCATGCACAACTCTACAATCGATACAAGGGTGTATCTGAAATTTCATGTAGTGCTGGTTTAGGTTTAGCTGTAAAACAAATTCCCAGGAGTGAAATTGCTGAGTAAAAAAGTAAATGCATTTGTAATTTTGATAGGGATTGCCAATTAGCTCCCCAAAGCGTTGTACCATTTTGGACTCTCACCAGCAATGGATGAGAGTGCTTAATTCTACTATTGATTATAAAATATGTTGTAAAACTTTTGGATTGGATTTTTGCCAATTTGATAGGGAAAAAATGATATCCCTGCATAGCTTTGACATGGATTTTTCTAATTAAAAGTGAGGTTAGGCCAGGTGTGTTGGCTCCCACCTGTAATCTCAGCACTTTGAAAGGCTGGGATGGGTGCACTGCTTGAGCCGGGGAGTTTGAGACCAACCTAGGCAACGTGGTGAAACCCTGTCTCTGCAAAAAATAGAAAAAATAACCAGGTGTGGTGGTATGTGCCTGTTGTCCCAGAAACTCAGGAGGCTAAGGTGGGAGGATCACCTGAGTCCAGGGAGGTCAAGACTGCAGTGAGCCATGATTGCACCACTGCACTCCAGCCTGGGAAACAAAGTGAGACCCTGTCTCAAAAACAAAACAAAACAAAAATGAGATTAAATGTCTTTTTATATGGTTAAGAGACCCTTATATTTCTTTTTTTGTGAGTTATCAATGTTCTTTGGTCATATTGCTATTGCTTTGTTGATTTTTTTTCATAATTTCTCAAAGGAAAATTGGTCTTCTTCATGAACATTTATTCTAAAGATCTTTTTCTCTTTTTTCTTTTTTTGTGAGATGAGTCTTGCTATGTTGCCTAGGCTGAACTCACACTCCTGCGCTCAAGCAATCCTTCTCCTTCACCTCTCTAGTCTAAGCTAAATTCTCCTTATGTGTGTACTTGCTTAACCCTCAGCAAGCCTGGGAACTGAGTATTGCCAGACTATTTTAAAAATGAGGAAACAGAGGTTCAGAATAGTTAAGTGACTTCAGGCCATACAGCCAGGCAGAGGCAAAACTGATGTCTGGAATCAAGTTGGTCTTACTGCTAAATTCTATCCTCTTAATTGCCCAGCATTACTGTTTTTCTTAGATGGAGGCCGGAGTTAACTCATTCAAACTGGTTTTTGTTTTCCAAACACACAAGATGATGGAGGAGTGTGTTGCTGAACTCATGTTGGGTGGTATGTGAGACTCCAGCTGGGATAAGAAACACGCCTTGTACAATCCACCCAGTGAATAATCCCCAGGGAGATTGATTGTACACTCGCCCTACCCCGGAAAGCCTATGATAGTGTGACTAAAGCCAAGAAGAAACAGAAATGACACATGGCTGAAATTACACAGGGAAAGGATCACATCGAGGCAAACGTCATAAGAGGCACATGGCCACTGTGAACCAAGCATGTCAATCAAACATCACCAAAAGTAGTTCCCATTAGGGGCCCAGAAAAATTTTAAATGTTGCAGTTATTTCTGCTTCTCCTGCCTTAAAGGAGGTGTAATCACTGAATGAGCTCATCTTGCCCACTGTGCAGAAAAAACCAATTCACTGACACAGTGGTGTTATAATAGAGAAAGATTTTAATTAACTTAGAGCTAGCCAAACAGAAGGATGGGAAGTTTATTACTCAAATTAGTCTCTGAGAATTCAAAGGCTAGGGTTTTTATGGATGCTTTGGCTGGCGGGGGATAGGGAATGCGTGCTGCTGATTTATTGGGGATGAAATTATAGGAATGTGGAAAATGATCCTCTTGCACAGAATTGGCCTCTGGGTGGGGACCACAGGACCCCTATCATGAGTCATGGGTCCGAGTGAAGTCAGTTGGTCACTAGAATGCAGAAGTTTGAAAAACATCTCAAAAGACTTACTGTAGGTTCTAGAATAGTGATGTTATCTGTAGAAGCATTTGGGGAAGTGTGACCTCCCGCACAGTAACCAATTATAGAAGGGCAAGCTACACTTACATTTTTAGCAAAATTCAAGTCACTCCTACAATTCTAATCTCAAGGCCTTTTGTTTCGTTTTGTTTTGTTTGAGGCAGAGTCTTGCTCTGTCACCCAGGCTGGAGTGCAGTGGTGCGATCATAGCTCACTGCAATCTCGAACTCCTGGGCACAAGTGATCCTCCTGCCTCAATCTCCTGACTAGTCAGGACTACAGGTGCTTACTACCATACCCAGCTAGTTTTTAAATTTTTTGTAGAGATGGAGTCTTGTTTTGTTGTCCAGGCTGGTCTTGAACTCCTGAGCTCAAGCAATCCTCCCGCCTTGGCCTCTCAAAGTACTGGGATTACAGGCATGAGCCACTTTGCCCAGCCTTGTGGCTTTTCATTAGTCTTACAAAGGCAGTTTCAGTCCCTGAACAAGGAGGGTGTCAGTTTTAGGGAAGGACTATTATTATCCTTTCTTTAATGTTAAACCATAAACTAAATTCCTCCCATGGTTAGCTTGGCTTGTGCCTGGGAATAAGCGAGGACAGCCAGCCTGTGAGGCTAGAAGCAAGGAGTCAGCCATGGTAGACTTTCTCACTGTCATAATCTCTGCAAAGGCGGTTTCAGAGGCTTCTGGGAAACCTGGATTATAGGAGGTTTCTGAAGTCCATCACCAACTTCTTCCTCAAGCAGTTTGGCCAGCACCTGGAAATTTAGGAGTTCTTGGGAAAGATGCTTTCTCTTCCCAACTTTCTATGCTCATGCTGTGGATAAAAAATTGAACTGGCCCCAAAAGAGCAAAATAGATGAAATCATGGTTCATTTATGGCATTTGACAAATCTGCAAGATTCAATGCAAGTACATTACTAAATGATTAAAACCCCAGGTTCTGCCCTCCGGGAATGTGTGAGAGTATTATATTACTCCTGAATAATGTAATCACTGCAGTTTTCTGCCAGTTCAAAAATATAGCCAAGATGCCCTTTTTCACTGTATTTACCAATTACATTCTAAAAGCCATCTTCCTTGTAGCAAGTTTTCCCATTTTCTTTTGCTTTAGTTTATTATGATTTAATAAAAATTGAATCAGTGGATTTAAGCTTAATTAAAGCTACTGTAATGTTTTTAAGCAAGGTAGCAGGTATATATGAAGGCATATGCTAACAAGATTCAGGAAGTGTCTCCTGGTATAGTCTCAGAGATACTAGGAATTAAACGGATCACTCACACATAGGAGGGGAGTCAGAATAGATTTGGTTTTTCTGAGAATTTAATTAAAGTTTTCATTAGGATATAGAAGTTCAGCATTTCCCCTGAATAGTATATGTTCAAAAGTGGGAAAAGTAGAGGAAATAGATCCCAATGCTTCAGCCTGATGTGTTAGGAGAGCTTGCAATAGTATAACCAGGGAGATCTTTGGATTGCCAGCTATATCATCGATCAAGGGTTGGCAAACTTTTCCTGTATCAGGCCAGATAGTAAATATTTAAGGCTTTGAGGTTCATAAGGTCTTTGTTGCAGTTATTCAACTCTGCCGTTATAGTGTGAAAGAGTCAAAGACAACACATAAATGAATGGGTATGGCTTTGTGTCAATACAACTTTATAAAAATAGACTGTAGGCAGATCTTGGCCTGGAAGCCATACCTTGCCATAGAACAAAGCTTGAGTGCTTTCTTTCCTAGGTAGGAAATCCTGCACTGGGTAGTACCCTTAGATTGTAAGACAATGCTTTCATTTGTAATGTGTATGATTGTCTCCAGCCACACAATTTTAGAACAAGTCACCAGCGAGAGGACCATGGCCTTCACCATTTCTTTATTTTCCTCGTCCTTCTTGCTCTCGCCTCCTTTTATGCATGTCATTTATTTGATACTTCCTTTATCCCTGTCATGTGCCTCTATCATTTCAATTCACTTCTACTTTCCTGTTAACTCTAGAGACGGTAGGAGGAAGGAGTTAGGCATTTGAACCCAAAGCTCACTCAAACCTGAGTTCAAATCTTGGCTGAGTCACTTATTTAAGAAGTTTTTGATTGCTGGGATTATGTTTGTCTGTCTTTCAAATGAAGCTCAAGGTAGATAATTCATAAAGTTACTGTGGTGTCTAAAAGAATATGAATGATGCTTTACAAGTTAGTAATCAATAAATGCTAATTAAAGATACTCACAAAATATACCTAAATTGTTACTACTATACTTTGTAATTTCCGACATTCTACTTTTGTGAATCAAATTCTCAGTTTCTTCCAGACTTTCATATTTGTTTATGTTGGGAGCTGAAATGTCCTCAGAAGAAAGTAACTGTTTTGGTTATTATTAAGCTAGATGATGGGAGCCAAAACCACATAATAACAGTGGCTTAGACAAGAGAAGCTGGTGTAGAAAGAATGGTGCGCTGGATCAAAGCCCCTTCCATCTGTGTTTCCTACTTCCATTCCCATGTGTCTGCTCCAGCTCCTCAAGCAGTTAAGCAATCAGAGAGGTCAGGGCAGAAAGGGCAGAAAATGAGAGGCTTCTATAGACAACCAGTGGCTCCCTCAGGCACTCTCCATCACATAAACCTGTTTTCCCTTCTCCATTGACTGCAGTCATCTTGTGTTTTTGTTTACTTGTTTATTGTCTGTTTCTTCCCAATAGAATATAAGCATCAGGAGCTCGGGCACTTTGTCTTATTTACCACTGTTTCCCCCACATCTGATACAATGGCTGGTACATTGTAGACACACACTCAACATCTTTCCTTATTTCCTTCCTCCTCTCCCCTCCCCTTCCCTTCTCTCTACTTTTATTTTAGATTCAGGGAGTACATGTGCAGGTGTGTTACTTGGGTATATTATGTGATCCTGAGGTTTGGGTTATGAATGATCCTGTCACTCAGGTACTAAGCACAGTACCCAACAGTTAGTTTTTCAGCCCTTGCCCCGACTCCCTCCCTCCACTATCCAGTAGTCCCCAGTGTCTATTGTTGCCATCTTTATGTTGGTAAGTACCCAGTGTTTAGCTCCCACTTACCCGTGAGAACATGCAGTATTTGGTTTTCTGTTTCTGTGATGTTCGCCTTCTTTAGAATGAATTCCAGAGTAAAATTATTTTGCTTTGACATAATACAAGGATATCCTTCAAAGTGCTTTGTGCGTAGTAGGTCCTCAGTGAAACCACCTGGAGTGAGCAATTGAACAATGAACATAGTATCAGTCAGCTTGGATTAGTGTCAGATAATAATAGTTAACAATGATTACATGCCAAGGGATATGCAGTGTTTTACATGCTTTATCTCATTGACTCCTTCAGTAACCCAAGGACAGTAAGGAGTAATAGTTATCTCACCTTAATGATAAGAAAATTAGATTTCAGGGAAGTTAAATAACTTGCCCAAGGTATCCGATTGGAAAAAAAAAGAGAGCCAGGACTTGCACTAGGTATATCAGATTTTAAGGCCAGTGGTCTTAAACAATAGGCAGCCCACAGAGGAGACTGCTAAACCATGTGAATCCATTGAGATGATTTCAGGATTCCTGGACTAATTGCAATAAAAGATGTTTGAGGTGCAATAGACCAGTCTCTAATATGTGTGGCAAAGTAATACAAAGAAGCACTTTGCTAAGAAATTAGTCATTGTCCATTGACTTGACAACGAGTCTATCTGAACTTGTTCTATTGTGTTGTTGTGATTAGTGATAGATGGTCAACTTAAATTCAAGGGAAAGTTAATGAAGTGAAACCCAAAAGTTAGCCAAAGGAGAAAAAAAAGTCAAGTTGATCCTTAAAAGCTGGACTTGAAGTTTTTCTTCCAATATTTGAAGTCTCATTTTGTTTTTTAATAAAAAAGACCTAAATGTCCAAAATTTTATTTAATTAGGCATTTTTTCTCTCAACTTTTATTTTAATTTCCCAGGTACATGGGCAGGTTTATTACATAGGTAAACGTGTGCCATGGTGGTTTGCTGCACAGATCATCCCATCACCTAGGTATTAAGCCCAGCATCCATTAGTTCTTCTTCCTGATGCTCTCCCTCCCCACGGCCCCCTTCAAGCCTCAGTGTGTGTTGTTTCCCCTCATGTGTCCATGTGTTCTCATCTTTCAGCTCCCACTTATAAGTGAGAACATGGAGTATTTCAGTTTCTGTTCCTGCATTAGTTTGCTGAGGATCATGGCATCCAGCTCTATCCATGTTCCTGCAAAGGACATGATCTCGTTCCTTTGTATGCCTTGTTAAAAATAGCATGCAGCTAAATATGACCAGAGTTCAGGTTTTAACAATTATAGCTATAGAAAATAACTCAGAATTCATTAAAAAAAAAAAAGTCAAAATCTTCCTGTTTGAGGCAGTGTGGGATGCAGGCAACATTCCGGACTTGGAAGTCAGACACAGCCAGCTTGGCAATGCTTGCTTTGCCAGTTTCTGGCTGGGTGGCCAATGTCTTCTCATTTCTCTGAGACTTGGTTTCCTCATCTTTTAAAAAAATTAGAATGATACTGTAATTTCCTCTGCTATTATGTCATGAAGGATCAATGCCGCTACACCCGTCTAATTTTGTATGTTTAGTAGAAACGAGGTTTCACCATGTTGACCAGGCTGGTCTCGAACTCCTGACCTCAAGTGATCTGCCTCCCTTGACCTCCCAACATGCTGGGATTACAGGCATGAGCGGCTGCATCCAGTTTTCTGGACTTTTATTAGGAGCCTAGCTCAATGTAAATCACTGAGCTTACTCCTCAACCTTTTTTTTTTTTTTTTTTTTTGAGATGAAGTCTCGCTCTGTCACCCAGGCTGGATGGAGTACAGTGGCGCAATCTCAGCTCACTGCAACCTCTGTCTCCTAGGTTCAAAAATTCTCCTGCCTCAACCTACTGAGTAGCTGGAATTACAGGCGCCCGCCACCATGCCCAGCTAATTTTTATATTATTAGTTGAGATAGGGTTTTGCCATGTTGGCCAGGCTGGTCTCAAACTCTTGACCTCAGGTGATCTGCCCACCTCGGCACCTCAAAGTGCTGGGATTACAGGCGTGAGTCATTGCGCCCAGTCTTACTCTTTAACTTTACTTGGCTGAAGTAAATCTGTGTAGGTTTTTTCCAACACTTAAAAAAATTTCAGGAATACCGTACCTATAGCAAAGTGCATAAATCTTAAGTGTTCACTGCTCTGTGTAATTTAAATATGTACACAGGCAGTATGCAGTGGTCATGCCTGTAATCCCAACACTCTGGGAGGCTGAGGAGGGAGGATTGCTTGAGCTCAGGAGTTTGAGACCAGCGCCTGGACAACATAATGAGACCTTGTTTCTCAAAAAAAAAAAAAAAAAAAAAAAAAATTAGTTGGGCATGGTGACATGTACCTGTATCCCCAGCTTCGTAGGAGGCTGAGGTGGGAGGATCGCTTGAGCCTAGGAGGTGGACGCTGCAGGGAGCCATAACGGCACCATTGCACTCTAGCCTGGACGACAGATTGAGACTGTCTCAAAAAATAAGAATAAAAATATCGGTAAGTAAGTAAATTAAACAACCACATACCTCCAACCCAGATCAAGATGGAGAATATTTCCAGCACCCAGGTTTCCTCATACTCTTCCTAATTGGTACTTCCTCCAATGATAACTCATATTTAATTTTTTTGTAACTTTTCATTTTGAAATAATTTCAGCCTTACAAAAAAATTGCAAAGTAGTATAAATTATCCCCGCCTACCCTTTACTCACCTTTCCCAAGTCATGAAATACTTATAAAAACCAGGAAATTAACATCAATAGAATTCCATAGACCTTATTCACCTTTCACCAATTTTCCACGAATGTCTTTTTTTCTGGTCCAGGATTGATGCCAGGTTCACACATTGTATCCTGTTGTTATGTTTCTTTAGCCCACTGCAATCTGGGACAGTTCCTCTGTCCTTCCTGTCTTTTATGATAGTTTGAAAGAGGCTGGTCAGTTATTTTATATAATATCCCTCAATTTAAGTTTGTGTGATGTTTTCTCATGATTAAATTCAGGCTTTGCATTTTTGGCAATGCTGTGACAGAGATCTTATGCCCTTCTTAGTGCTTACTGTCTGGAGGTACATGATAATGGCTCACTGGTAGTGATATTAGCCTTGATCACATGATAAAGGCGGTATCTACAAGATCTCTCAACTTTAAAGTTATTATTTCTGCTTTTCTAATTAATAAATATCTTGTTGGGAGACATTTTGAAATGATGCAAATGTATTGTTACTCATCATACATTTACCTACTAATTTTAGCACCCATTGCTGTTTGCCAAATAGTGGTTCTCTACTTTGACCATTCCTTCTACATTTATGAATTGGAATTCTATTGTAAGAAAGAGATATCCCTTCTCCCCATTTACTTTTTTTTTGGAGACTGAGTCTTGCTCTATTGCCCAGGCTGGAGTGCAGTGACGTGATCTCGGCTCACTGCAACCTTTGCCTCCCAGGTTCAAATGATTCTCCTGCCTCAGCCTCCCGAGTAGCTGGGATTACAGGCACCTGCCACCATCCCTGGGTAATTTTTGTATTTTTAGTGAAGACGGGGTTTCACCATGTTGGCCAGGCTGATGTTGAACTCCTGACCTCAAGTGATCCACCCACCTCTGCCTCCCAAGGTGTTGGGATTACAGGTGTGAGCACCAGGCCTACTTTTTTTTGTTTTTTTCCCCGAGGCAGTCTTGTTCTGTCACCCAGACTGGAGTGCAGTGGTGCGATCTCAGCTCACTGCAACCTCTGCCTTTCAGGTTCAAGTGATTCTCATCCCTCACCCTCCTGAGTAGCTGGGACTACAGGTATGAGCCACCACTCCTGGCTAATCTTTTGTATTTTTAGGATGGGGTTTTGCCACGTTGGCCAGGCTGGTCTTCAGCTCCTGGCCTCAAATGATCTGCTCGCCTTGGCATCCTAGAGTGCTGGGATTGCAGACGTGACCTACCGCGCCCAGCCCCCATTTACTTTTTTATTCAGTTATTTACTTATTTAAATGTATTAATTAAATTTTATATACTATATTGTAATAAGTACATTTAAAATTGTTTTATAATTATATATCTTGTATATTTATTTACCCACTATTCATTTAGTGTCAGCCTGTACTCATGGCTATTTTCTCTTATTTTTTGTGTTATAACCCATCACCGTCAGTGTTTATTGCTCACATTGTCCCAGCTTTGGTCATTGGGATTGTCTTCATGCTTGCTCCTGTGTCTACTTTCTGGAATCATAAGATGTTCCAGGCTTATCTCATGCTTTTCCTGCCCCAGTGCTGGAATCAATCATTTCTTTAAGAAGCTCTTATTCTTTTCTTATTTATTTATTTATTTATTTATTTATTTTAATAATAAAAGACTAGAGATGGGATCTTGCTACATTGATCAGGCTGGTCTCAAACTTCTGGCCTCAAGCAATCCTCCCATCTCAGCCTCCCAAAGAGCTGGGATTACAGGCAGAGCCACTGTGCCCGGCCAAGAGACCCTTATTATTTTCACTGGGGAATGGCATAGAGACAGAGATCTGGGCTCATTGCTTCTGAGGTGTCATTGCTTTCATTGCTTCTAGGTCCTTTGAGTAGAAAGCACTTGGACACATACATGTATATACTAACATACACACACATCTACTTCTATTTCTACGTCTGTCTGTATAGCTGTGTAGCTATGTCTATAAAACTGTGGTTCTGGCTGGGCGTGGTGGCTCATGACTGTGATCCTAGCACTTTGGAAGGATGAGGCAGGAGGATCGCTTGAGCTCAGAAGTTCAAGATCATCATGGGCAGCATGGTGAGATCTTGTCTCTACAAAAAATTTAATAATTAGCTGGGTGTGGTGGCACATGAGCACACATAACATACCTTCAGAGTTGCTAATCCATACACCTCTGAAGATAAAATTTAACTAGAATACAATATTTGTGTACAGTTTTTAGTCTTGTAATGTATAGCAAAAAAAAATATTGTGTTCTAAATTTACTTAGGTTAGTTTGTTCAACCCCTACGCCCAGTGATTATTGTCAGTAGTATCTCAGTTTTATTTGTTAATGTTTGTATTCTGTTTCTTTTCTCCCTACATCCTGGTTGGTTTCAATTATGTATTTATTTCTTTAGGATGTAAAACATTACCATGATTCTGGAATCTAGAACTATACTCAGAAGTATATCATTCTCCTTTCATATGTTCCACCCCTTTCCTATTTCCCCATTCTTTCCACCCCATTTCCACTTTTCTGTTGTTAATCAGTCTCATTAGTTTCCATGGTGTCCATCCTTTGTGTATCTCCTTTCATCTCCTTCTTTCTTACACAGAGGTAGCCCACTACAGATACTCTGTTTTCTCACTTGAAACATGCTATTGGAAATTACTTTATACCAGTTCACTGAGAACTTCCTCATTCTCTTTTTCTCTTTTTACAGCAACACAATACTCCATTGTGTGAGTGTGATTCAGTTTATTCATCCAGTATCCCATCTGTGGGCATATAGGTGGTTTCCAGTATTTTACAATGACAAACAATGCTATAATTATTTGTGTGTATTTTTGTAATGTTGGAAATGTATCTCCACTATGAAGTCCTAGAAAGGGAATTGCTGGCTCAACAGGTTAGGGGGTAATTTTGTCAGGTACTTCCAAATTCCCCTCTGTAGGGATTGTACCATCATGTATTTCCATCAGCAGTGTGTGACAGCGCCTATTTCCCTGTGATCTTGCTATCAGAATGATTTGCCATACTTTATTTTTTTATTTTTTATGTTTTTGAGACAGGATCTCGCTCTGTCACCCCTGCTGCAGTGCAGTGACTTGATCATGACTCACTGCAGCCTCGACCACCCAGGCCCAACTGATCCTCCCACCTCAGCTTCCTGAGTAGCTGGGACTACAGGTGAATGCCGCCATGCCTGGCTGATTTTTATATTGTTTATAAAGAGTGGGGTTTCACCATGTTGCTCAGGCTGCTCTCGAACTCCTGGGCTCAAGCGATCTGCTCACCCTGGCCTCCCAAAGTGCTAGGATTACCAGAGTAAGCCACCATGCCCAGGCTATCATACCTTTGGATTTTTACAAATCTAGCAGGTGGGGAATGGTATTTCAATATTGTTTTAATTTACATTTATCTAATTGGGGGCAGTTTGCACGTCTTGTCATAAGTTTAAGGACCATCTGTACATCTGTATTTTTTGTGCTGAATTGTCTGTCCATGTGTCTTTCCCCTTCTTTTATTAGTTTTAATCTCATTTTAAAATGTTCTCTCTCTCTTTTTTGGAAACAGAGTCTTGCTCTGTTGCCCAGGCTGGAGTGCAGTGGTGTGATCTCTGCTCACTACAACCTCCGCCTCCTGGGTTCAAGTGATTCTCGTGTCTCAGCCTCCTGAGGAGGTGGGACTACAGGTGTGCACCACCATGCCGGACTAATTTTTTTTTTATTATTTTATTTTCATAGACACAGTGTTTCACCATGTTGCCCAGGCTGGTCTTGAACTCCTGAGTTCAGGCAATCTGTTGACCTCAGCCTCCCAAAGTGCTAGGATTACAGGCGTGAGCCACCACACCCAGGTAGAGGTATTAGTCTTTTTATATATATATACGTATTGCAAATATTTTCTTTAGGTTTGTCCAGTTGTCTTTTTGTCATACACAATTGTTAATGTGTATGACAAAATACACATTATGCAGTCAAATTTATCCCTCTTTTATTGCCTCAGGATTTTTGAGTCATTATAAAGTCTTTCCCTACATTAAGGTTAATGAGGAATTCACCCATGTTTTCTTTTAGTATATGTACAGTTTTATTTATTTTTTCCTTTTTCATTTAGCTTCCTGGTCCATTTGGAGTTCATTCTTGTGTGTGATGGGAGATATGAGTTTAATTTTATCTTTTACAAGTGGCTATTCATTTATCTCAGCCCTGTTTAGTAAAAATCTATCTTTGACCCAGTGATTTGAAGTGCCATCTTTATCTTATGCTAAATGTGTTCATTTCAACTTGAATCTATATTTGGGTGTTTTATTCCACAAGTCTGTCTTTTTTTTTTTTTTTTTTTTTTTTTTTTTTTTTTTTTTTTTTTTTTTGCACCTGTTACACTGCTTTGATTATAAAGTCTATTGGTCTGGTGAAGCAAGACCACCTTTGAAGTTTTTCTTTTTCAGTGTGGGTAACAACTATCCTGACTTCTATCCCCTTAGATTGAATTTGCCTGTTTTTGAACTTCATGTAAATAGAATCATATGGTATCTGTTATTTTATGTCTGACTTCTTTCATTTGATCTTGTATCTGTGAGATACATTCATGCTGTTGGAAGTAGTGACACCTTGTTCATTTTCAGTGTTGTGTTGTATTTCTTTGTATGCCTCTACCACAACTTATCAATCCGTTCTTTTGTTGATACATATGTAAATTGTTTCCAGTTGGGTGCTGTTGTAAAGAGAGCTATTATGAACTTTTTTTTTTTTTTTTGGCACACTCATGCACACATGTCTCTTGGAATTCCTAGGAGTGAAATTGCTTGGTCATAGGATAAATGAATATTTAGCTTTGGTAGACAATACCAAGCAGTTGTTCAAAGTGTCTGTACCACTTTGTAGTCCCACCAGCCATGTATAAGGTTTTCAGGTGTTGCATAGCCTTGCTAGCACTCGGTATTGTCAGTCTGTTTTTTTTTTTTTTAAACTAAAAAGTAAACTTTGATGTCGAAGATGCAAACTTGGGGAAGGCAGAAAGATCACACACAAGGCTGTCACTTCACACTTGGGAGGTTCACAGCGGCCCAGACGGTGGGGAGGCCGGGAGTATTGTCAGTCTTTGAAGCTGCCTTAAAAGAAAAGAAAAGAAAGAATACCTTGTATGACATAATTCTTCTTCCTCTTGAAGCTCAAGAGTCATTTCCTAAACAGGAAATGGCTAGAAACAAAACAAAACAAACCCAGCAAGCCCCATTTTTAAAAACACACCTAACAAGTTACTTATGGCAGTCATCGGTTTTATAGAAAAATGTAGAAAAGCTGTTTGAGCCTAGATCAAATGTAGCAGGCAGTTTGTTTACCCCAAAGCCATTTTCAGGCTGGGACAGTGACTCACAAGTGTAATCTCAGCACTTTGGGAGGCCAAGGCAGGTGGATTAACTGAGGTCAGGAGCTCGAGACTAGCCTGACCAACATGGTGAAACCCTGTCTCCACTAAAAATAGAAAAATCAGCCAGGCGTGATAGCACATGCCTGTAGTCCCTGCTACTTGGGAGGCTGAGGCAGGAGAATCGCTTGAACCTGGGAGGCAGAGGTTGCAGTAAGCCAAGATTGCGCCACTGCACTCCAGCCTGGGCAACAAGAGCGAAACTCTGTCTCAAAAAAAAAAAAAAAAAAAAAAAGGCCATTTTCTTCCTTTTCGTCTTTCTAGCAGTTTTGTTCAGCATGTTCAGCAGGGAAGGTGATCTTATCCCTAGCTTAGGAGCGAATCTTGATACACCTAAGCTAATCAAGGCTTTCTCTTTTTGTTGAGACAGTCTCTGTCACTCAGGCTGGACTGCAGTGGTGCGATCTCAGCTCACTGCAGCCTCCACCTCCTGAGCTCAAGTAATTCTCCTGCCTCAGCCTCCTGAGTAGCTGGGATTACAGGCATGAGCCACCACACCTGGCTAATTTTTGTATTTTTGAGTAGAGATGGGGTTTCACCATGTTGGCCAGGCTAGTCTCAAACTCCTGACCTCCAGTGATCCTCCAGCCACAACCTCCCGACGTGCTGGGATTACAGGTGTGAACCGTGGTGCCCAGCCCTAATCAGGGCTTTCTTATTCCTCTCACCAGCAGTTAGTTTAGGAATGAGCATGTGACCCAGCCTGGCTAATAAAATATGAGGTATGAGGAACAGTGGCATAGCTCTGGAGAGGAGGGCTCCTGGGAAAGGCAGCTTTTTACTGCTAAAGAAACTCCAGCAGAGACGGCCCCTTTTTGCCTCCGGATGTGGTATGTCTGGATGTGATGCCTGGAACTACAACAGCCATCTGGCTGCCAGCCGAAAATGAAGCAAATCCATGAAAGAATCAGAACAAATGGAGATGGAGCCTTAAATACAGGATCTGGAACCTACCCTATCCAAGTTTATGTGAAGTAACAAATCCACCGATTGTTTAAAACCATTTGAGCTGGGATTTTCTATTACTGACCATTCCACCTAATACCGCTAGTACTGGGCTTTGTTAGAATAACGTAGAATAACAAAGGGGAGACAAGGCTCTTTCTTATCCCCTGCAAATATGTTTTAGCAACCTCTCCTTTGTTCTAAACCAGTGGTTTTCAATCTTTAGCGTGCCTCAAAATTACCTGGAGAGTTGATTAAAACAGCTTGGTGGACTTAGCTGTCAGAGTTTCTGATTCAGTGGGTTTGAGATGAGGTCAAGAATTTGCATTTTTAGCAAGTTCCTAAGTGACTCTGAGGCTGCTGGTCCAGGGACCACACTTCAAGAGTGATTATTCTAGAATACAGACACCATCTTACTGCATTTAGTAATATGTTTTTTTAAAAAGTCAGATAATATATATCATGGGCATGGGCTTCTTTTTCATGTTGAGATATATATATATATATATTTATTTATTTATTTATTTATTTATTTATTTATTTATTTATTTTGAGACAGAGTCTCACTCTGTGGTGCAGGCTGGACTGCAGTGGTGCGATCTTGGCTCACTGCAATCTCTGCCTCTCGAGTTCAAGCAATTCTCCTACCTCAGCCTTCTGAGTAGCTGGTACTACAAGCACGCACTACCAAACCCAGCTAATTTTTGTATTTTTAGTAGAGATGGGGTTTCACCATCTTGGCCAGGCTGATGTTGAACTCCTGACCTCAGGTGATCCACCCACCTCAGCCTCCCAAAGTGCTAGGATTATAGGCCTGAGCCACCGCGCCCGGCCAAAAAATAGAAATCTTTATCATCATTTTGAATAACTACCTAGTATTGCATTATGTGGATATACTAGAATTTATATCACTGTTTCTAATAGCATATTCAGTTATTTTGTGGGGATTTTTTTGTATTATTACATTAACATGAACAACTCTATCATAAGTATCATTTTGTATCAATCCTGATTAACTGTTTAATAATTTCCTTAAGGCAAATCCTAAAAGTAGAATTGCTGGATCAAAGGGAAATGTTTGGGGCTTTTTTTTTCTCATATCATCTTCATAATCCACCTAATTTCTACTTCCAGATATATTGCCCTTAGATTTAGATATTTTGCCAGGGGACTTCTGGTTGATCCTGCCTCAGCTGGCCAAGGCCTTGGCCATTTGCCCTGTAGGGGTCTTTCTTTCATGTTGCAAGAGTTGAACACTAAAGACCATAGCACTGCCAGGCCTGGGCTATCTCATTCCTAACAGTTAATTTAATAATTTTTACCAGGGAGAGAAGGGAAGCCTGGGAAGTTCTTAAGACTTCTGTCTTTCACTACATCATGAGAATTGGAGCGTACTTTCTGTCTTTGTCATATTTCTATTTGAGAATAGAGGCAACCAACTGCTCAATACTCCAAAGAGAAAGAAAGAAGTTGCATTCGGATGTCATCTGTCCATCATCTCAGACATAAAAGAAAGTCACCCTGCAGAGAGAAATGCTGGGTCCAAGTTATGTCTTCATGCTTGACCATAGAATAATTTATTTTCAGATGTACTTGCCCTCCTAAATCAGAGCAACACTTCTAGTTTAGCTGGGACTTCTGGTAGAATTCAGAAAAGTGTCCTCAGTTGAGTGTGTTGGTTCATGCCTATAATCCCAGCACTTTGAGAAACCAAGGCGAGCGGATTGCTTGAGCCCAGGAGTTTGAGACCTGCCTGGGCAAATGGTGAGACCCTGTCCTTACCAAAAAAATAAATAAAAACAAAAATTAGCTGGGTGCGGCGGTACACACCTGTAGTCCCAGCCTCTTGGAGGCTGAGATGGGAGGATCACTTGAGCCCATGAGGTTGAGGCTGCAGTGAGCCATGATTGTGCCACTGCACTCCAACCTGGGCAACAGAGGGAGACCCCATCTCAACAAAAACCAAAAAACAAAAAAGTTTCCTCACCAGAAGAGAGCTGGCAAACAAAATACCAATTATGACTGGCTTTGGCTTGACTTCTTTAGAAAGTAGAGCCTGGGGCAAAGCTTAAGGTGCCTAATGGAATTTTATTATTATTATTATTATTCATTTTGTTTTGTTTTTTTTGGTTTTTTTGAGACAGAGTCTTGCTCTGTGGCCCAGGCTGGAGTGCAGTGGCCGAATCTCAGCTCACTGCAAGCTCCGCCTCCCAGGTTCACGCCATTCTCCTGCCTCAGCCTCCCGAGTAGCTGGGACTACAGGCGCCCGCCACCTCACCCGGCTAGTTTTTTGTATTTTTTAGTAGAGATGGGGTTTCACCGTGTTAGCCAGGATGGTCTTGATCTCCTGACCTCGTGATCCACCCGTTTCGGCCTCCCAAAGTGCTGGGACTACAGGCTTGAGCCACCACGCCCGGCCCCTCATTTTGTTTTGTTTTTCTATAGAGATGGGGTCTTGCTGTGTTGCCCAGGCTAGTCTTGAACTCCTAGGCTTAAGCAATTCTCCTGTCTCAGCCTCCCAAAGTGCTGGGATTACAGGCATGAACTACTGCACCCAGCCCAATTTTATTTTAAATATAAAAGTTTGTGTCTCTTTCACTTAAAAACACAGTATTGACTGGTTCATTATGTCACTGATATGTAGCATCCAAGGTTGTTTCAACTGTTGCCAATTCTCAGCCATTGTGTGGGGTGGGGGTAGATGAAGAGAGAGAAAGAGAGAGGAAAGGGAGGAGGAAGATGATAGAGAGAGAAGGGGTGTTGAGGGAGAGGTGTAAACTTGCTTGTTTTCAGGCGCAATTTCTGGAATTTGCATATACCACTTCCACTCACATCCGACAAGCAAGAACTTGGTCAAATAGCCACTCAGTTCAAAGAGTTTGTTCTGTATCTGTGCAGTCATGAGGAAGGCACTAAAATTTTGATCTGGGAGTTTCAAACCCAGGGAGGTGGTGAGGGCAAAAGACAAACCAGGCAAGGAAAGATATGAAGCAAGGTGATGCTTTGTATCTGGAGCCAGTCATGAGGAGACACGTGGGCTGCTCAGCAGGCTCGCTTGGTTTGCACACAGTTCTTTCTGCAAGGGTTGCAGAGGGGAACTATGACTGGAAATAGTCCCTGGGAGAGGAAAAAGAGGGGAGATTCATCTGTTCCTATCTCGTATTTCCTGTTGGTTTGTTCCTGCTGGCCGAGGCTTACACCCGTAAGGAGCGACACCTCCTCTCTTCCTGTTGTGTAACCCATCCCCTTGGCAACGGCTCAGGAAGGAGATCCCATGCCCTGGGAGTGGAAGGGTAACCCACATGAATGAGGGGCACGGACCAGGAGAGGGGAAGCACCTGAGAAGGTTTACCAGGTCTGTGTTCCAATATATTACTTAATGGCATTTTGAGTTGAAAATAAAAAGGGCTTTGATGAAAACTTTTCTAATTGATGTCCATCTTTTGGAGTCCTGAATTGGTTTCTCAGTACCTTGCAAAAAGAACTAATTGATCAGAGACTGATAGGGAGAAGGGCATCTCCCTTGATCTTTGACCAAGAGTTCTTCTAGTCAAAGAATGTTTTTGTCAGACATTGCAGAGACCTAAAGGAGGGTTTCTTCTCCCTGCCCTCCCCAACCCATGGATGTCCATTAGGATGCTGCAGAAAGTGTTCCCTCCCTCCCTTCCTTTCTTCATTTTTTCTTCCTCTTCCCTTTCCTCTCTTCCTCTCCTCTCCCCTTTCCTTCTTTCCTTCCTTCCAAAAGGGAAATTTGACAGTGATTACCTTTGTTTTGTTAAGAAGCATGAACTCCTTATGGCATTTGTCCTAGAAAACAAGCAATGTGCAAAGTGGCCTTTCCATATGGCATAGAATATGGACTACTAGCCAACCAAGTTAGAATATACTTTAGGCTGCCTTTGTCTGGGCGTGACAAATTTCTTTACTGTGAATCTGTGAACTTAGAAATGCAACTGAATCAGGTTGGGCGTGGTGCTCACACCTGCAATCCCAGCACATTGGGAGACCGGGGTGAGAGGATAGCTCGAGGCCAGTTCAAGATCAGCCTGGAAGACAAAATGAGAGCACATGTCTACAAAAAAATGTAAAAGCGAGGCTTGGTGGGATGTGCCTGTAGCCCCCAGCTATTTGAGAGGCTGAGATGGGAGGACTGTTTGAATCCAGGAAGGTAGAAGGTAGAGGCTGCAGTGAGTTGTGATTATGCCACTGGGCAACAGATAAGCAAAAGACCCTCCACCCAAAATGAGAAGTGGCTTCAGTGGAAGCATCTGGCTGCTCTCCAGTGATCTTTAAAAACAGAAAATTGATCATATTGGCACAACTGCTGTTTGAGAGTCTGAATGCTTAGTGATTAAGCTCACGTCCTCTAGATTCAAAAGCATCTAATTCTAAATCTTCGTCTAAGTATCTCAGTGAACTTAGGGATGTTACTGAACACTTGGACTCAGTTTTATTTTCAGTATAATGGGGATTATAATACCATGCAGTATTATAATAGTATCTGTTACACAAAATTAGCCAGGCGTGGTGGTGTGTGCCTATAATCCCAGCTACTCGGGGGGTTGAAGCAGAAGGCAGGAGAATCACTTGAACTCGGGAGGCAGAGGTTGCAGTGAGCTGAGATCATGCCATTGCACTCCAGTATGGGCAACAAAAGTGAAACCTCATCTCAAAAATCATAATAATAATATCTGTTATACTACTATCTACCTTACATGAGTGTTGTAAGGGCTAAATGAGATAAAACATGTCAGGTTCCTGGCACATAATACATGCTCAGTGAATGGCAGAAGCTATTGTTTTCATGGTAGTAGTCGTCGTCATCATCATCATCATCTTATTGTATGGCTTACTATTGTTCCACTGAGGATTGTAGAATAAAATATTGACACTGCTCAAGGTATTTAACATTTGAGGGTCTTTAGTGACCCTTCATTTCAGTAAAGGGACACTAGCAATTATGGTCAAGCATGCAGGCACGTGAGGATGGTGCTTGCACAGTATCAATCCCCCAGTCGTTGGTTTGTTACAGGTTATACCACCATCATGTTGAACTTTTTTAAAAAGTATCTTAGCCCTTCCATCAAAGGGCAAGGGTGATTACCTCCAGTTTCTTTCCCAGTGTCTTCTTATGAAAACTTGTGCTGGGCACGGTGGCTCATGCCTGTAATCCCAGCACTTTGGAAGGCCATGGCGGGCAGATCACCTGAAGTCAGAAGTTCGAGACCAGCCTGGCCAACACGGTGAAACCCCCATCTCTACTGAAAATACAAAACTTAGCCAGGTGTGGTGCCAGGTACCTGTAATCCCAGCAACTTGGGAGGCTGAGGTGGGAGAATCGCTTGAACACAGGAGACGGGGTTGCAGTGAGCTGAGATTGCACCACTCCACTCCAGGCAACAGAGCAAGACTCCACCTCAAAAAAAAAAGAAAACTTGTAAATCATGTTCAGGGTTTGTTGAAATCCCTGTGGAGGTTCCAGGTCTCACCTACACACTAAAAGATTCTTCTTGTCCATGGAAGCTCTCTGGTGCTGTAGCTTAAAAGGAGCACATCTAACTTTCTAATTCCAGTCTTTATCTTAATTTGAAAAAAAACAACACCCAAACACCTTCTGTTAAGTTTATTAGGGCAATAATGTTGTGGTATTGCTAATTGCTGGCAGACACATCGATCCATTTGTTTAACCTCAGCCTAGAGTGATTTTACAGTTATCAATTCTGTTCATTGATTTCTAATAGAAAGTCAGGGCTTATCCCATAAATTCTGCAGCTGTGGAACTAGGAACATTAGGACTCTTCCTTCCTATTTTGGAGCATATATCATTGCACTGGCTCCCTACCCCCAGGAGAGATGTATTACAGATGGAGTGTGTGCCCCATAAAATAAAGTGTCATATTTCCTTGACGCAGCAATTCTTAGCCGCAAAGACAATGATTCATCTGGTCAGTGCCAGCTTCTAAATGAGAAAAAAAAGAAAGAAAGATGATTAGGAAGATTCATCCTTTGACTCTCTCTCTCCGTTTCTCTACCAAGCCTACTTTTATAAAACCACTAGGTTGCAGAATCTGCATCATGGGGTCTGAACTTTCTAGTTCTTGATCCTCGAAGGAGATAAAAGTGAAAGCAGAGTGCATCTTCTGAAAAGCATCCTGGGGAAGGTGGACTTTGAGAAGTAACCAGTTGTGGACAAATGAACAAGCTGGCTCCTGCTTTCCTCTCTGACCTCTTCTCTGGCCTTGATTCCCCCCCGACCTTCCTCCAGTCCAACCTCAGTGGACTCCTTAAAATGTCTCAAATACGCAAGTTCTTCATGATGACCTGAAACTGTTGCCCCGATCTCACAGCTGACACTTTCTCAGCACAAATGACCACTTTCTTGGAGAAGCTTCCCCAGTAACCCGGCTGAGAGGAGCTCTCACCCTATCCTGACAGTACTCTTTTAACACTTTGCCCTGTTGTATCTTTTCCTTAATGTACTAGCTGGAGTTATGGCTTTATTTACTTGCCCCAGTTTGTGCTTTTTAGTGTTTTTCTCATCTAAAACATAAATCCCATGAGAGCAAAAACCTCATTTGACTTTTTCTCTACTCCAAGGTACTGGAAAGGAATTCTAGAATTTATTTTTTTCTCCGTTTTTAATATATTTTTAAATTTTAAAATATTAACTTAAGCCCTCTTTCTTTCTTTCTCCCTTCCTTCCTTCCTTCCATTCCTCCTTCCTTCCTTCCTTTCTTTCTCTCTCTCTCTTTCTTTCTTTCTTTCTTTCTTTCTTTCTTTCTTTCTTTCTTTCTTTTCTTTTTTCTTTTCTCCTTCCTTCCTTCCTTCCTTCCTTCCTTCCTTCCTTCCTTCCTTCCTTCCTTCCTTCCTTTCTTTCTTTCTTTCTCTTTCTTTCTTTCTTTCTTTTTTCTGAGACAGGGTCCCCCACCCGTCGCCCAGCCTGGAGTGCAGTGGCACGATCTCAGCTCACTGCAACCTCCACCTCCCAGGCTCAAGCGATCCTCCCACCTCAGTCTCCCACATAGCTGGGACTACAGGCATGTGCCACCATGCTGGGCTATTGCTTTGTATTTTTGGTAGAGACAGGTTTTTCTGATGTTGCCCAGGCTGGTGTCGAACTCCTGAGCTCTAGCAATCCACCTGCCTCAGCCTCCCAAAGTGCTGAGATTACAGGCGTGACACTTGTCTGAGACTATAGAATTTAGTAAGTACAAAGAGCTCTTGATATGGGCTCAGATGATTTGGGTGGCAGTTCCAGAACTGTGTAAATGTGGTCCAGTTTCCTCTCTTCCTAAGTTTCATTTCCTCATCTGTAGAATGGGAGTAATAATACCTACCTCACAGAGTACTTGTGAAGATCATTGGAACAATGATCAAGAAAAAAATATATACATATATTTTTTGAGACAGGGTCTTCCTCTGTAGCCCAGGTTGGAGTGCAATGGCTTGATCATGGCTTGCTGTTCTCAAACTCCTGGGCTTAAGCAATCCACTTGCCTCAGCCTCCCAAAGTGCTGGGATTGCAGGCGTGAGCCACCACGCCTGGCTGATAAAATATTTTTTATTCTGTTACTGGTTTTACACTTGGGAGAGATATGAGGGGTTCCTAACGGACCTTGATAAATGAAAGAATGACAATGAAATCTCATGATACTGAAAGGGAAACTCACAATCTGAGACAGGTGGTAAAATTTAAGATGCTTAGCCCCCCAAATAGAAAGTATGGAAATTGATACCCACAAGAAATTACATCAATTGACTCTACAGATTCTAGAATGTTAGAGCAGGAAGATTTGTTAAGATACAGTTGAGTGATTTTTAGACTTGGCTCTCTGGAGTACTGGAGTTTTGTTGGAGCCCCCCCAGGATCTAGGATGTAGTGGGAAATAGCCAGGAAAGAGGAGGAGCTGAGCTGATAGAAATACATGCCCCATCTCCCCTAAGTCAATCAGATTAATTGCATTTTAATGCTTTTTTTTTTTTCACATTGTTTCAGAAGCTAGTTATTTATTGTTCAGAATCCCATTCCTCACTCATTCTTCCTGACTGTGATTTTGTGTGCAGAGAAATGGACTCAACTTCAAGCCATGGAGTGTGATCAAGGTCATTCATGACAATCCTGTTCCTCAATTTCTCAGTATCCCTGGAAGCTATGGATTGGTGTATGACCCAGTTTTAGCCCATGAAATGTGAGAACTGCTGCTAAAGTGTTTAGGAAGCTTTTATTTTCTTACTAAAAAGGGACATATGTGGCTGATATGGTCCTTTCCTTTATTCCTCCTCCCTTCCATGCTAACATCATGTCTGCCACTACAACAGCAATCTTGTGACCATGTGGCTGTAAGCACAGGAACGCCTGGAATCTCAGAAACATTGGCTCTGACCTCCGTGAGTCACTGAACCAATTCCGGCAACCACCTGGCTCCAGACTTCTTGCCATGTGAGGAAGAAGCCATTATTGTCTAAACCAGTGTAAAGGTTTTCTGTCACTTGAGTCTCAAAAAGCATTCCTCACAGATATACGTATATTGTGCTTCCAGATAAGATTTTGTTTAGATCTAGGATTCTGAGGCTAAAAAGAATTTGAAATATGACCTCATCCCATCTTTTCATTGTAGAGAGATAAGGTAACAGTTTCAGTTGTCTGCTGCTGCATTACAAACTATCTCAAAACTCCCTGGCTTAAAACAACAACTGTTTTGTTACCTCTTAGAATTCTGTGAGCTGACTGGGTTCAGCTGGGCAGTTCTTCTGCGCCTTGTGATGTCTGCATTGCCTAGAGTTACCAGTAGGCTCAATGGGCTCATTTGTCTAATGCCTTGACAGGAATAGTCAGAAGGTTGGGCTCAGCTGGAACACAGGTCCTTTCTCTCTCCTCATGCAGTTTCAGAGCTTCTCCCTGTCTATGTGGCCTCTCCATGTGGACTTCCTACATGGCAACTTCACACCCCCAAAAGCAGAAGCCACCAGGCCTTCCTAAGACTTAGGCCCAGATCCAGCTTTGTATAACATCTGTGACGTCCCTTTGGTTAAAATGAGTCAGATTTAAGGACAGAGGACTATCTGAGGGCATAAATACAAGAGGTATGTTTTATGGGAGGCAATCTTTGCTGATTAGCTCCTATAGAAACTGAGACCCAGACTGTGAAAAGTAGTTGTCTAAACTGATAGAGTCTTAAGTATTTAAATTAGAATGTCATTGAAGGGATGAGAGCTCCAAAGCAGGATGGAATGGGAGGGTGGAGGGGACAGGCAAGAGAAGGGACTTGTCCTCAGCCCAGGGTTTTTAAATCTCAGCACTGTTGACATTTGGGGCCAGATAATTGTCTGGATGGCTGCCCTGTGAATTGTAGAATGTTTAGCAGTATCCTTGGCCTCTACCTGGATGCCATTAGCATCTCCCCTCCAATTTTGATTTTTTATTTTATTTTTTTGAGACAGAATCTCGCTTTATCATCTGGACTCAAGTGCAGTGGCTTGATCTCGGCTCACTGCAACCTTTATATCCTGGGTTCAATCAATTCTCCTGCCTCAGCCTCCGGAGTAGCTGGGACTACATGCAGGCACCACCACACTCAGTTAATTTTTGTATTTTTAGTAGAGACAGGGTTTTGCCATGTTGTCCAGGCTGGACTTGAACTCCTGACCTCAGGTGATCCACCCATGTTGGCCTCCCAAAGTGCTAGGATTACAGGCATTAGCCACCATGCCTAGCCCCCGTTTTCTTGTATGTCATGATTTTGCAGGTGCAGAGAGTGGGCTCAGCTGGGCTGGGTGATTCTTCTAATCTAGTTGGAGTAGCTGGAAGTCTGTTGATAGTACTCAACTGGTTGATAAATTAATCTACTCATGGAGGAGCAATGTGAACTGAATCATGCAGCCAAGCATGTAAGAACATATGAAAAGTAATTACACTATAGTGTGTAGGCAGAAAAGGTTGGATATTCCTGGGGAGATTTCAGTCTTCTTCTCCTCCATGGTTATTACAGAAGTGGAGGGAAATGACCGGAAGTTTGGTTAATTGCAGCCTAAATAACAAGAGACAATTTTCTAGTGTGCAGAGAAAACAATGCCATTGAATCCTGGGCATTCCTCTAGTTCATCAGTCTCATCGAATAATTGAGCCTTGACCTTCTGAGCTGAGGATTCTTGTGTCAGAAGCCACAGTTTTACACATTTCTCCAGGAATACTTTCTAGGCTTTTCCAAGGAAGAAATATTTGTTTCTGCAGCGATTTTCACTCACAGGAAGTCCTAATTATCTGAGGAAAACTACCACTAGATAAAAACATTTTAAGCGAGGAGCAAACTTCAGTACATAGCATAGGTGTGTGTTCAGGGTGCACACAGATTCAATGGAAATTTTCCTTGAAAAGAAACAAAAATAAAATTATAAAAAGAAAGTTATTTTTCTTATTCAATAAAGTGTTGTTTCTGATTGCAACTACATGCAAGAGGCAAAGAATGAAATAAGTATTGATTGTTTTGTTTTGAATAGAAGTTTAAAAAAGTTGTTTTTCAATATAGTGAGACCTTTTCTCTACAAAAAAATTTAAAAACTGAGTGTGGTAGTGTGCCCCTGTTGTCCCAGCTGCTTGGGAGGCTGAGGCAGGAGAATTGCTTTAACCTGGGAAGTGGAGCTGAGATCACGCCACTGCACTCCAGTCTGGGCCACAGAGTGAGACTCTATCTAAATAAAAAAATATATACATATATATTTTTAAGATACACAATCTTGCTATGTTGCCCAGGATGGTCTTGAACTCCTGGCCTCAAGCAATCTTCCTGCTTCAGCCTTCTGAGTATGTTTTACATAAAACATACATTTTTTTCAATCAGTAAAATTTTATAAGATGTGACAAGTCATCCTTCACTCAAGTGTCACTTTTCCATCCTAATAAAGATCAGTTTTGTATTTATATACACTCATGTACACATATCTATGTATGTGTATGTGTATATATGTGGGTGTATATTTATATGTGTGTATATATATCTATACACACACATACACACATAAATATGTAAACACACTCTAGGTCTTCAATATTTTTAACTTTTTTGATCTGTAGTATACTTAGAGAAAAATGGCTAGGTGCAGTGGCTCATGCCTGTAATACTAGCACTTTGGAAGGCTGAGGCAGGAGGACTGCTTGGGGCACAGAGTTTAAGACCAGACTGGACAGCATAGCAAGACCCCATCTCTACAAAATATTTAAAAATTAGCCAAGTGTGGTGTCACGTGTCTGTAGTCCCAGCTACTGAGAAAGCTGAGAGTTGAGGATTGCTTGAGCGCAGGAATCTGAGGCTACAGTGAGCTATGATTACACCACTGCACTCCAGCGCCAGTGACAGAGTGAGACCCTGTCTCAAAAAAATGAAAATAACTTCAGAAAAAGTTGTGAGTTCACAACTCAGTGAATTGTAATTTTCATAAGTCATTCACACCCAGGTAGTCAGCACCTAGCTCCGGAAACAGAACATTATCAGCCTCTTAGATGCTCCTCTCTTATACAAAAGCAGTCATTACTCAACTCCACCCCCACCCCAAGTAACAACTCTCCTGACTTCTAACAGCATAGATGAATTTTGATTGTTTTTGAACTTCATCGAAACGGAATTGTATTTTGCTATCTGGTTTCTTTTCCTCCCTATTGTATCTGTCAGGTTTACATATGTTGTTGCTAATAGTTTTTTATTCATTCTCATTGCTGTGTATTTCATGATATGCATATACCAACATTTCTCTATTCCACCATTGATGGATATTTGGGAAGTTTCCAGTTTGAGGCTTTTATGAATAGGGCTGTGAATGGGGTTCAGGACATGCTACATCGCAAATATGGAACCTTGGCATTCGAGAAAACCACAGAAGTAAGAAGGTCTCTCTGACCTGTCTCACCCTTCTCCCCTGATGTAGTCCATAAAAACGAGCTGACCTTCCCCTGAAAGCAGGTGATTAGATTCTCCTTCCAGAGAGGTCCTCCCTATACCTAGAGGAAAGAAACGAAGACACAGAGATGCCAAGAAGAATCTGAATAGACTTTGTAAGTTCCCTCCAGCTTATTCCCATTAGATCCTACCTCTTTGTCCTCCAATCATACTTTGACATGATTCTTCGGGTCCTCTTTTCTAAAGGCTCCCATGTCATGTAAAACTTACATGAAATAAATCTGTATGCTTTTCTCTTGTTAGTTCGCCTTTTGTTATAGGGGCCTCAGCCATGAACCTTGTGATGGGTGAGGAAAAGGTTTCACTTTTTCTCCCCTAGTGCTGCTAAGAACATCATAGTATGTGAGTGTTAGCACACATGTGTATCCGTTTCTGTTGGGTCGTGATGTAGTTGTTCTTGCTTATGAATCTGTTAACTTAGTCATATACATCAAAATTGTTGCTTCGATGACATTTTGCCCATGGTTGGAACTACACATGTTCAGTTTCATGGACATTTATATACTTTATGAAAGAATACACAGTGATTCAGCACTAAAAAGAAAAGTTATTATATCCATGGTTTTCACAGTTTTTGAGGCTACAGAAGTAAAGTAGCAGGGTGCAAATGATGTTATTGAAACAAATATTTGTCAAAGGAGGAATGACATCAATTCCTCCAAGTGTTTTGTGGAAGGAACCTAAGAAGACAGACACCCTCAAGGAGCTGAAGCCGCCAGTTATACTGAGTTCATGCTGTTTCTCAGATATATGCAAAAGCATTTCCCATGACACATCATGCAACTGAAGGCAGGAGAAATGGCCAAATTCCTTGGAATAGATGATACTTCAGCCGGGCGCAGTGGCTCATGCCTGTAATGCCAGCACTTTGGGAGGCCACGATGGACAGATCATGAGGTCAGGACTTTGAGATCAGCCTGGCCAACATGGTGAAACCCCATCTCTACTAAAGATACAAAAATTAGCTGGGCATGGTGGTGCATACCTGTAATCCCAGCTACTGGGGAGGCTGAGGCAGTAGAATGGCTTGAACCCAGGAGGCAAAGTTGCAGTGAACTGAGATCATGGCACTGCACTCCAGCCTTGGTGACAGAGCAAGACTCCGTCTCAAAAAAAAAAAAGGAAAAAAAAGGGCCGGGCACGGTGGCTCACGCCTGTAATCGCAGCACTTTGGGAGGCCGAGGCAGGCGGATCACAAGGTCAGGAGATCGAGACCACGGTGAAACCCCGTCTCTACTAAAAATACAAAAAATTAGCCGGGCGCGGTGGCGGGCGCCTGTAGTCCCAGCTACTCGGGAGGCTGAGGCAGGAGAATGGCGGGAACCCGGGAGGAGGAGCTTGCAGTGAGCCGAGAGAGATCGCGCCACTGCACTCCAGCCTGGGCGACAGAGCGAGACTCCGTCTCAAAAAAAAAAAAAAAAAAAAAAAAAAAAGGAAAAAAAGATACTTCAAAGCAGTGAAGAGCTGATGTGTCTCATTCATGTGTAATGCAGGACTGTTATTAAGACCTTGCGTCATATTTAAGTGGCCCAATTTTTATTCTTCCTTGGAGGTAGATAAATAACAAGGCATTTAGTAGCTATGATGTCTTATAACTGATGAAATATGATAATCAGAATGATCATATTAAAGCTGTAATTTATTGATCCAGGCATTGTGCTCAGCAATTTACAAACATTCTCTCATTTAATTTAATTCTTCACAGCAGTCCTATACGGTAGGTAATATATTTTAGCCTTAGAGACATTAGGCGCCTTGTGCAAAGGTACATTGGTAGTAAGTGATGAAGCCAGGACTTAGACCTGAGTGTGTGGCTTCGTGAATGCTGAATCTGCTCAGCACCTGGAGGCCTGAGGTTTTCCAGCTGCTCTACTGGAGGATGAATTCAGCTGAGGTGACCAGGGATGGGAAGATCGTGCTGGCATTGTGTCTAGGCAGTGTTCTTCACTCCAGCTTTGACAGCCACGAAGCTACCACTCTGGCCCTAGTTCTGATCATTCACCTGCACTAGTTGTAATAGGTTCCTTAATAGAAGTTTCCCTGCTTCCAGGCCGGGTGTGGTGGCTCTTGCCTCTAATCCTAGCACTTTGCAGGGCTGAGGCAGGAGGATCACTTGAGCTCAGGAGTTCAAGATCAGCCTGGGCAACATAGTGAGACCCTATCTCTATTGAAAAAAAAAAGTTTCCCTGCTTCCAACATTGTCTCCTATCACCCCTTCTCAGCACAACAGCTAGAGTGAGCATTTATTGATTGATTGATTGATTGATTGACTGATTGATTGAGACAGGGTTGCACTTTGTCACCCAGGCTGAAGTGCAGTGACACCATCTTGGCTCACTGCAGCCTTGACCTCCCAGGTTCAAGCAATCCTCCTGCCTCAGTCCCCTAAGTAGCTGGGATAACAGATGTGTGCCACTACACTGCACTAATTTCTGTATTTTTAGTAGAGACAGGGTTTCATCATATTTCCCAGGCTGGCCTCAAACTCCTGGGTTCAAGCAATCCGCCCACCTCAGCCTCCCCAAGTGCTAGGATTCCAGGTGTGAGCCACTGTGCCTGGCGTAAACATTTAAAACGTAAGTCACGGCCCTACCCCAAACCCTCCAAAGGCTTCTTATCTTGGCATAAAAGCTGGAGTGTGCGGGGTCCTACAAGACCTTGTGCCATGACTCTATGTCACTCTCCCCATTCCCTCCCTCAGGTACAGGAATCCCAGTCTCCTTACATAACTAAGTTCAGGGTCTGTCTCACTGTGTCATCCACCAGGAACAGAGTTGGAGACAAGGATTTGAGTGTAAATTGTTTATTTGGAAAGTAAGGAAATTGGGAAAGGAGATGGAAGTGAAAGGGTGTGCCACTCAGCCAGCTACCCCTGTGGGCAACTGATCTCAATTCCACTGGCAAGGTTTGGGAGCCGGTGTAGAGCTTGCACGTCAGGGGTGAACAACGTTAGCCCTCCAGAGGGGCCTGTCTCAGGCCTGGGGTAAGGCAGGGTCCAGTGCCCAGAGAAGGCCTCCTTCAGGCAAAAGGGATGCTGATACTGGTAATTTGACATCAGGCTGGCACTAAAATGGGAAAGTTTGAGGCATACGGTCAAGACCTTGGAAATGTCCACGGTAGGCCCACAGATTTACTGTACTGTCTGCCTAGAATATTCTTCCCTCGGATAATACCATATTGCTCCTTTAGAACTATATTCAAATGACTCTTTAGAGAGACCTTTTGTGATCTTCTTCTCCAAATTGTCCCCCAACTCCTAGCACACACGTGTATCTTGTTTATGGTCTTTCTTCTACCACTAAATAGAGGCACCACTGGGCAGGCATTTTGGTCTGTTACATCTGCTGCTTTATCCCCAATACTTGGTATGGTGTGTGGTACATAATAGGAGTTCAATAAATTTTGAATGAATGCATGAATGAAAGGTCATTTTAAAAAACCTCTATTTGTCTCCTGTGTCTATTGTCAATTGACTTGGAATCCTTAGGAATGAGGAATATGGTTAATTGACGTCTTCAAACTCCAATATGTATCTATTATTTTGTATTAGGGCCTGATGGTGAATAGCCTTCAATCTCAGCCCCCTCCACAAATTTTGAACATCTACCATGTGCCAGACACTGTTCAAAGTACTAGGAATACTGCGATATATCAACTGGGAATGACTTTTGGCAGGAAATGACAGAAACACCGACAGCAATGGCTTATACCAAATAAGGGTTTTATTTTTCTCCTGTAATTAGAAGTCTAGACACAGACAGTCCAGTGCCTGCACAGTGGCTCCAAGGGGCCACTGGGGACCATGCCTGCCTCTACCTTCTCTATGTGGTCCCAGCTTGCTGCTCTCCCTCCAGCAGTGTCTGCATTCCGATAAGGAAGGGGGAACGGAAGGGGAGAATATGTGTTCCAGAGGATTCCTCCCTCCAGGATGCTTTCCTGAAAAGCTCTACCCAACAATTACTGGTCTATCTCTTTGCACATCTCATGGCTACCCCTAGCAGCAGGGGAGCTAAGACATGTAGCATTTGTTAGCTTTTGTTTTCCTTGATGGGCTCCTTGTTTTCTGTAAACACATTTGGGAAGTAGGGTACAATTAAATACATCTTGAGTAGGTGACTAGCAATACCTGCCATAAGACTAATCATCATGTTCTGTTGAAGCTGTCACTATAGTGCAGGCAAGCCAACAACAAGGAAACAAACACACACCAACTTGTAAAAAATTCCAAATGTAATAGCCACAAGTGCTGTGCAGGGTCCTTAACAATAAGGGGGAGTTAGAAGGTGACTCAGGTTCTATATCATACCTGGGAGACAGAGGAACAGCTCTCCAAGGAAGTGACATCGGAGCTGAATTCTGAATGATGAGGCAGAGGCGACTTTGCCAAAATCAACTGTGGTTTTACCGATCCTTTGTTGGTTTTAATTTAATCCCAGACAAGAAAGAAGTATAATCATGTCTGCCTAGTTCTCTAAAACCCAGCCTTCAAGATGTGGGATAAATCATCCTTATTTTTCCTAAACATTCTCTCAGAGCTGTGATGAGGTTTTTTTTCTCCTTCTGGTGCTTCTCTCTCCCCTTCCCTTCCCTCCCTCTTCTCTCTCACAGATAGCAAAAATTGGGGTGGTTCCTTGACAATAATGGTAAATGATCACAGAATGGAGCATGAGAGGGAGTTTTTGTTTGTTGTTGTTGTTTTTGTTTGTTTGTTTGTTTGTTTTTGAGATGGAGTTTCTTCCCTCTTACTGCCCAGGCTGGAGTGCAATGGCACGATCTCAGCTCATCACAACCTCCACCTCCCAGATTCTTCTGCCTCAACCTCCTGAGTAGCTGGGATTATAGGTATGCACCACCACGCCCAGCTAATTTTGTATTTTTAGTAGAGACAGTGTTTCTCCCTGTTGGCCAGGCTGATCTTGAACTCCCAACCTCTGGTGATCCACCCGCCTCAGCCTCCCAAAGTGTTGGGATTACAGGCATGAGCCACTGCACCCAGCCTTTTTGCTTTTAAAGCCTAACAAAGCTTAATGTGGCTGGGGTGAGGTGGCTCATGCCTGTAATCCCAGCACTTTGGGAGGCCGGGGTGGGCAGATCACTTGTGGCCAGGAGTTCGAGACCAGCCTGGCCAACATGGTAAAACCCTGTCTCTACTAAAACTAGAAAAATTAGCCGGGCATGGTGGCTCACGCTTGTAATTCCAGTTACTCAGGAGGCTGAGGCAGGAGAATGTCTTGAACCTGGGAGGCAGGAGGTGGAGGCCGCAGCAAGCCAAGAGCAGGCCACTGCATTCCAGCCTGGATGACAAAGCGAGACTCCATCTCAAAAAAAAAAACCAAAAACTAAATGCCAGAAAAAAAAATTTTTTTCAGGGAAATAAGCCAGACATGGGTAATTTATAAGAGAGGGAGTAATTCTAGGAAAATTCTGTTTAACCCATCAGCCAGTCCATCAAAGAAGAGGATCTCTGTAGCATTGGGTGAAACTCTTGATATGTCACATTCTAATCCACATAGCCACCGCACCCGGCCACTTATTTCTTTTTGAGACTGTTGCTGTATGGTTTCTTGCTGCCAGCTCTTTTCTCCCAATATTTTTATGCTATAGTTATCCTTTATCCTTTACCTAATATAGGTTACAGATGCAAGCAAACCCCTTTGTGTGTGTTGAGAACTATAGCTCCTATAAAATTCTGGCTAGACCCAACTCAGCAGGTGTGTTCAAGTCTACTTGCAAGAGACTCAACAGGGAGAAGGGCAGAAAAATGTCAGTGAACATTGTGGTTGTAATAGAACCTTACTTCACATTTCCCAGTGACTATGCTTCATGTAGAAATGTTCAAAACATATCCCACTGCATTTCGTTTTTAGATTGCGGCATGGTTGCATTGTTTTTCCCCTTGTACTTTAAAGACTAAGTACGCTTTCATCCCAGACATTACCAAAATCATACAGATGATTCAGCACTTAGACAAAAACTGCCTGATAATTTTCCATCTTTATCATTTTTCATTCTTGACCTGAATCTTTTGGTATTGTGTAAGTGCTGCCTAAATGGAAAGTTTTTTCTTTTTAATTTTAAGAAATATGTGTTATAAAGGGTTCAGATGTGTTACTATCTTTATTATACTTTATTATACATAACTCTTTTTTTCTTTTTTGTGGAAGTCCCTGTTCTTTAGCCCATTTACTGGCAACTGTTGATAAGAAAACCATATAGTCTTTTTTTTTTTTTTTTTTTTTTTTTTGAGACAGGGTCTTACTCTGTTGTCCAGGCTGATGTGGAGTGGTACGATCTCTACTCACTGCAGCCTCGACCTCCCAGGCTCAAGCAGTCCTCCCACCTCAGCCTCCTGTATAGTGAGGACTACAGGCGTGCACCACCATGCCCAACTAAGTTTTTTGTAGAGGTGGGGTTTTGCCATGTTGCCCAGGCTGGAAATCCTATAGTGTTAATTTCTGATTTCTATGAGTTATTCAGGCAATAACTCCACTTATAGAATAAACATCTAAGATGAAAGATTTTGATAACCAAAATTGTTTTAAAATGTTACTGAAATCATTTAAATAAATTAGTACATTAATATGAAGGTGTTATTTACAATGATTAGCAACCATGTTCTTAAAATATTTAACAAAAAAATGTACTGATATCCTGTTGAGTGAAAATAAAGAGGCTATAGAACGTTATTACTAGATGATTTCAGTTTTGTAAGATGTATTTTAAAAACTGGAAAACAGCCAGGCGTGGTGGCATGTGCCTGTAGTCCCAGCTACTTGGGAGGCTGAGGTGAGAGAACTGTTTGAAGCCAGCAGCTTGAGGGTGCAGTGAACTATGAGCAGAGGTTGCAGTGAGCCAAGATTGCGCCACTGTACTCCAGCCTGGGTGACAGAGTGAGAACTCATCTCAAAAACAAAAACAACAGCAATCAAAACAACCTTGAAAATAATATATTCAAGTATTAACCACTGCATAGTGGGAATTGGAGTAGTTTTTACTTTCTTATTGTGTATTTTCTTACATAGTTGGAATTATTTTTATTTTTAAAATGAACAGGTAAAGCCGTTTTTTTTTGTTTTGTTTTGTTTTGTTTTGTTTTTTTGAGAAAGAATCTCGCTCTGTCACTCAGGCTGGAGTACAGTGGTGCAATCTTGGCTCACTGCAACCTCCGCCTCCTGAGTTCAAGCGATTCCCCCCGCCCCCCCCAGCCTCCTGAGTAGCTGGGATTACAGGTGTGCACCACCACACCCGGCTAATTTTTGTATTTTTTAGTAGAGACAGGATTTCACCATGTTGGCCAGGCTGATCTCAAACTCCTGACCTCAGGTGATCTGCCTGTCTCAGTCTCCCAAAGTGCTGAGATTACAGGTGTGAGCCACTGCGCCTGACCGTAGTCAATTTAAAAAAAAAATACAAGCTTATTTTTCAATAAGGAGGTAATGCGTGAGGAAGAAGGCATCAGCTTAGAAACTGAATAGATGTGGGTTTAAATCCAATTAAGCATTGATTATACGGTCATGAACCTCATAATGATGTTTTGATAAACGAAAGATAGCATATAAAACAGTGGTTCCGTAAAGATTATAAAGGAGATGAAAAATTCCTATTGCCTAGTGACTAGCCTTTAACATCCATGGCACAATGCATTACTCCCAAGTTTATGGTAATGCTGGTGTAAACAAACCTACTGCACTGTTAGTTGTATAAAAGTTCAGTACATACAATTATGTAAAGTACATAATACTTGATAATAAACGACTACATTCCTGGTTTAGATATTTACAGGATAGGATAAGTTTTTATTTTTTGGAGTCTTGCTCTGTCACCCAGGCAGGAATGCAGTGGTGTGATCTCGGTTCACTGCAACCTTCTCCTCCCGGGTTCAGACAATCCTTCTGCCTCAGCCTCCCAAGTAGCTGGGATTGTAAGCGTGCACCAGCACTCCTGGCTAATTTTTGTATTTTTAGTAGAGACAGGTTTCACCATGTGGGCCAGGCTGGTCTCAAACTCCTGACCTCGAGTGCTCTGCCCACCTCAGCCTCCCAAAGTGCTGAGATTACAGGCATGAACCACTGTGCCCGCTTCATTCTTTTACTTATATATAAAAAATGTTGGCCTGGCGCGGTGGCTCACGCCTGTTATCCCAGCACTTTGAGAGGCCAAGGCAGTTGGATCACTTGAGGTCAGGAGTTTGAGACCAGCCTGGCTAACATGGTGAAACCCAGTCTGTACTAAAAACACAAAAAAATTAGTCGGGTATTGTGGTGCATGCCTGTAGTCCCAGCAACTTGGAAGTCTGAGGCAGGAGAATCACTTGAACCCAGGAGGCAGAGGCTGCAGTGACCCTAGAGATTGTGCTACTGCACTCCAGCCTGGGCAACAGAGCAAGACTCCATCTCAAAAAAAAAAAAAAAAATGTCAACTGTAAAACAGTCTCAGGCAGGTCCTTCAGGAAGTATTCCAGAGGAAGGCATTGTCCCTGTAGGAGGTGACAGTTCCATGCTTATTGTTGCTGCTGAAGATCTGCCACTGGGACAAGATGTGAAGGTGGAAGGCAGTGATACTGATGATCCTGACTGTGTAGACCTAGGCTAATGTGTGTGTTTGTCTTAGTTTTAAACAAAATTCAAAAAAATAAAACATTTTAACTTTTCAAAAGTAGAAAAAAATACAGAGTAAAGTTATAAAGAAAAAAATTTGTATAGCTATACAATGTGTTTGTATTTTAAGCTAAGTGTTTTTACAAAAGAGTCAAAAGTTTAAAAAATTAAAAAGTTTCGAAAGCGAAAAAGTTACAGTAAGCTAAGGTTAATTTATTATCGAAGAAAGAAAACAGAATAGGTTTTCTTTATACTCCTTTATCATCTTTATGGGACCACTGTTTTATGTGGTATCATTGACCAAAACATCATTATGGGGTGCCTGACTGTATAATAAATGGTTAATTGGATTTAAACTCACATCTGTTCAGTTCCTTTTTTTTTTCTTTCCAACTTCTAAATTCAGAAGGTATATGTACAGGTTTGTTACATGGGTAAATTGCATGTCTCAGGAGTTCAGTATACAGTTTATTTTGTCGCTCAGATAATGAGCATAGTACCTGATAGGTGGGTTTTTATCCTCACCCTCTTCTTATTCTCCACCCTGAAAATTTTTAAAGTGAATTTAGTGTAGCCTAAGTGTACAATGTTTATAAAGTCTACAGTAGTGTACAGTCACATTCTAGGCCTTCACATTCACTCACCACTCACTCACTGACTCACCCAAAACAACTTCCAGTTCTGCAAGCTTTGTTCATGGTAAATACCCTGTACAGGTGGACCATTTTGACCTTCCTTGCCATATTTTTACTGTAGCTTTTCTGTTTTCATGTTTAGATCCATAAATATTTACCACTATGTTGCAGTTGCCTACAGTATTCGGGACAGTCACGTGCTGTACAGGTTTGGTACCTAGGAGCAATAGGCTACACCATATAGCTTGGGCGTGTAGCAGGCTATACCAGCTACGTTTGTGTAACTTACACTCCATGTTGCTTGCACAAGGATGAAATCACCTAATGATGCATTTCTCAGAAGAGTATCCTGGTGGTTAAGTAACACATGATTATATATGTAACCTAAAGCTCTCAGAGCTTCCCTGTCTTCATCTATTGCCCAGGGAGAGGAATCAGCGGTTCTCCAAAAGCTGTACCTTTTTCCATAAATATAAGGATGAAGGGCTGAGATGATAGTTGTTAGAATTGTATTGAGAAATGGTAGAGGCATCTGAGAAAGCAAGGCCATGAGATGAAAGCAGAGAGAAGGCGGTTCGAGTGGAGCCCTGATGAGGTTCATGCTCTTGGTTGCCCAGCCATCAACACGGCTCATCACGCCTGTTTCCAGATTGCTTCTAGAACTTAGCTACCCTCGTTCTGTAAGATGGAATGACAATGCGTACTACATACAGATCATGAAAAGATGCAAAGAAAATGCATCTCCACATTGCAGTTACTCAATTAGATTTATTTCTAATACTCACCACCACCCACAATTGGAAGGAAAGAAGGGCTAGAACATTAAAGTTTCCATTTGTGCTGAGACTGCACCTTAGCTATTTAGAAGTTATTTTAGCAGACTTCCCTCCAGTGGAAAAACAAAACAGGGATAACTAGTTTGACTCGGTCTTTTTATCTCTTTCCATTTAAACACAGATATCCTGTTGTGATAACCTTTGACACTTTATTACTATGGCCGCAGTAAATAATAACTGCCCTTATTTTGTAATGTTAGCCCTGGTTACACAGCGCCATTAATTACTGAACATAAAAGTTGAAGTTTTTGTGAATAGAAGGAAATGTTATTTGAATTCCTTTGCTGGGTTCACTAAGTTTATGTGAGGGTTTGGGTGGTTTAAACGGCGAAGAGAGAATCATTGAGTTGCGTGTTTGTCACAGAGAAGTGCCCCAGCACCAAAAATAAGAACCAGCCAATCTGGGGCCAGTGGGAAAATGTTAACAGACTTGCAGAACTTCATTGGAAATCTGAGTTTGAGTCACGATGAAATTAAGAAATCAACTTCCAGACACCCTCAAGTTACCTTAATTGCTCAGAGAATGTATCTTTAGTTACCTTTCTCACTATAAAACAGTACTTTTTGTTATAGAAATAGTGTGTAAGGACTTGAAACGGAATGACTTAAAAATCACTAAAAATCATGTCCATGTCTTTGGAAAAAGTCTTAGAAATGATTTGTCATCAATCTCCATGTTGATCAGGACACAGAGTTGGAGATTTTGTCATTTTTCTTCTTTGACAGTTATCATCCTTTGTCAATATTTATTTTCTTTCCTCCTTTTTTTTTTTTTTTTTTTTTTTTTTTGAGATGGAGTTTC